>NC_090931.1:254805585-255150070 GCF_040938575.1 Ambystoma mexicanum | reverse complement strand
CTCTTTCTCTCTCTCTCTCTCTCCTCTCTTTACCCCCCCCCCCCCACAGCTACCTGTCCATCTTAGACCATATCTTTCCAGTATCCTTCTCTACACCCATCTCTTGCTCTGCTTCATTGCCTCTGGCATATTTTTTTTCTTTTTGCTGACCTCACTATCTTCTCTGGAGCCATCTTGTTCTGTCACTGTTTCCCTGTCTCTCACTATCCCCATTTATGATGGCCCTCCGCCAGTTGTACGTTAATAGATCGAAAACCAAAATCTCGAACTACAAAATCACGAACACAATAGGTTCGCATTTTGTAAATTCGAGATTTTGTGGGTTTTTTTGTCTCCCGCAATACATGTTGTTTATGCGGGGGACACCCCACCCCCGTGACCCCCGCAGACCAAAATCTGAATTAAGGGAGTGTGGGAAACCCCTGCAACCCCGGCTCCCCTAGTTTGGTATTTTGGAATATGATATTTTCGTAATGCCAAAATGCAGGTCTTTGGGTGACGCAGACTTTTAAATGTGATATTTTCGTTGAATACCTCTCTGCTACATCTTGATCTTCCTTTATCTGTCCTAGTGACTTGTTCCTAACATATTTATATGTAACATGCATGTTCTGTGAAAAAACCTTAGTCAAGAGACAGTTATGTGAATCGGTTCAGTGCAACAAAACCCTTGGAATTCAGTGTAAAAATGTAATTCAATTGAGGTTAAGGTGCAGCAACCCTGCTGGCATTCCGCAGAAGCTGGGAGCTACTCTGAGCCATCGTAGCCCCTGGCACACAGCCTATGAGCACACTGATGACTTCACTACATACATCACATTTGACATCTTCAATGACATCAATGGAAACTAGAGCAAACTGATGACATGATTGGATTGTTCTCTGTGGCATCGCATAGAGGTCTACCTCTTACCACAGTCCAGTCCTCCTCTCCGCTCATCTCAGTCATATTTCAAAATGCAAATAAAGAAATGGTTAGTGTCCTACTATTAGAGAAACAGGAGAGAAATTAAACCTTCTGTCACAGGAGGGGGTACTGGGATCTGGATTTAGGGAGAGGAACAAGGGAGTAGGAGGTTGGAGGGCCAGGAAAGGAATGCAAAGCATGAATGTGGATTGACGAGATGAGTGCCAGCTACAGCTTGTTTGATACCAGCATAGAAACTATGGCTGCAAAAACAGCGCTTACATGTCGCTCTCTTGCTCTTATCGCAGCTGTGGGGGATGGTGTCACAGGTTAGGACCAATATATGCCATGGAGCCTTTTTAAGTTTAGTGAATAGGCAGAGGCAACGAAAAGGAATATCACTATAAATATCCCCAGCCTTAATCTTTACCCCATCTCTCCATGTCATCTTCCTTTTCTCTTTCTGCCTTTTTCTCTGCTTTCTGATATCAGTCCCTCTACATCCCAGTTTCTTCTGCCTCTTTGTTCATCCTTCCTTTCCTGGTGTACGTTGATTCTTGTTGCTACCTCTATATGTGCTCTTTTTTGACCATCCTATCTTTTTCTGTGCCTCCTGTATTTCATGTTCTGCACCCCATACCTTTATGCTTTCTGCCTCTATCAGTGTCGGGGCATATTTTCAATGTGGACTCTCCTCAAATGTCTCCCTGCCCACCATGATAATGCTGCGAATGGATGCGCACACAAGGAATAATCAGTCAAGCAATTGTGTACCTTGCTTTTGAGATTATGTACCAGTAGGGACTACCTATCACGCTAGTCACCGATTAGTTTACACACTTTATGACGAAACCATTAGGAAACAAGTTCCTTCAATGTTTCAGGTGAAACAGGTGAAAAGGTTTTTCACCCAGAGTCTCACTGACTGGTTGAGTGGTAGAATGACACCCTCACAACTCATTGGAATTGAACATTACCTGTGATCCTCGTGCTAATCAGGATATCCCCACAACCATCTCCAGGGTTCTCTGAATGTGATTTACTTCATCAAAGAGCATTGGGAGAAACAATCTCGCAGTGAGCAAATACTGGTTGAGTAGGTTCAGGAACATCTGGCAGCAGTCTACACATCAGCCAGAGACTGCTGGGGCCAGTGCCTCATTAAGGCAAATAAATGCATCTGCCAAACACAAGGGCACTATGTGGGGAGGGAAGGACATGTAGAAGACATGTAGAAGCTGGGATTTCTCCTGCTGGCACAGATTGGTCCCTGTTTAACCCCAACAAACCCTCACCAGTGCTACTGTTTGGCTAATAGTCTTGGCTTTGTTGTTAGCCATGCAGGGTTCTCGTGCAAAGGGACCTGGATCTCCATGTCACCTGTCCTTTCACTGGGCACAAAATGAATCTGGTCTGCCTGGCTTGGGAAGTTCCACCCTATTACAAGCAATAATCATTTATTGTGCCTTCTATTCATATTTGTGTTTTATATAGTGCAAATCTAGCTCGGGAGAACTGGAGCACTGTGAATGTTTCAGAGAGAGCCAAATGAGTACATTTACAAGACAATCCTGAAGCAGTGGCAATCTGGGCAGAGTGGATCCTTAACCCTTATTCTATACTCCAGCAATGTGCGTCCCGCTATCTCCTCCTTGATGCCCTGTCCATCCGTCCCATCACTCACCACATGCCATCTTCCCTGGATGCAGCCTTCTTTGCTTCCCCAATTCCCTAAAACACACAACTGCTCTCCTGACGCTGATGCCGGCATCCCTTGTCCCATGGACCATGCTTCCTCCAACCCATGCCACTTTGGAAGTGTTGGCGGAGATGGTGAACATTCCATACTCCTGCCAGGGCCACCAAGGTTAAGAACATTTGAGGAAAACGTACCAAGGGGACCCCTACATGAAGGGGTCATTATTCTCACGGTCTTTATACATGGTGAAAGTTCTGTGGAAGCAACATTAGAAGCTCGCAAGATAGCTCAGAGGGTTGCTGAACCTGCTGCTGAG
Source organism: Ambystoma mexicanum (assembly GCF_040938575.1). NCBI lineage: Eukaryota > Metazoa > Chordata > Amphibia > Caudata > Ambystomatidae > Ambystoma > Ambystoma mexicanum. The sequence goes on along the minus strand of NC_090931.1, from coordinate 255,147,148 downwards.
AGCTACTTACAGCTCACAGCTCAAAGGCTCATCATCGCTAGGTCCCAAAATTCGAGCACCAATAAGTTAAGGAATAATAATATTAGCTGTTTAAATTGTATGACTGTGCCGCAAGCTTCATACTAAAAAGTTGTTGTTGCCACCTCCTTTATCTGGGTAGCTTTGAAAACCTTGACACCAATAGTGCTATGTGTCTTTCACCATCAATGCCTTCTTAAATATTAGTTATTTTCCTCCATCTTTGCAGCTTCGATAATGAGGCTGCCCGCTTTAAACATAATGTGCTAATTCTTAATGTGACTGTTTGTTGCATGTATGAGCCAGTTACCTCTTAAGGATCATTGCTGTGTTCTGTCTACATTATGCACTTCTAAGTTAAGAATCAGAGCAAGCTTAGCCTTTCAGCCCTCTGATTTAAAATAAGTGCCACTGGGCTGCAATAATGTTCATATGATTAGCATCGAACACAAGACGTAATGACGTTGCAGAACGTAATGGCATCCTCTAGGTAAATATAAAGATGCTGCGCAGACTGGGCGCCATTATTAGTACCTGTATTTGAGTGCAAGATGCCAAATTGTGGCTCATGGTATTGTTAGAGAGGTGGAAAACTACAGCATGATTTTTCTTATTGTTTGCAATTTTCAAGGAATGGTGAAAACTACTAAGGCATGTTTTTCATTGATTTACCATCATCTAATGATATTAATTTAGCCCAGTTAGATATTCTTAATTGATTTTCATCCACTTCTATCCAAAAGTGGCAAGCCATGCCTCTAAAAGTATCGCAACATATCGACACCTGAATGCTTAGACAAACGTAGAGGCTATTTTAAGCCATTTTATGATTTTCAAAAACATTCTATTGATCACAAATCTTTATATGTTCAACCTCCAATGCACCTCCCCTTTTACAGATCACAATCCTGCTGAAAAAATAGACATATGATACATTAATTTAATTAAAATATTGCTCTACAAACTTGTTCTTAATTGAAAGTAAGCTCCTATTAGGAGTTTTGATACATATAAACATATTTGATTAATGAGGCATTTTGCATTGAAACACACCAATGTAACTTTTCCCTGGAGCTTGAAAAAGGGCACCTCCAAAATATCTCCAAATGATCAGCACATAAAAGATCCTCTCAACTTTAATTATATTATTGTATTTGACTAAAGTTTATTTGTAGTTCTGTTGATTTTAAATAGCTTGCAAACCACATAAAATATCTGTATTAAAATTTAAATATTTTGGCTGTAGTTTAATAAACTCAGTTATTGATTTGGTTTAAATTGCAAGATTGTTTTTTTGGTTAGTAGAGTATGGGATACTTCAAGAAGAGTTGGAAACCTTAATATAGGTATGTGTGCAACCTTGCCAGTAGGAATTAGCTTACGCACTACTAAAACATTGAGCCTCATTATAAGGCTGGCGCCCCCGTAATGAAGGGGGCCGGTATGGGACCGCCCCCTTCATTCCGGGAGCGCCGATTACGAGCTTTCCATCGCAGGACCCGGATCGCCCGGACCCGGACCCGGATCGCACGCCTGGTAAAAGATGTAATCTGCCCGTTATTACCTCCCTCCCCATTCCCATTGACCCCTATGGGGGCTCAAATGGGAATGGGGATGGGTTCCTGCAAGGAGGAATTACTCGGTCCTCCTATGTCGGAGTAAGTCCCCATTGCAGGAACCCGGTAATGGAGCCCGGAACGGAGGCAGCCATGGAGCTAATAGCGCCATGGCTACCTCCATTCTCGTAATGAGGCCCATGGAGTGTGAGCTCATCAACCTTTTTGTTATACACCCCTCCCCCTCTTTTCCTCACCACCTCACATCGTAATGTAGAGCATGCAACGTTGCTTGTTAGGAATTTACTCTGGAAACACGTTTGTGGTCATTGACGAGTTTCATAGTCATTGTGTGAATAGACAGGGCTCCCATTCATCCTGTGCAACAGTCTCAACATGCGCCATCTTTACGAGACGCTCGCTCACTTTCTTCACGATACTGTGACCCATTGTTGTACACTGTAGACCTTTTCCTCCTCTTGTTCCCTTCATCCATCTTGGGGAAATTGGCCATGTTAACATGTTTTTGAGGCACTACCAGTGATGGTACATTAATGTGTAACATGGTACATATTCCATTCCATAATGGAGGCAAGGTGTGGTATGCCTTATCGCCGCAGGCCCAATAGTGGTCCATTATAACTGCTGTACCAGCACCCCCCTCTGGTAGTGCCACTACACTTCCACAGTTGGTGTTACATCCAACATCCACATCTCCTTTGTGTTGGTAGCATAGTTTGGGTGCAGTCAGTGGTAGTATGCTTATTGGGTCTTCATCTTTCTCCATCCACGTCAGCATGGGTACATATTTACCCCACGTCATCCAACATCTGTCGTTGTGCTCCTGTATGGTGGTGATATTTTGTCTTGTTATCATTTTGCTCCCAACCACTCCTATTTAACATTCATTGTTCATATATATTTTCCCAGTTATTGTTATCAGTGGTCTCCCCCAGCATCCTTGTACACCAGGAACTTCAGTGGCGTACCAATTACACGGCAGGTATGCTAGCATTACTTTCTTCGTTTCTCCTTTATCGGGGCCATCCGTCATGTATCTGAATGCTTCAGCATGTAAGCTGCTTTTATGGTAGTTCAAGTATGTCTTGAGGAAATTATTTTCGTATGGGTATGTGTCCCTTGTTTTCCACTGCATTCTCACCACCGTTCCTTGGAACCGTCCCCTCGTTTGGAATAGTGCCAGATATATTATACATTGCACTGTTTTTTCCTGTATTTCAGTGGCAACGAATGTTCTTGATGCGCTCATGGAGTATGGGATCTATGAGCACATCAGTGGGAAGAAGTCGCAGCACTCATAGACTCCGCCCTAGAACCCTTAAAGAGCCAGTTGGCACGAGTGGCGACGAAGGGAAGAGCTGTGTCCGGTTGCATTTTAAAAGCAACCTTTGATGCCGCGGATAACGCCGGCAGATTGATAGCAGAAGGAACTGTTATCAAGAAACATGCTTGGTTATGGCAGTCTGGATTCAAAGCTGAAACCCAAGCATCTTTGTTAGATAAACCGGTGGAGCCGGATCTGTTGTTTGGTAAGGCGGTCGAGGACGCGCTGAAAATGCCAAGGACGAATATGAGACACTCAAATCCCTAGGCCAACTAACCAACAAACCCCCTAATCAGAGAGGGAATGGCAATTTTCATCGCCCACGCGGCCAACATTCCCAGAGAGGATCTAACTATTCCCAGGGGCCAGGTACACCGTGGAGCAATAATAACCAACAGTCTTCCCAGGTTTACGGCAGGGGTAATAAAAGAGGACGTGGCAAGGGTAGAGGCAGTCCCGTCCCAGTAAAGGAGGCGGCACACCTCCACCAAAACAGTGACGCTCCGTTCAGGGTCCCTTCTCACGCAACCCCAGTAGGGGGACGCATTTCCAACTTCACCCAAGTTTGGGAAGGGATCACATCAGACAGATGGGTGCTGTCCACAGTATCCGCTGGGTACTGCATAGAACTGTTAGAGCGTCCCCGGAACCATCCTCCACGACAAAGAATACATTCTTTGGAACACCAGAAGATCCTCCTCGAGGAGATCGTCAATCTGCTAGCAAAGGACGCGATAGAACTCGTCCCAGGACACCAGGCAAACAAGGGTATTTATTCAACTTACTTCCTTGTGCCAAAAAAAAAGATTTGCCAATGCGCCCAGTATTTCACTTACAGCCTGCAAACAAGTATGTCAAGCCCCAAAGATTTCGCATGACTACTCCCCAAGAGGTAATCCCCTCCTAAAAAAGGGGGATTACATGGCAACATTGGACATGAAAGATGCCTATTTTCATATTTCCATGTTCCCAGCGCACAGAAAGTACATTTGCGCTTCAAGGTGGACAGTCGGCACTACCAGTTCAAGGTACTGCCCTTCGGGATAGCTTCGGCTACAAGGGTATTCACCAAGGTACTGGCAGTGGCGGCAGCACACCTATGCAGGGAGGCAATCCCGGTGTACCCTTACCTGGACGACTGGCTCATCACGGGGGAGACCCCAGTAATTTGCAGAACAAACATTCAAAGGACTATCGACCTCCTCTTCGAATTGGGCTTCTCAATAAACGAGAACAAGTAAAGTCTGGTGCCAAACACCTCCTAGGTGCTATCCTAGACACTCAAGAGGGGTTGACCTTTCCTTCCGAGGAAAGAATTCGGAATATACTGCTGCAAATTCCGCAATATCAGTCCGGTCGACAGATAACGGTATGCAAAGAAATGCGGTTGCTGGGCATGATGGCGTCATGTATTTACCTGGTCGCCCACGCGCGCCTGCGCATGCGTCCCATGCAGGAATGGTTGGCGAAACAGTGGTCTCAGGCAAGTGGTCAGTGGGACGATTTAGTGGTCGTTTCGCCAACACTTGTACAAAGCCTAAACTGGTGGACAAGAGAAAATATGTCCAAGGGAAAACCCTTTTATGATCCCGAGATACAGGCGGTAGTCACAACCGATGTATGCCTGACAGGGTGGGGAGCTCACCATCTCCACCACAAAGCTCAGGGTCTCTGGTCTCACTCAGTGGCCAAGAATCACATCAACCTGCTAGAGCTTCTGGCAGTATTCAGAGCGCTTCAAGCGTTCGAGCCCTACCTGCTAAATCTGTCATTGCAAATCCGGACAGACCGCACTACAGCCATGTTTTACCTGAACAAGCAAGGAGGGACTCGTTCGCCAAATCTGTACAAGCCTGTCCAAATAATTTGGAAATGGGCACTCAGACAGAACATCTTCCTGTCATCGCAACCCCCTCCCAGAAGAACACGAATGGTGTCTACACAGAGAAGTTGTAGAAGATATCTTCTCTCAGTGGGGTTTCCCCACTGTAGACCTATTTGCCACAAGCGAAAACAGACAATGCCCAGGATTTGCATCCAGGTTCCCCCAACCAGACTCCCAGGGGAACGCCCTGTGGATGAACTGATCAGGAATGTTTGCGTACTTTTCCACCAACTCCTCTCATCAGGAAGGTCATCAACAAGATGAACAGAGAGTCGATGACGCTCGTCCTGGTTGCTCCCATGTGGGCGAGACAACCATGGTTCCCACACTTACGCAGATTAGCCGTGTGCGAACCGATCAAACTTCCGGCCTGGTACAACCTACTGTCGCAGCACCAAGGTCAAACAGTGCATCCTCAACCCAACTCAATGAACCTGGCAGCATGGCTCCTGAGGTCATAGAGTTCGGACATCTCAATTTACCACAGGGGTGTATGGACATCCTAAAAGAATCTAGGAAACCAAACACAAGCCACTGCTACTTTGACAAATGGAAGAGATTCGTTATCTGGTGCCAGAATAAACAAATCAACCCAGTTTATTGCACTCCTTCCACTATTGTTACATACATGCTCCACCTGCTGGATGCAGGACTGGTTTTTAACTCACTGAAGGTACACCTGGCAGCTCTGTCGGCATACACCACTTCCCAAAACAAGGTGTCGTGGTGGAAAGTACCAGTAGTTAAAGCCTTCATGGAAGGAGTAAAGAGACTTCACCCTCCTATTTCAAACCCACCACCAGGATGGGACCTTAACGTGGTGCTATCTAAGCTCATGGGCCCCCCATTCGAGCCCATGCATTAAAGCAGTCTCAAACACCTGACTTACAAAACGGCCTTCTTAGTAGCAATTACATCTATAAGAAGAGTCAGTGAAATTCAGGCTCTGTCAGTGCAAGATCCCTTCTTTACTGTCCATAAAGATAAACTGGTTTTACGCACACACCCTAGGTTCTCACCTAAGTTTATTTCAAAATTCCATGTGAACCAGTCCATCGAGCTTCCGTCTTTCTTCCAAGACCCACAAGGCTCAGCTGAGGTGAAACTACACACACTAGATGTGCGTAGGGCGGTCCTATACTATGTAAACAAGTCCAGACTGCTAAGGAAAACAGATCAGCTGTTTGTCTCCGTAGCTACAGGCAGAGAGGGGGATCGCGTCTCTAAAGGTGCCATCTCTAAGCGGATTATTAACTGTATCCAGCTGTGTTACTCACTTTCTGAAAAAACTCTGCCTTTCACGCCTAGGGCCCACTCTACAAGAGGCATTGGGGCCACTCTGGCTTTCATTGAAAATGTACCCCTTGACACCATTTGCAAAGCAGCTACTTGGAGCTCTATTCACACTTTTACTCAGCACTACTGCATTGACACCCATTCCAAGACAGATACCCAAGTGGGACAAGCGGTTCTAAGACATTTATTTGCTCATGACCCTTCTCACATCCCACCTCCTTCTTCAGGTACTGCTCGCTAATCTATGCACAGCATGTGATCTAAGCAGATTCCACAAGCCTCAGAAAGGATACATTACTCACCGTAATCGTATTTCTGATGCATGTATCTGCTTTGATTCACATGCAACCACCCTTCCTCCCCTCTGAGAGAAGGCGCATGGATGTTAGTAGTCTTACCTTTCTTTATATCTGCTTGGATCATCTGTACTCACGCTTCTCAAGTTACCTCATGTCAGAAAAAATACAATCTGAGGGTCCTACATGCGTGAGGGATCATGGGTACAGTGGACGTCACACTAGGGATAGTATCACTGGCACGCCCTGTGTCGACGCCCATTTGCGAGTTTCGAAAAACAAACTGTAATACTCCGCAGCTTCCACTAGATGTCGGCCTATGCACAGCATGGGAATCTAAGCAGATACAAGCATCAGAAATATGATTACGGTGAGTAATGCATCCCATACCTTTATCGTCAGTATATGTGCTCCGTTTAAATCTACCTCCCTTACCTTTAGGGTTGCTAGTACCACCTGATATCATACCTGTTGCAGCCGTGGGAGGTGGTAGGTTAGTTTTGGATGCAGCCATAAAATTGAGAGCATAGCTTTTCTGCCATACAGAGGCAGTCAATAGACCAGTGATGACCAACACTCCTATCAATTTTATTACAAGAGCTATTCTCACTGGCATTTTTGCTCTTACCTCGCTGCAGTCCGGCAGCTTATTCATGCGATGTTAAAGGTGCCCGCCTGAAAAACCTTAATGTGCTTGTTATTATTGTTAGTATTTGTTAGTTAAGCTCTCCCTATCAAGTAATCGTTCAGTGCCCAGGCGAAGAGCTGTTCCCACGCTAATCTTAGTGACCTATCTCTTAGAGCCGGCAAGTGCTCGTGAAGATGGGGAAATGATTGCTCTATGGCCAAAACATAGGCGGTGTAATATATGCTTACCCTCCTTCTTTTTAGGTACTTTGGCCTTCTTATATGATATACAAATTGGTGTGATAGGGCCTCAGGGGTGTTATCATCTGTGGGCAGAATCTACTCCTGGGCACAGCACACTGTTAGTTACTTCACTTTCTAAACAATACAATGATATGCAGTACTTGCATGTGCGAGAGAAGGTAGAAGAAAAACATACAAGTGTTTTATAAGTGTGTGTGTAACATCCAAATTCGTTGTACAATGTCCTTCAATCGGTGATGTCCTTTACAGGGCTGGGGGTCGGGGGACTGGGGCTGGGTTGGGCAGAAGTTTGTTTACCTTGTGATCTCGTGACCATGGGGTGGGCTATGGGCAAGTGTCCAAAGTCTATGGCAGTGTTTGTGGCTGAGGAGTGGTCAGGGGCAGTGACACAATTGTCCTCAGCGGCGGTTGCTGTATCCTTGTCTGTAGCTGACGTTGTCGATGTTGTTGGTCTTGTAATGGTCCTGTCGTCAACGCTACGGCGGGTCTGATGTTTGTAGGGCTTCACATCGTGTAGGTGATTCTAGGCGCGCTTATCGTGTAGCTTCACTGCTCTGGGAGCCACTGCCTCTACCAAGTGAGGCCCGGTAAAGCGTGGGCTGTTCCACTTTCTATTGAAGCTTCAGAGGAGCATGTGATCTCCCGCCGCAATAGTGCATAGTCCTTCCTTCTCTTGTTCCTCGTTGGTGTCTTCTTGTTGAGAGATCTTCGACCCGCCCCGCGTGCGCTCGAGCTGTTGAGATACAAAAGTGACACTAGTAATCAAGGAAGACACATATTGATACATTTCGTCACCAAAAACAGTTGCAGTGTTATCATGGTCAGTAAAGGCTCTTGATGTTGGCGTTAAAGGAAGGCGCATTTGACGTCCTATCACCACCTCGTGGAGAGTGAGGTGGTGATCAGATACTGGCCTATTCCTCAGCTCAAATAGAGCCAGCGGAAGGCAGTACAACCAGCTCTTTTTAGTTGTCTGCTGAATTTTTGCAATTTCCTCTATTAATAGGCCATTCAGTCGTTCACATAGACCGTTGGCCTGCGGATGGTATGCACATGCAAATTTATGTTTAATACCCAGCAAAGATGTGATGTGCTCAAACATTTCATTAGCAAAGTGTGGGCCGTTGCCCGACCGCAGCACTTCGCAAACACCCCACCTGGGAAAGACCTCTCTCAATAGAAATGTAGCGGCTCTAAACGCATCTGCATGTGAACATGGTCCGGCCTCGATGCACCTGGAAAATGAACATACCACTACAATCATGTACCTATGTCCTTGACATACATTGATCATATCAACGTAGTCAATATGAAGGTGTAGGAAGGGTCCTGCAGGCCGGGGTATAGTACCTCTTATCACTTGCAGCGTGTGACCGGCCGTAAACTGTTGGCATTTGAGGCAGTTGCTGATGAAATTAGTAACATGAGAATTTAACTCGGGGCAGAACCAAGCCTCCCTAATTCGTGCTGCAATCACTTCCTCTCCTGTATGTGCTGGATGGTGAAGCTGGGCCAGGGCGGTGTTCAACAGTGCCAATGGCATGACCACCTTTCCAGTATTATTTTGACGCCACAGCGTGTCTGTTGGGGACATCGTACATCCTCTCTTTACCCACAATTCTTTTTCTGCCATTGGTGCAGTTGCCTGCAATTCCATTATCTGTGTTGCAGGGAGTTGAGTGTACCCCTCCTTCATCATCAGCTGTCTTACCATTGACCTCCCCCTCCCTCTCTCTGATTCTGGGGGGGTCCATATTTCACCAAAATATGGAGCATGCCTGGCATGTGCGTCTGCTGTTTCATTACCTTTCGAGATATAGTCATCTCCATTAGTGTGTGCTTGACACTTAACCAAAGCTATCTCTTGGGGGTCGTTAATTACTTTAATCAATTCTGCTAGCATGTTGTACTGGGGTGCCATCAGCTCTTCTAAACCCCGTCTCTGCCATTTTATTAACCCAGAGCGCACCGTTGAAGTGACATATGCGCTGTCAGAGTATATAGTAACTCTTTTGTCAATACTTTCCTTTAGTGCCAAAATCAGTGCAACCAATTCCGCTGCCTGAGCTGAAAAATGCTGCGGTAATTGCACACATTTTACTGGGACATACATCAAATCTTCTGTCATTTTAACTATTGCTGCCCCAGTTCTCCTTATCCCATCGCTCTGATCAATGATTGATGACCCATCAATGTACATTATCTCACCCCCGTAAGGGCATCCTCCTCCACCTTCCTTGTGCTGGAGTACATTTCAATAGTCTGTGTGCAATCGTGGGCATAATCACCTTCCTCAACAACTTCTGCTATGAATCTGGCTGGGTTTACGTTACTGCATCTGACAATTGTCAATTCGGGTATGGATAAAATGATTTCGTAGCCTGACGCCCTCTGTGTGGTCAGTGTGGACTTGGGTTTGTTCAAAATTGCAAACAGTTCATGTTCCACAAATAATGTGGTGGGGCACCCCATTGTTATCGATGATGATTTTTCCACCGCAAATGCAGCTGCGGCAAGGCCCTGTTCGCAAGGGAAATGTCCTAACATGACAGGGTCCAAGTGACCGCTGTAGAAAGCTAGTGGCTTGTGTCCCATGCTAGTTTTCTGAGTCAATACTGCTTTCATTACTGCTGAGTCGCAATGTGAAAAAATGAAAAATTGATGTTCGTAATTTGGAGTGGCTAGTACGGGAGCTGTGGATATGGCGTGTTTCAACTTATCAAACGCCTCTTTCATTTCTCTTGTCCACCCCAACCTCTTGTCCCATTTTTGTGCCTCTCTTAGTGCTTTGAGCAGGGGTCCTCTATATGAGCTGTAGTCAAAAAGCCATGCTCTACAGTAGTTGCATAGGCCCAGGAACTGCTGCAGCTCCCTCACAGTTTGTGGTTGTGGTGTGTTGGTTATGGCTTGTGCTCTTTGTGGTGCAATGTTTCTTCCGTGCTGGGATATTAGTTGGGCAATGTATAGTACCTGTTCCTGACAGTACTGTAACTTTTCCTTGTCTACCTTGTACCCCTTTTCAGCCAACACTGTCAGCATTTTTACTGAGTCCTCCCTGTACCTCTCCTCAGTTGTGCTGCAAATTATTATGTCGTCAACATATTGCAGCACTGTGCTCTCCATTTCAATATTTCCCAAATCCATCTGTATTACTCTGTTGAAAATTGAGGGTGACTCGCAGTATCCTTGTGGTAACCTGGTGTGTTTCCATTTTGTATTCCTGTATGTGAAGCTTGTTAAATCTTGTGAATCTGGGTGCAGAGGTATTGAGAAAAGGGCATTTTTTAAGTCATTCACGGTGAACAGTGATGCCTTTGCTGGTATTCCACATAGTATCGTGGCTGGGCTTGCTGCTATGGGGTATTCTGCCTCTACAATGTAATTCAAGGGCCTGAGGTCCTGAATGAAACGCCAAGACCCCCTTTAGCTTTGTGTACTGGGTACACAGCCGTGTTACATGCTGACTCTGATGGTATCAATTAGGGATGTAACGGTATTACGGTATACCGTTAAAGATACCGTGAACCACTTAATTGAACAATAATAACCGTCACATTGTTTATACCGGTATACCGTTCATACCGTTAAGTGTGCTTTTCAATCTGATTTGGAAAGGCTGCAGTAAGCAAGTGCTGCACAGTCTTGGTCTTGCACTGTTGGATGTGCCGTCTGCCAAGTAGTTTCAGTTTGAGCAGTTTTTAATGCCATTCCATAAACCACACGTGCCTGACACAAAATCAATATGTTAGCAATAGGAAGAATAAATACAGTACCAAGAAGGAAAAGGGTTTACTCTTTTTTTAAAGCGCTCACACAGCCTGCTGGCATCAAGGCGGTGTTAAAGAAATTGTTTATTTAGTTGTGTAATTTGCGTATTTATAACACGCTTAAACACCCAGAGGTTTCTAAGCGCTGACCCAGGGAAATCGAACCTGTGTTGCTTTGTGTCGTCTGAGCTATCCTCCCGGGACTTTGGGTTGGCGGCTTTGGGGTTAATATATTTATAATGGATAATGTTTTCTAAACATATGATGATGGGGGATGTCCCTGGTTCCATCATTGAATTTACATATAATAAGTCACACTGCAAAATGTACTCATCTCTGTGGGTATTCCCTTCTGCCATACCAAAGGGTAACATGTCTGTGATTACTGAACACCTTTTGGCCCGGAAGTAAACTAAAGGCTGAGAGGGAGAGACAGAGAAAGAGAGAGAAACAGAGAGAAACAGAGAGAAACAGAGAAAGTGAGAAAGAGAGAGAGAGAGAGAGAGAACAAACATATACTACCATCAAACGCCATTGATCTGTGGCATGTAGGTTATCAAGATGGCAACATGTTCATCTTCACCAGTAGCCAGTGGGGAGCTAAAAGCCTTAATAACCACTTAAGAAAAGCTATTCAGTTTGCTTTGCCAGTTGCAGCAGGGCTTCCCCCCCTCCTCCTCTCCACATGTGTGTTTGGTGGAAGCAAGGGGTGGCATTTCAGTGGAAAGTATGTTGAAAAGCCCAATTCTAGCCCTGGGTGCCTGGTTTTGTTTGTGATGATAAATCTGACAATTTATGACCTTTTAGAAAATATTTGTTAAAATTAGTTAACTCCACCTACTATACCGCGATAACCATGATATACCGTCATTTGGCAAGAAGGTTATTGTACCATCAAAAACTAATACCGTGACACCCCTAGTACCAATATGCCATTATTTATCAGGGCTGTTATGGTTTTGTATATGCCCTCATCTGCCTCTTTTGATAGTGGGTATTGCTTCACTCTAGGTAGTATTACGCCCTTTTTCAACTTTATTTTTACTCCCCCAATGCTCTTTATGCAGCCCACGTCATAGGGACTGGTGGTCCACAGTGATGCTGGAACTTTAGCCATGTCTTCCTCGTAAAATGGTACTGGGGTAGATGCAGGTGCCTCGAGTGCCATTGCCATTTTCACTGCTACTTGCTTGTATGTCACTCTTAACCAGATGTCAACACTCATCATAAATACCATCTCTCCTTCTCCTTTGTTCTCTGAAAAGAGCTCTTCGTCAGACACCTGCGTGAGCCTGCATCCCTCAGCCAGTGCTATTACTGCTCTCCATGCTCTCCCTTCCCTGTCTTGGGCATGTACTGCGATGTAATCTGCAGTTGCTATAATGCTCTCGATGCTCACCGCAATCACCTTCCTCTCTGGCTCACTAGCTGGTGTCTCAGGCCTGAACAAATATGCTGCTGGCCTCCTCCAAGCCTTGCCTTCTATTCCTGGCATCCATGCAAATGCCATGTCTGTTCCATATTGGAACAGTTCGCCATCCACAGGCTCAGCTCGAGCTACTGTCTGGCCACAAAAAGCTTGCAGTATTTGTCGTGCAGTAAGCATGTTTATTCCTGGTGTGGAGAAAATTATGCCGTTCTCCGTGAAGGAGATCGTCATATTTAAGCTGCTCATTATGTCCCTTCCAAGTATGTTCACTGGCGACTCCTTTGAATACAAGAGTGGGACAGACATGTCATAATCCCCTATAGATAAGGAGATGTTATCAGTAAAGGTAAGCAACTCTCTAGCCCCAGAGAATCCTTGAGTGTGCATGGCCTTGCCTGACATTTTAAATTTACCCTCCCTTATGCAAGACCTAGTTTCCCCAGTGTCAACAAGGAAGGAACATTTTCTGTCACCTATCGCTACCTGAATGCGTGGTTCCTCCGCACTATTAGGTGTTATCGACAGGATGGGACACACCAAGGACGTCTGTGGGCTGTCTTATTGTGGGTACAGTGACTGACCACTTCTCGTGTAAGAGTTGTGTCCCAAGACAGTCACCCTCCCCAACTGTGTTTGTTGTAGCGGTGTATCAATGGGTGTCAATTTATGGTCCTGTATTTGAGTGAGCTGTTGTACTGGTCGCACTTGGTGTTGTTGTGCTATTGCCACCTGTTGCTGCGGTGGTGTGTATGTCTGTAACTGTTGTTTTGGTGCAGCGTAGTGGTGCATTTGTTGCTGTGGCTGTTGTGGTGATACTTGCTGTTGTGTGTTGCTCTGTTGCGTTCCCTGCTGTTGCTGGTAAACCTGCTGCTCCCTCATAGGCCCTTGTGGTCCCTGTTCCCCCCAGGCTGGTGGGGCGGGCCTCATCCTACATGTGCGTGACATGTGTCCCAACATTCCACAAACCCAACATACAGGTGGTTCCCTGGCCTGCCATGGGAAATTCCCTGCATTGTCTTGGTACCCTTGTTGCCCATTGGGGTAGTAACTTCGAAATCCTCCCCCTTGCTGTTGTGCATGTTGGCCATACCCTCTACCTCTCATCATTCCGCCCCTTCCCCGGGGGTTGTTATAATATCCATTTCCCAGTGGCATGTACCCTCCTCCTGTAGGAGCCGTATATGGTGGGGGTGGTGGCATCTGTTGTGTCATAAGATGTGGTGGTTGTGGTGATGGTGCTATTTGTTGTTGTGTGGAATCTTGTGCAGCCACTACTTGTGTGGGGTTTGGTGCCATTATTGCCGGAGTAGTTATTAGTGCTCCCTCCATGGTATACTTAGTTTTTTCTGCTCTAATTTTGCCTCTTCTGCTTTCCTATCTTCTTCCTTTTGTTTCATCTTTTCTTGCCACATCCTACAGTGGTGTATTATTGTTAGTTGTATTTCCAGCCAGGCCTTACCTTCCATTCCCACTATCTTCTTCAGTTGTCTTTGTACTGCCTCCGGGAGCCCTTGTACGAGAATGTGGTAAAAAATGGCTGGTGTCTTGTCCCATTGCTCCCTAGTTTCCAAGCGCCACTTCTCCTGAATCTCCTGGATATAATCAACAGGATCTTCATTCTCACGCATCTTGCGTGACGTAATTGCTCCTATATCTGATATGTCTGGGTACTGGACCCTCAGGGCCTGCCACAATGCATGCCTGCAGTTGGCAAATGCCGCCCTGTCATGTGACGTGTTTGTTATTGTAACTCCGGGGAAGCCTGCCCTCTTCCAAATGTCATCTGCTGCATCCCCTAATATTGATATTAATAGTCCCTTCACGTCTCTCACTGCTAGTTTCTGTCCCTCGGTGTGTTTTTCCATCTCGTATATCCATTTCCCCGCTCCTCCGCCTAGTGATGGGAGCCTGCACTTTATATTCTCCTTATCCGCATGCTTCCAAGGGACATATTGTGGTCTAGCCCCTCCCCTCTCCAATAGTGGCATTAAATTGTACCCCATCTGTCCCCCCATTGTCGCGGGGTGGAATCCGTGTACTCCTCCTCTTCCTCTGTGTCAAGTAAATCTGCTGCCATATCTATATTACCGCTGCTTGTCATTTCTTCTCCTTCGTTTCTCTTCCCTCTCCTATTACTCTCTTGGTTCACTGCAGGTTTGAGTGGCCGTTCTTCCTGCCTGCGTCCTGGGAGGTCTCTGAGCCTGCCAATGTATGGTGAGGGTACAGGCGCGCATGTGGGTGGGCGTGTTGGGCGTGATAATGTGGATGTAACTGCGTGTGTTGTTCCTCCTGCCACTTCTCTTACCTGCTCCTCACTTCTCTTCTCTTCCTTCTTCCTGCATGCCCATGGTGATTCCCCGTTAGCGCATGTGATGTACAATTTATCTAAGCTCTCCCTACCACCGCTTCTTCCTTCTCTTCCCATGCCCTCGTCTTCTTCGCTGCAGAATTCATCCAGGAGCGACAACCCCCAATCTGTCCTTTTCTCCCTTACTGTCACCGTTTTTAAGTCTATTAAATCCGTTCCTTTCTGTTCACCTCTACTAGTTACTCCCCCTTGCGCTGATGTTGTAGCCACTTCCGCATCCCGACGCACATATGTTCCTACCCCATGCTCCAGTTTCCTCTCTCTGCTCTCCTCTTCCTTCTTTTCCACTATTTCACCACCTATTTCCTCTCTTCTTTTTCAATTCCTCCATCACCTCACTACTTACCTTCGCTAATATCCTTTCTTCCTCTCTCCTCCTTTCCCATTTTTTTTCCCTTTCTAATATGCTTTCTATTACTTTACCTTCTTTGTATTTCCTGGTGCTTTCAGAGAGTATTTTCTTCTTCCATAGTTCCATTTCCTTTTCCTTCTCTTCCTCCCTCCTCTTCATCTCACGCTGTGCTGCTCGGGATACCCTTTCCGCTATTGCCTTCATCCTCTCCGCTTCCCTTTTCCTCTCTTCTGTACGCTCTTTCATTATTTCTAGCTCGTCCCTACTTTCCTTCCTCTCCTTCCTCCTTCCTCGTGCCTCTTGCTCGAGCTGCTTAATCAGTGCACTCCACTCATCCCTCAATTCAGCCAATCGTTCCTCCAAATCTCCTCCTCTTCCTGTGACAGCTCTCCTTCCCTTTTGTTACTCTCCTCACCCCCTATTCCAGTACTACCTGTGTCGTCCTTATTCATTCTCCTCACCACATCTTTTTCTTCTCCTGTTAATGTCCCTCGCAGTTTTAAGAGCACCTGCGCTGCTATCCATTCGTCTTGTCCTATGTTCGAAATGTGCTCCTCGCTGTTCTTCCCTCCCTTTGTGGGCGCCTTCGTGTAACTCAAACCCACCATGCTCGTCACCTCCTCCCCCCCTGGTAGCTACCTGTAGTGGTATATGGTGGAGGGCTGTATGCGGGGTTTGAGTACCCCTCAGCTGCCGTCAGTTGTTGCCTTGCTGCTTCTCGTAACTCCGTCACAGGATACAACCCACCTTCCTCTTTCTTCAATACCTTCGCTAGGGGCATGTCTTCTGTCCCTTCCATCTTTACTTCTACTTCATATCCATTATCAGACCTTTCCTCACCCTTCCTGTCTCTTTCTGCGCACTGTGCGTTACTGGTCGCTGTTTCCCCGTTCCCTTCTTCCTCCGTAATCTCCTTCCCCTCCTTTGTTTCTTCGCTCCCCTTCTCTTCTGCCGTCCCTTCCATGGTGAACATTCTGGTTGGTCCTGGCCGGGATCCCTGGAACATCCTCCACAACTTAAACACCTCCATGTGATGTGCCAACTTCTTCTTCTTCTTGTGTGTCAACAGTGAGTGTTGGACGTACGGTTCAAAACTGCCGTTAGGCGGCCATGGTGTCGTCATTTTGTTGTCTGTTCCTTGTGTCCATTCTATGCTATATTTGATATGTTTTTCCCTGTGGGGTGACAACGTTTTGCAAATATGTTGGAGGGGGTAGTCAGAGTGTTCCCCCACCCTGCAGATCCTGACCTGTATGACATGGTTATACTGTTCTTTTAACTCCCCTTAGCACAACCGTTGTTACCTGACCCCGTAGATTGGGGACTTTCGACCGTCCGCTAAAAGTAAAACAGTCAAGTAGAACAATTACAAGTATACAGTCCTTTTCCTCTGTTTGTTTTCTTCTTTTGATACCCTTGGTACGGCCCCCTGCGGCTGCGGCACACAAAGCCCCCTGCGGCTGCGTGCTCTGTGTGACGTGCTTGTACAGCCGCCCCACCTTTTCCACTCCCCTCTTTCTTCCACCTTACTCAGCATGGCCGGCGTTCCATGCACGGTCACTTCCCCCTTTTCACCCTTCCTGTATTTGGGGGTGGCCGGCGTTCTCCGTGCGCGGCATCCCCACCTCTGTTGTACCGCCCTTATCCTCTGCTTACTCCCCTACAACCCCTAAACCACGCGATGTGGTCAAGGTGTTCTATGAAGGCCCTACGGGTGACGTCAACAACCTCTTTCAACTACTACCGGTAAGATCTTTACACTTCAAGAGAGCGCGCAATAAGTTTTAACTTCTTGTCCCTGTCAACTTCACAGCTGTCCTCTTGTTACGCCCGGAACAAGGTAACCAACAATACACTCTTATAATTGGACTGCGCACGCTGCGTCGCCTCTCGTGTGACACGCCCCTCGCCGGGGGGGGGGGGTTTAACCAGCCAATTATCTTCCGTACTTGGCAACAATCTAGCTACCTCCTACAGGAAAACGTCATCTATATATCGAGTTTGAACTGCTCGATCAATAGGGATTCTCGTCTACTCATTGATCAAAAATGCCAATTCATAGGAAAGCCACACACACCCCCTCTACAGGTGTCCACGATCTGGACCAATCAGTGTCTACGAGCAAGCGCACGTGGTGCCTTCTGGCTCCACACACCCTGCTTCTGTGACGTGGTAGGGGACAGTCCTCGTGCCTGTCCTGTTACCACTCACTTGTCTATCAACACTTATTAATCAAATCTTCGCAACACACTGTAATAACACCTCCCGCCGCCCTTATTACAACTCCTCCCCCCTCCCTCACAATGTCACATTGCTCGTTGGGTGTGTCATACTCACCAAGTTCTCTTGATGCGGAGCCGCTCGACTGCGTGCACCCCTCCAAGCGGCTCGCCATGTCCCATCGTCTGGACCACGTCTGGACACTCGCCAACCGCGGGCGGGATACTTCTCAACTGGCTCCCGAGGGCCAATATTCGGATTGCACTGTCCGGTCTTCTCGCAGTTCCGCGATGGTCCTGTAGTCCTCAAAAGGGGGCAGCGGCAGAGGGGCCCGCGCCGCCGGGTCTCCTCGCAACGAGAGGCCTTGGAAAAAGAAAAAAAACTCAAAAGGGTAGACCTTAAAGAGATCTCAGCAGTGCCTCCAACTTGTTGGGGTGATTATCCCGGGGCCGGCAGAGCCGTCCGCGGACCTCCGGGCTGGGAGGCCCCAACTCCTCCGTGTTTCTCAAAAGGAGTATGAGACACACAAGGAGCAAGGTGGTTCTGCTGTTTATTATAACAACGGCAGGGGTGGGTCTCGGATCGTACTTGTTCATCTAGACTCTCACCCTAGTGGGGCTCGTAGGCCCTTTTTACAGCAGTATGACGCGCTATCTGCGCCACCTGGGAAAGTTAGCAAAAAACCTATTGCCACTCCGGATTGGTTCCCCGAGTGGTAGGGTTAGTGTAGGATAGATATGGAGAAGGATGTTAGTGGTTAAGGATGAGTCAGGTGATATACTTGGGCTGTCCCAACTATTAGATACTTGAAAATTGCTACAAGGGGACCCCTGGTGATTGGCTAATATTACCGATGTCACTGATGAGCCCCCCCTGTGTTTTGATTGGTTCTCCCACGAGCCCCCCAAGCCTGGGACCATCGTCGTTCCCAGCTCGCGGTGTACCTGTCATTAGCAACAATGTGCAACTATGTGTTTGTACAGGTCTGCTCATGGGCTTGTGAGCAGGTCGTTCCCATCGCCGTAGGTGTCCATCTTGCCGCTTCGTTGTTGAAACCTGTGTCCCAGACGTGGGACCCAGGCGACTTTCTGTCTCGTGGGTCTGGCACCTAGTCAGATCAGCTTGGTCACTTGTGGAGAGACCGTGGCTGGAGCAGAATCCTGCACATTAGATTTGTATTTCGTTTCTGTGGGCTTGGCTTTTTTTACAGGTGTAACCTTGGCACCAGGCTGGTAGCATGCGAGTTGCAACATCGTGGCCTTGGCTGTGAGCTCTCGCTGGGGCTCGTTCGGCATGATCAGCACTTGTACTCTTGCTCTGAGAGGATTTTCATGGTGAGGCTCTTGCTTGCGGCCTACTCGTGCCCAGTTCATGGGTGGCGATACATAATCCATTGTATGGAGATGGCGGGTTGACATGGCGTCACAAGCACTGTTAGGTATACATGATGGTGTCGTCACAAGGCGAGTGGTGGGAGAAGCGCCAGCAAGCGTATATACAAGCTCTTCAGGCGTCTTGCGTTTCTGCATTACTATAAAAAGGCCTATGTGAAAAATAACAACGATGCAAGTCAGTGGGTGTGTCAGTCACCTACGTCATAGCACTGAATATGTTCTTCGTGTAGGTTGGTGTGTGAGTGACCAGTGTGCATGGTGGCACGTGTGTTCTTTGCAGTTGTATAGGTCGTTATGGCATCTCTAACGATGTGGATACTTGTGGCTGTTGTCTTAGTCGAGTTTATCCATGCCACAGGTGTCGGCTTGAGTCGGACAGGCTGGTGGGCATACCCTTATGTTCCTGAACCAGGGTATTTTGTCATCTGGTAGATAGACAAACTTGTCCCGTGGGTGGTGTCTGGGCCGTGATCCTCTAGGCCATGGTCTTGATGAGATTGGGGGGAGCTTGTTTTCCCATTCTCCCACTTCACCTGTTTTTTTAAATGTAATTTTATTTTCACTGTGAATTAGGGAAGTATTAGGATCAGAGGAGAATCCTGACATACGTGCATTCATGGCCAAGAAAAATGAGAGACACTTGCCATTAGCCACAGCTGAACAAAACCCAGACACTTGCATGACGGGGTATGCAGTAAGATAATCGCAGCAAAAATATTGCCTTTACAAATAATCGTGGCAAAACTGCTGTGGTTTGACCCGGTAAAGGCTTACCCCATTATAGCATTTAAGGGGAGCGGGGGTTGCGGGTGTGTCCCCCGCTCTCCTTAAATGGTATAATGCATGGGTGCACAACATACGGCCCGCTGGCCAGTTGCGGCCCGCCATGCTCTTTTGTCCGGCCCACGAGGCACAAAGACTTTCCGGCCGCCCTCCATTAGGAAAGTCTTCGTTGTCTTCCGGGCCAGACAAAACACTGGCCCTCATTGGCTCAGCACACACACGCACCACGTCGCTCCTACGAGCCACGTAATGCGTGTGTGCTGCACCAATGGAGGGCCAGCACTACGGCTGGTGTGGTCCATAAGGCTTGATGCCGGAAGGCATTTCAGCCTTGGACCACGCCAGCCGTAGTACGATTCCAGCGTTCCAGTTTACCTGCCTTCCAGCCTTCCAGCACGTCTCCGGTAAGTGCTCCGTTTGTGTTTGTGTGTCGGGTTTGTTTTGCTTTATTTTTGTGTGTGTATGTTGAGATGCGGGGGTGGGGGGGGTGTCGGATGTGTATGAATGTTTGTATTTGAATGTATTTTGTGTGTATGTTGAGATGCGGGGGTGGGAGGGTGTGTCGGATGTGTATGAATGTTTGTATTTGAATGTATTTTGTGTGAATGTTGAGATACGGGGGTGGGGGGGTGTGTCGTATGTGTATGAAGGTTTGTATTTGAATGTATTTTGTGTGTATGTTGAGATGCGGGGGTGGGGGTGTGTCTGATGTGTATGAATGTTTGTATTTGAATGTATTTTGTGTGTATGTTGAGATGCGGGGGTGGGGGGGTGTGTCGGATGTGTATGAATGTTTGTATTTGAATGTATTTTGTGTGTATGTTGAGATGCAGGGGTGGGGGGGTGTGTCGGATGTGTATGAATGTTTGGATTTGAATGTTTTTTGTGTGCTGAGTTGGGGAGTGGGGGTTCGGGTCTGTATGGGTGCATGTTTGTGTGTGTGCTGAGTTGGGGGGTGGGGGATTTGGGTCTGTATGGGTGCATGCTTGAGAGTGTGTGCTGAGTTGGGGGGTTTGGAGTTGGGGGGTTTGGGTCTTTATGGGTGCATGTTTGTGTGTGTGCTGATTTGGGGGGTGGGGGGTTCGGGTCTGTATGGGTGCATGTTTGTGTGTGTGCTGAGTTGGGGGGTGGGGGGTTCGGGTCTGTATGGGTGCATGCTTGAGAGTGTGTGTGCTGAGTTGGGGTGTGGGGGGTTCGGGTCTGTATGGGTGCATGTTTGTGTGTGTGCTGAGTTGAGGGGTGGGGGTTCGGGTCTGTATGGGTGCATGCTTGAGAGTGTGTGCTGAGTTGGGGGGTTTGGAGTTGGGGGGGTTCGGGTCTTTATGGGTGCATGCTTGAGAGTGTGTGTGCTGAGTTGGGGGGGTTGGGGGTTTGGAGTTGGGGGGTTTGGGGGGTTCGGGTCTTTATGGGTGCATATTTGTGTGTGTGCTAAGTTGGGGGGTGGGGGTTCGGGTCTGTATGGGTGCTTGTTTGAGAGTGTGCTGATTTGGGGGGGTGAGGGGTTCGGGTCTGTATGGGTGCATGTTTGTGTGTGTGCTGAGTTGGGGGGTGGGGGTTCGGGTCTGTATGGGTGCATGTTTGTGTGTGTGCTGAGTTGGGGGGTGGGGGGTTCGGGTCTGTATGGGTGCATGCTTGAGAGTGTGTGTGCTGAGTTGGGGGTGGGCGGTTTGGAGTTGGGGGGGCGGGGGGTCATGGGGTGGGGGTTTGGTCTTTATGGGTGCATGTTTGTGTGTGTGCTGAGTTGGGGGGTGGGGGTTCGGGTCTGTATCGGTGCTGGTTTGTGTGTGCTGATTTGGGGGTTGGGGGTTTGGTTGGGGTCAGGGGGGCATGGGGTGGGGGGTTTGATTGGGGGTGAGGAGGCAATGGGGCATAATGTTTGGTTGGGGGTGAGGGGGCCATGGGGAATAGTGTTTGGTTGGGGGTGACGGACATGGGGCATAGTGTTTGGTTGGGGGTGAGGGGGCCATGGGGCATAGTGTTTGGTTGGGGGTGAGGGGGCCATAGGGCATTGTGTTTGGTTTGGGTGTAAGGGGGCCATGGGGCATAGTGTTTGGTTGGGGGTGAGGGGGACATGGGGCATAGTGTTTGGTTGGGGGTGAGGGAGACATGGGGCATAGTGTTTGGTTGGGGGCGAGGGGGACATGGGGCATAGTGTTTGGTTGGTGGTGAGGGACATGCGGAATAGTGTTTGGTTGGGGGTGAGGGGGACATGGGGCATAGTGTTTGGTTGGGGGTGAGGGGGACATGGGGCATAGTGTTTGGTTGGGGGTGAGTGACATGGGGCATAGTGTTCGGTTGGGGTGAGGGGGCCATGGGGCATAGTGTTTGGTTGGAGGTAAGGGGGCCCTGGGGCATAGTGTTTGGTTGGGGGTGAGGGGGCCATGGGGCATAGTGTTGCACTCCAAGAGTGAACCCAATAATAAAGCTAAAATAGGCACAGTTAGGAGATGTTCATCTTTGGCTTTTTGAGGAAACCTGAATCAACGAAGGACATACTCCTCTTGGGCAACCCAAATAGCAAACTGTAGCAGTCCAAAATAACGGCATGTCCAATCTAGGGTCAATAAAATATATATAAATTAATTAAACAGGCGAGATACAATAACTAAATAGAAATAAATTAAAACAATGGAAAATGTGTAGTGCAAAATGTAAGTTTGAAATGCAAATAAAAATCGTTACCCGTCAAAAACATTCTTTTTCCATGTGTTTAGTATAACTTGGGGGTTTAAAAAGCCTCCTGCCACACCCCGCCTACCGTCCCGCCCACATTTACTTTTCGGCCCACTATAGCCCTCATGTAAGGTACTTTCGGCCCTCTGTCAAAATCAGTTGTGCACCCCTGGTAGAATGTGTCTGGGGATTGCGGGGGTGTCCCTCGCATCCTTTACATGGATTGCGGTGGCAAAACCACTGCCTTTTTGCAGCGATTTTTTGTGTAAACTGACATTTTTGCCATGATTTTAACACATGGAACCCATGATGGCTCTTTGAGTAGACTTTTTAGAGTAAAAAAAACACCAGCCAGGAAAAAACTCGGATTCACAGAAGTCCTTCGCGACGATCGCAGCACATTCCAGCAAGAGGCCATGCAGGTGGGGGTACCTTTCATACCTTTCTCCACACACTTGACAGGAAGGAAGCCCACAAGCCACATGCTGGCTCGGGAGGCGTCCCAGGCATCTCAATGCAGGCAAGCAATCAGCATAAACACAATCTGCCGTCTCAGAATGGAGCACTTACCTGAAAAGTCCTGTTGCAGGTTCTAAAACCTCACCTCGAGTGCAAGTGCCTGTCAACCCCATGACTGCAAACTCTCCCCTTGCAACAAGGGATGTTGGAGACCTGACAAGTGTGCTTGCATGAGAAACCCTGGTACGGCCAATCTCCTGCAACCAAAGATGTGGGCTGCAATGCTGACTGCGGCTCATAACCGGATGTTGGGCTGGCTGGGAATTGTATCTAATCATTACTGTAGACCCTTCCCGTATCAGGTATGAGCATTTATTGTTTTGCTTTTCCTATGAACAATACTGAGCTAGGATTCCCAGAATACAAAGAGCAAAGCGTGATATGCTGCCGGGTTTTAAATTGGCCAACATGGGAAATACACCTTGGGCTTCCACAAGTATCGCATGACCCACTCCAATTGCAACTGAGCAAAACTCAGTATCTCTCCAGAGATACTGTGGGTATTACTTTAATATATGTGTTCCAGTTCACAATTACCCACCTTATTTGCCCAACTCCAGCTTGAAATTGTGTGCCAGTCTCTATATCACTTTTATGCTGATGATACTGAGCTTTTTCTGTCCTTCTCTTCTTTCTCTTCTGATATTCACCTCACACTGTCCTCCTGTTTATTAGCTATCAACTCTTGGATGTCTACTCGCTATCCTACTCTTAATGCTGCTAAAACAGAGGTTCTATTCTTTCCTCGTAACACTCTTCCTCCCCCTATATCTCCCTCTTGTGTTTCTTTTCCCGATTTCCCCGATCCAACTTTCTGCCTTGTCCTTCACTCACCATATTTCGCTATCCTTGTGAGCCTGTCGCTTCCATCTACATAATATATGCAAAGCCCACCCCTTTTTACTTTTCAAGCCACAAAACTGCTGATATCCTCTCTGATCTTTTCCCGACTGTTCTACTGTTCCACCGCTCTCTTCGGTCTTCCAGCTACTCGTCCTGCTCCTCTTAAACCTGTCTTTAATGCCTCTATCCATCTTCTTTGTCTTCTCTCTTTCCATGACTCAATTTCCTCTTCCCTTTCTACTTGGCCATCTTTCCATTCTCAACCTAAATTTAATTTCTTATGTCTTGATTTCAAATCTCTCTATGGTCTTGCACCTGACTATCTCTCCTCTCTGGTTTCATTCTAATCTCCTATCCATTCTCTTTGTTCTGCATCCCAATTTCTTCTATTAGTTCCCCACCCTCCCTGTGCTCAGTCTCACTTTCAGTCTTTTGCATTTCTGGCACCCTTACACTGGAAACCCTGCCTTATTCTCTTTGTTCTGTCTCCTCCTCCTAGTGTTTATTTCGTAAGTCGTTGAAGTCCCACCTTCTTCATCGCAGTTAATATGACAGATTGCTTTTAGTTTATTGTTGTTACTGTTGATTTTTTGTACTGTCCTGATTCTCTGTACAGCACCTTGGTTTAAGGCACTATATAACAAAAAAATAACTAAATACAAATACTTGTAAGTCTACCATCTGCTCCATTCTTTGTGTCCTCACTTTATGCTTGGACCCTCACAGCCCACTTACTATGTGCGCCCCTTACTAATAAGCTGGCTGTTTTTTAGACTTTCCTTCTAAGTCTCTCTGCATTCTGGGAATTGTAATTCTGTCATCTTGTTGCAATTGGTGTGGTCAGTCTGGGAATGGTTACAAGGGATCTGACCCTAAGCCCAGAAACAGGAAGAGTGAGATGGCCACTCGTACCACAATGGCTAACAAATCAAACAAACATTGGCAACGGCAATGCATCATTTTAGGACCATCCCATATAGAGACAGCTAAGGGGTGTGGGGTGAAATGCAGGAGGGGAATGGGGTGCAAGAGGTAGGGAGTGTTATATGGAGGGAAGAGGCACAAAGGGATAGAAATGGAGAAAGAGAACAAGAAATAGAGAGAGACAGAGAGAGAGAGATAGCACTGCAAGGTCAGTGCATACGGTGGTCGTTCAAAATCTCGAAACAAAAATCTCGAATAACAAAAAGGTCGAAAAAAAATCTCGAAAAAAAAAGTCGAATTAATCTTTTTTTAATTATATATTTATTTTGGGGTCCGGGATTAAAAAAAATGGTAAAAAAAGGAGGGCTTGGGGGGGGGGGAACCCCCCCATTTCGAATAAAAAAAGGCATAAAAAAAAATTCGACCTTTTTTTTCGACCTTTTTGTTTTCGATATTTTTCATTTCGGTTTTATCACTATAAACCGTGCATACTTATGTTATGTTACTATGTTTTTGTATGCTATCGCCCCATTTCTGCGCCGACCAGCATGGCAACTCCGGAAATGTCATAGTAGTTGAAACAAATTTAGGCGCAATTATAGATGGGCGTGGGATATGCAATAAAGTGGGGGGATGTGGGGTAGGGGCTGCGGGGGCCTCCCCCCGCAATTCATTTCGTATACATTCTTTGTGACTGAATCTACATTTTCGGAGTCGCAGTAGTGAGTACTCTGCAGTAATCGCATAGATCCCTTTTGTACTGCACATACTCACCATTGTAGTAGTTAAAAAGCACAGAATCCCCCCAAAACTGTGACTTGTTATGTTCACTTCACCTTTCTTAATCTGCCCTGTTAGCTGCACACAGTGGTGTTCCTCAAACAGCTTCTCTTCTTGTGTTCAATGCAAAGTCCACCAAGGACCTTTTGTTATGCAAAGCTGGCTGGACAGGACATTGCCATCACCTTGTGCAACACAACGGAGTGATGGAGGCTTCTGAATGAATCAACACTGATGAAGTTCTGGGAAACCGTCCAGATCATTGGGAAAAACTATATGCATAGTAGGCTTGGTCCCACCCCGAAACTGCTAGATCACATCCCTTCTGCACAAGACCAAAAGCAACTCCAGATATGCTTCGGCCTCATAGGACCGCATCAATGAGGTACAGCTTGGGTCCCTAGGCTTGGCACCATCATGTTGTATAAGCTGTATTTTATGAGGTGATATGAATTCTGCCACCATGAACTTTCAGCTTGTGTGATTGGGACCTCTGCCACCCCACAGCTGCTTGCTATTGACCAGACTTTTGTTGTGGGAGTAGGATGTGAGGTCAAAATAAAATTGAAATTCATTGCACTGTAGTTAAGCCCGAATTTATCGCCTCTCTGTTGAGTACGCCCAAATTCGCCATGCATGCACAAGACCCCAATCTGTTACTCGAAAGCTCTGCTATCACATGATGCACACAGCAGTTTACGGATTAGCTGACGTGTCAGTCCATCAGACATGGCATCACCCTGACGTATAGCCATGCATGCACACCCAATTTTTATCTCGGGCTTTGAAGTCATTTACAACTCCTTGTTGACAAAAAGTAAAGACTATCGAGTCCATCAGACTTGACATGCGCAATGTACAGGCAACCAAGTGGCAGCCATGGCGGTACTATACTGATCTGTTTCGACAGCATACACCACATTTTCACGTAACTTGCTCGCAAGTGTCGGTTTTATGGTAATGAGTGTAATCTGCAGGCTGCCCCATCCTCTCATCTGCCTATTCCTAGTTCCTCGCTGTACACAGGATGGAATGTCTCAATTTCAGAGAGAGAGAGAGAGATGGAGTAAAACAGTGATATGGGAGCTGCATGTCTGCAGAGGCCAGTCGTAGGAGTGCATGGAGGAGGCAAGGCTGTTTTGCCAGGTTAGGCCTTTTTCGTGTTTTGCTGTGGCTTCTAATGCTTTTTTATGCATTCCATGCCTTTTTTAAGCATCGCACGCCATGTTCTGATTTGTTGCTTCAAGACAGTGGAGTACCATTGCTGAAAACGTTGTGGGCTGGGGGGCATGACAGCTAAATGAAAGAGGCCTCTGTCAAATGAGTGGGACAAAATGGTGTACCACAAAAGTTTGGGGGGACAAACACTGTTGTCCCCTTCTAAAATTGCGCACATGCCTCAAGATGGCATGAACCCCAAACCAAAATGACTGTTGCAGTCTCTGCTGGCTGCTCCCCTCAATAGCACGCCTAAATTGCACATACCAGATACAATGGTAATAACAATAACATACGTCCCCACACATGGCAATAGAACACCCTTCCCAGCAGACATGAAACATCAGAACAGTACTCCTGTACAACCGACTTACATTCCACCGACTCTGCCAGTGCATTTTAGTACCACGGTCATACAAAGCACCCTCCGGACACACATGCCTCTATGCTTTCAAGATAGAACGCCTATTAAGGCACCCACACACAGATCTCCGGGTACTTGTAGCATGCATGCATTAATGCAACAGCAAAGCTATCTAGTATTTTTCCCTTTTTCCCCACTAACCTAGCCCTGCCCCTTTCAGATCCACAATAGTGTCATGCAAATGGCAACAGTGTGTGGTATACATCCCAGTAACATAACAAAATAATGACATTGTAGAATACCAGTCTCTCCTATACAGCCGGTACAGAACATCTAGTTTGCATCTACTAAGAGAGCCAGTTCAAAATCCAATCATGCCAGTGTAGGTCTGTTTACTACGGGGTCATTTTCAAAAACTACAAATTGCATTCAGGGGACTGCCACTGTTAACATTATTTGCTATATTGTCAACCTGGATGCAAAATGGACGAAATCACCTCTCCTGTTTGGTTTTTCATTCCATTTTGTAAAAAATGTTAATGCCGCCTGCAAATTACCCTTTACAGATAGCATTTACACTGGATTTCTATGTAATGTGCCAATTTTTAGTAGGTGCTAAATAGAGGCACGTTCACTAGAAATCCATACATTTTTAGGGGTAAAACGAAGCGCACTGTTTGGTATGCCAGAGGATCGGGGGTTCGCACCACAAAATTACAGCTCAGCAGAGTACTCAAGGCCCATCAAACCCTCCCCTGGTAAAGACAGAGGACTCCGCCATGGGGCAAGTTAGAACTGTCTTTTATTTTCCAAACAGACAGGGATCATACAGGAGATAACAGAATCTCTGGCAATCACAACTCCTGGCCCCGTGTTACAAGCTTTTATTCCGTAGTGATGTCACAAATCCCAACCCTTCCCAAAAAACCTAAGAACCAAACACATTGGATAGCTCAGGTAATAACACCCATAGATATCCCCTATTGGGTTTGTTCGATTGGTCTTCCCATGTCAGGTGGGTTCCCCTGAGACTTCCCCAAAAACTATTACATTTGTTGCAGGGTGACAGGGCTACCATTAGCCCTTGCATCCTCACACATCACTCCAGGATTTCAGTGTCTTGATTGGCTGGAGCGGGTCTCCCCAGGCCTGGGACCCTGTTCTGCTCACAGCACTCAGTATACCTTTTCAAGACAATGAGAAAGATTATGTGTCCCCATTGTTGCCACTGATATAGCCACTTATATAGCCACCTAGCTTGTGAGAGTGGCTGCAGGTCGCAATGTTCGGTGGACAACACATCCCTTCTGCTTCGCTGGGAACAGCTCCTCTCTCCACTGTGGATAACTGGCCATTGTTTGGCTGGGCCGAGTCACATGGGTGACGACCATTAAACTGAGCTTTTCGGTCTGCAATTACTAAGGATTTTATTTTGTTATTTTGCAGGTGACTACCTGCCCCGGGAGTCAGGAATCTTCCACCTGCCCTTGTCCTTGGCTGTGCGCACTGGCTCTGTGCTTCAGGCTGCAGAGTCTTCATCTCTTCTTCCCTTGTTTTGAAGCCTGTGGCTTCATGTGAATTCACTGCAGTCATTCTATGGTTTCCTTATATATTGTATTATTTTCTTTAGAGGTTAGTAGTACCCAAGTCCTTCCAGGTTCCCTATACATTCCTGTAGCTCCATATGGTTAGTTGCAATAAAGCAGTTGCAAGGTTGCTCTGGGTGAACTTTGCTTTCTTGCATTTCTGCATTTAGCCAGTGAAAATGAAAGGGTTCTGACAGTATATATTTGTTTTGGTCCTCTATCTACAGAATGGTGTGTGTATTTTCTTTGTGTATGCATGTGTGTTTCTGTGTCACTTCGTGCAGGGATGCGAGTTTGTGACTAACGTTGCTATGTCGTGTTGTGACTAATGACATCAGTACGGTTGGACATTTATCATTAGTCAATCTGGTCCAGTGATGAGGCACCTGTATCTGCGAAGACATCGGCTGCATATGGCTTGAATGGTTGTCTAAGAGAATATCCGTTCCCATATGTGGAATATACTAGTATACCTGGGGGTTGGCCAAACAGCAACTGTCATCTCTCGTTTCTCATGCTTTGGGCTGACATGCACATAGGGGACACAGGGGCCATCCCGAGGACCCTCTCTTCAGTCTCCCCTCTGGTCAACTTGTTGACCACTTCTCCAAACGTACTCACCTTTACCGTCGGGAGCCAAATCTTTGCCACTCCTCCTAGATGTCCATAACATCTTGCATGGTCATCTAAACTCCATGTCACATAACAGCGGTCTCGTTCCGGGTTGCACCACACCCATTTCCCCCAATTTTCATTGTATTCATTGTGGTCCTCGAACACTACTCCGTTCGGGAAAAGTGGACACTCTGTTATTTGCGTCCTTAGGGTATTTTGGGCTACTATTATCTTGTCTTCTTCGGAAGTTGTTTCTCCTAATACTTTAATTCCTACGGTTTTCTCTGTCGTTTTGCGGCATTGGGTGATGCATATCCTGATCACACACAGTGTCAGTAGTATTCAAAATAATGCTGTCAGCAACACTTCCAGTCCATTGGCCATCCATGTAGGTATCCAAAAGAAGATGTATGGCAGCCAACCTTCATCTTTACATGTGCCTTTTGCTTCTTCCTCTATTTTTGCATGCATTTGCGATAAGTTGGTAACTGCTTCAGTTAGTGTCCCATTGGCTTTGTCATTTGCGTAAACAAACGTACAGTAAAAAGATCCAATCTTGGAGCACACTCCTCCTTCCATTGCTGTGAGGGGGGCAATCAATTTTACTGCTCAGAGTTCTTCATTTATGGCATTGAAGTCATTGACAGTTTACTTTATGCTTTGCATTAGCTCCCTCCCACCCACATAATCTGGAGCCATTTTTCATTTGTGTATATCTGTACAGTGGGAACAATAGACGTGAAGAACATTTCTGTTCTGTGTAACAGTCGGTGCTCAGGTATGTCGTCCATAGAGTCTTCCATCGCCGAGGACATGTAGTTTCCTCTCTTCTCCCCGTTAATTCTACTGACATCTTCTTCCTTCTGGCAGAGTCAATTTTGGGGAATGTATCTGTTTTGATGTCTTTCTGTGGAACTACTAATGCTGGTGTGTTGATGTGTGCCAGTGAGCATATTCCTCCCCAGTTGAGTGACTGCTTCTCGTATGTCTTGGTTCCGCAAGCCCAATAGTGATCCATTAGTACTGCTGCCCCAACTT
The DNA here is from genome assembly GCF_040938575.1 of Ambystoma mexicanum. NCBI lineage: Eukaryota > Metazoa > Chordata > Amphibia > Caudata > Ambystomatidae > Ambystoma > Ambystoma mexicanum. The sequence continues at coordinate 255,116,988 of NC_090931.1, read as the reverse complement.
TCATGCCTGGAGCCTTCACTGTCTACTTGCATTCTTTGTTTTCTCCAACCTTTACTGCTCCGTCATTCTGGAAAGATAATGCTGCCCCTTTAAGTGGTATTATGGGCAGGGTCCCATCCTCATTCTCTACCCACATTAGTTATTTTGCACTTGCTTTCCATTCCTTTAGGCATTTGTCATTTTCTTCTTGGACTATACGAACTGTAACGGTTAGGAGTGAATGCGCCTTGCTTCCCACTACTCCCTCTTTCCATCCTTTGGCTGTGTGTGTATACTTGGCCATATACAAGCATCTGTGGTCTTTCCCAGCAACCTAGATCTCCTACTATTTCTATGGGTCCCTTTTTAGGACATGGTAGTTCTTTCCATGTTATTATTTTTGTCTCCCCTCTCTGTGGGCCGTCAGTGATATATTGTATAGCCTGATCTTTTTTTCAGTAACTGTCCATCATGTCTAGTGTTTTTATATAGCTGTCTTCATATAGGGAAGTGTTGCTTTGGACATCCATCTTAAAGTTGTCCTTTTCCTTTGGAACCTTCCTTCAGTGATACACATTGAAAGGTACATAAGGCACTGTGCTCTTGCTGGTGGTATTTTAGTTGCCACAAATGTTCTGGAGGAACTCATGGCATAGGGGATGAGAGAGCAGACATAGCAGCTCTCTCCAGTGGTCTGTTTACCTACTCTAGTCATGTGCTTGTACCACATGTTATTGGATACTCGAGCAGTATCAGTGAGATAAGAATCGACCCCTCCTACATCTATATCAACACTGTGTCTACCTCTCCTTACTGGTCTGGCAGTGCTTACCTCCCGACCTGACATGGCAGTCACACCTGCTGAAATTGGGGTAGTGATAGTAGGAAGTTTTGTAAGTTCTATGTAAGCCTTTGCACTTTTTTATATACACTCCTCACAGGTTTGCCTTTTCAATGATTAAATTCTAAACTTGTTAGTTATTAACACTTTTGTAGTTTATGCAGTTCCTTAAGCGTATTTGGTTACTATATATATATATATATATATATATATATATATTTTTTTTTTTACAAATTCTATTATTCCTTTTAATTTTGTGCCTAACTTTTAAGGTGGTGCCAACATAACTCCCTGGGAGGCACGTTCATGAGGTTCGCTCTTCCTTGGACTTTTTCAAGGCACTCATTTCACAGTTCAATAAACAGTTATTGGTTCATATCAACCTTCAATGTTTCAAAGTGCTATTTGCATTTGCTTGACATTGTATTCATATTACAACAATTACAATTTCATCCATTCAATGCTAGTTAGTGATGCTGAGTAGACACATTTCTGTGGTTCTGAGGAGTTAGATGGGAAAGGAGAATGTGAGGTATTAGTATGGATTTGTGCATTCCATATCATCAATATTTTAATCATTATTATCCTTGCGAATGTCATTCAATTATGCCACTATTTACCTCAGTTATCAGGTAAGGTGTTTCCAAAATCCCAAGGAAGGGTGAAACTTCTGCACGTGCCTCCTAGCAGAGGTATTTTGGCACCACCTTAAAATTTAGGCACACAATTGAAAGGAATGAGAGAATTTGTAAAAAACAAAGTATTGTAATCAAATACGCTTAAGGTGAAGAGTGTATATAAAAAAACGCACAGGCTTACATAGAACTTACAAAACACATTTCTGATCCCTGGACTGGTCGATGGATACCAGTCCCAATGTAGCCATGCAGCTATTGAATCCCATAACTATTGGAACAGTCAAGAACTACAGGAACCAGTAACCATGAGGGGTAGAGCACACTAACTAATTTAATTCACCCAACTCACCCAAAGCTATACTGTTAGTAGGGGTCACAGCTTTATTTTCTATGATAAAAGACATTTGCCAAAAATAAGGGCAAAAATACCAAGCGAAAAGATGACACAAGTAAGCATTATCACACATTTAATAATGGCATTCATTACTCCACTTCGGATCCTTGTGAAGCCTTGAAGATATTGATAACCACCTTAAATGAGCTTAAAATGAATTATTTTGTTGTTAGTACTTATTATTTTAAGCTCGGTGGTTGCAATGTTGTTCTATTGCAATAAGGAATAACTGTTCCTACACAATGCATATTCTAGGGTAATGAAGCACTCAAGTGAGTTCTCCTTTACCTTTGGGATGTCGTCATGGTTTTCTATGTTTGCGGTGCAGATGTCTACGCAGTCATCCTCCTCTATGTGCTCGGCGACGAATGTCGCCGGGCTCACAAGTTGACACCTCACTACCTATATAGCTGGTTTTGACAGTATCACCTCATATCCCGAAGTCTTTGTGTGGTCAATGCACTTTTGGGTTGTTCTAGTATTGCGAAGAGAGCATGGTCCACAAAACGAGTGGTGCTGCATCCCATGATAATACTCGCTGATATCTCCACTGCAAAAATAGTGCCCGCTCACACGAGTAGTGTCCTCATCACTGGGTCTAATTTCCTCCTGTAATATGCTAATAGTTTGTGACCCATGGTCGTTTTCTGCATCAGTACTGCAGTCATTACTGCTCCGTTGGAATGTGAAAATAAGTACAATTCATCTTGATCCCTAACACTGGAGCTGTGCATATTGCTCTTTTCAGCTATACAAATGCCTTGGTCATCTCTTCTGTCCATTGTAATGTACCCTCCCCTCTTTGGGCTTTTTTCAGTGCTCTAAACAAGGGTCTCGCATATGTGCTGTAGTCGAATAACCATGCTCTGCAGTGATTACAGAAGCCTAGAAACTGCTGCATTTGCCTTATGGTCATGGGTTGTGGGGTCTTGCATATTGCCTCTGCTCTTTCTGGTGTCACCTTCCACCCCTCTTGCGATATCAGTTGCCCAATATATAACACTTCCTTCTGACAATATTGTATTTTGGCCTTGTCTACCTTGTACCCCTTCTGTGCTAGTACAGTCAACATGTACACAGAATAATTTCTACACTGTGTTTCTGTTTTGCTGCAGATCAAGATGTTGTCTACGTAATGTATAGAACACTTTCTAACTGTACATTGCATAAGTCCATCTGGAGGACCCTGTTGAGTATGGAAGGGAACTCAGAGTACCATTGTGGGAGGCTAGTGTGTTTCCATTTCTTATTTCTATATAGGAACAATGTTAACTCTTGGGTGTCTGGATGGAGTGGTATAGAAAATAAATCATTCTTCAAATCTATAACCATGAAGTGGGTAGCTTCCGTAGGAATGCTTCACAGAATTGTTTCTGGGTTCAGAACTAGAGGAAATTCTGCCTCGAAAATATGGTTCAAAGGGTGCAAATCCTGTATAAAATGCCACAACCCCCCTTGTGCCTTTTTCACATGGTACACCGCCGTGTTGCACGGTGACTCTTAGGGTATTAAAATGCCTTGCTTAACTAGGGCTGCAATGGTCTCGTAAATGCCCACAGCTGTCTCCCTCGATAGAGTGTAATGCTTTGCTCTTGGTAGAATGGCTCCTGGCTTAAGTTTTGTATCAATACTGCTTCTATTCCCTTCAAAAGTCCCACGTCATAGCGACTTGTGGTCCATAAGACACTGGGGACCTTAGCCAAGTCTTTATTGAGAAATAACAGTGGTGCTTGTAGCATCATCGCCATTCTCTGTGGTACCTCTCTGTAGTGTATTTTCACCCAATATGTAATGCTAATGTCGAACACCATCTCGTGATTTGAGCGGTTGTATTTGAACAATTCTTCGTCAGTGACGGTAGTCAGCGTGTACCCTTCTCCCACTGCAATCACACTTCTAGTTCTAGTGCGATCACTGTCCCCTCTTGCTCGTCTAATTGTAGTTCTGGTCTAAACAGGTACTCATTTGGAAGGCATCATACTTTTTCCTCGATCCCCGGGAGCCATGCTATTATTACCTCTACTCCATATTGGAATAGCTCTCCATCTGCTGGCACCCCCCTCTGTACTGTGCATCCGCGATAGGCATGGAAAATTTCCCTCACGTTTAGGACGTGAATCCCAGGTGTGGAACACACTATCCCTTGGTCAGTGAATGAGATGGTCACGTTGAGTTTGCTCATAATGTCTCTTCCCATTATGTTTACTGGTGTCTGTCGGGAATACAACATGTGTAGAGCTAAGTCATGCTCCCCCATAGAAAGTGTAAGATTGTCTGTAAATGGAACCAAATTCCGTCGCCACAGAAAATCTTTGCCTATTCATGCCATCGCCTGGCTTTGGATACCATCCATCCTGGATGTAGGATCTAGTCACCCCTGTGTCTACAAGAAAGGAGAAGGTCTTGTCACCTATCGTCAAACCTTTACATGGTTCCGCTGCCCAGCTGAGTGTAATCGATAGGAGGGAACACTTCAGGTTTGTCTCTGGGCTGTCCTATTATGGGTATAATGACATTCCGTTCCCTGTGAATGGGTTACCTACCTTTCTGGCACTGATATTATACTTCACCTATTACTGTGAGAACGGACCAACTATCAACCAGATCGGTCTCCATGACCAGCTGGAACGTGTAGATGCACAGTCACGCCATTACAGGAACATAGAGGTTCCCCCATTGTGACTTGTAGCGAACCTGTATCACCATCCAGATTTCTTCTTTGAATTCAAACAGAGACACCAGAATTTGCCCTGATGATGGACATGAGTCCGAAATGCATCGGCAAAGTTGGCCTCTGTGCCTCTACAAAATATAAGAAGACTAAAAAAAAGATTAGATTATCTATGTTTTCTGTAATTCTGTTGCTGAAATATTTGAATATTGACAATATGAGTTATTGTAGCATTTACACATGGTAGTATTTTCTACCCCCAATTGGCGTCACCAGGTCTGGTATAGATTTATACCAGACATTTATTTTCTTAAGGAAATTGCCCCCATCACACTCACCCCACCCAATTTCCGAATGGGAGTCATTCCCATGCAGTCCATGCATGCCAGTGTCCCGCTGTTTTGCTGTGCAATTTATGGTGCTTGAAAATTATTCTGCATCTCTAGTGCAGGTGGTGCCTGTGAGTATGGCTGTGTGCGTGTCATGGACTGGTATGCCTGCGGGGATGCGTCCGATGTCTGAACTCGTCGTTGTGTTTGGTCCTGAGCATGGGACTCAGTCTGTTCTCCCTGATATGTGGGCTGATATTGCATCCCCCATTCTGCTGCATTCCCCCTGCTTCTACACACCCTGGAAATGTGCCCTATTTGTCCACATACACAACACAGGGGTGATCCACCCGTTGGACTCTGATAACCTCCCAAAAATCTCTCTTGGCCGTGCTGTATCATGTGTCCATATCCTCAGCCTCTAGGTGGTCCCCCTCTTCCTCTGGACCTGTGATACGCAGCAGCCCACCCCGTGAAACCTCCCCCGGTGGGCTGCGACCCGTACTGCACATTGAGGGTACCTTGTCCTTCTTTGCTCTTCAGCATTGCTGCTTCCATTATGTATTTTGCCAACTTCTTCTGCACTAACTTTGCCTCGTTCTACTTTCTTTCCTCGCACTTCTTTTTTGCATTTTCTTGCATTAGCCTACAATAGTGTACTATAGTGAGCTGAATTTCAGACCATGGTTTGGCTTCCATCTTCACTAACTTCTTGAGTTTGCTTTGCCCCTGCTCCGGCAACCCTTGACATAATATATGATAAAATAGTCCTTGTCCCACGGTTCTTGCATTTCAAGTCTTCATTTCTCTTGAATAGCTTGAAACGTACTGCAAGTGGTCTTCATCTTCCCCCATTTTGCACGCCATAATCGCGCTAATGTCTAAGGTATCTGGGTACTGTACTCGTATAGCACACAACACAGCCACCTTGCAGTTATTAAGCAGTGAAATGTCATGCGCTGTGTTCTGGGCAGTTACTCCTGGGTAGCTGGCCCCTTTCCATACGCTATCAGCAACCTCCCTGAGAATCGCTGAGAGTAAACTTTTCATATCCCCCACTGCTAGTGTTGTGTCTGCTGTTAGCCTTTCCATCTTATATTTGCATTTCCCTGCACCCGCGGTCAACAAGGGTAACTTGCAGCTCAATTTTTCTTTGTCAATCTGTTGCCATGGTATGTATTGAAGTTGCCCCCCTCCCTTCTCCAATAGTGGGTATTGTCAGTCTGATCTTCTCACCCTCTCTTCCAGTGTCTTTTGGAGGCTGTGAATGCCCTCGCCAAATCTCCCCTCCTCCATGCTGGAAGGTCCCTGAGCCTCTGCATATATGGAGTAACGGTATCTGTGCTGCACAAAGTAGCCCTAGAGTGACGTCCCCTTGCATCCTTGTCAACCCGCACTCCACCCATATCTTTGTCGGGTTCACACATTGTGCCTCAGTCTGGGCTCTTCCCTGTAGACCGATGGGTAGGTCACCCCACTTCCTAGTCTTCACTCCTTACTAAGTCAACATCCGACCTTGTATCTTCACTATCGCTGTTGATATTATCTTGGAAGCTTAGCCTTCTTAGTGCTGCGCCTCCCTGTTGCCCTTCTTCTAGGTCATTCATGCTCCTGCACTGCCCCTCATGGAGGACCCAATATTGTCTCTGTCCGGCAGCGTTGCTGCCCTATCATATCTCCTGCCACCATCTCGCTCTCCTTGCTCCTCTCTCTCCTCCTTGTCACAAAAACATGCTACAACCAACTTCATTCGCACTTCCCTCACAGCATGCTCATCCTCTTCCCTCCACTGTCGTTCTCTAAGGAGCTGTTCCACTTCCAATCTCCTTTGCTTCCTCTTTATCTGCACTTGCTTTTCCCTCTCTTCTTCTGCCCTTTTTCTCACCATATCCTCAAGCTCTCTCTGTCTCTGCATCTCTCGCTGTTCGCGCTCTCGCACTTCTGCCTACTGTTTCTCCCTTCATACTCTCTTGCGTTCCTCCTTTTCCTCCCTCTCTCATCTCTCTACTTCTTCCATTATCTCTGCCTATTCCCTTGCTTCACCCGTTTCCCTACATCCCATTATTTCCTTATTCAGACGTCCCACTTCTCCCACTGTCTTCCCGCTCAGTTTAAGCAATGTTTGTCCGCCTACCCACTTGTTTGATACTATATTCTCTGGTCCTTCCTGTTTCCCTTCCATCCCCCTGTCACTCTCTTTTATGCACGCCTGGATCTCTCTGCGCTCTCTTTTTTCAGCTCCCGCACCTTCAGCTTCCTCGACCACATGTCCGGTCTTGTTCTGCACTTCCCTCCTGCTGTATGCTGGAGGTGAAAATATTGGATTTGTGCGCCCTGCTGCTGCTCTCATTTCCCTCGCTAGATATATTCCCTGGATCCCTGCTGCTGCGCCTGTGCTTTCAGGGTTCAGGAGGAGGAGGGGCAAGGGTAGAGGGGTTTTCACCCACTGAATCCTGTTGGTTCAGCATCCAGTGATGCCGCAGCACATCCCCTCCATCGTCCTGGAACATTTTCCACAGTTCAAATATAGTCGTTTAATTATTCAATTTATTCCCCTTGTAGTCCTCGTGTATATGCACATTGTGAGAAATGTGAAGGTGTCTCCCTAGCTAGTCCCGGGGATCTGTCATCCAGGTGGTCAGGACATGACCATTGCTATTGGATCCAGTTCTTGGGGGTGGACCAGTGAGGGAGGATCACCTAGATCGGGCGTCCTTGGGGAGTGGAAGTGGGACACAGATGGGTGAGACGTGGTATCCCCCTTCTTTTTTTTACAGCCTTTCTCCCACCTACCACGCAGGATATTCAGAAACACTGTACCCCCCTTTTCCGACATTGACGCTTTCGCACAACACAAACAATGGACTAACACCTGAGCCATTTACCTAACATCTCCCAATGCATGGGTCAGGCACGGTCAGGCAATTGACCGGAATCGCACACACCTGACAGCCGTTTCCCTTCTCCACAAGGATAAAAGGCAGAGCACGAAAGCAGACTATGAGGAAGGCAAACCGCACAACGAGAGAGCTATCCAGGCATGGCAGTTCAACAGCAGGAGAAAGGCGGTGAATATCAAGAGGCTGACTGCATCCTGATATATTATTTTTGAAGACTTCTTTCTTTCTTTCTCATGAATCCTATTCCACACTCGTTTTGTAATTAGCGTAAGGATCAGCGATAGGTTTTTCTTAGTATAGGCCCTTTCATTTGGCACAACGCCACTAGGACTGCCTTATTTTCATTTGATGGTCAACACTTGCTCCCATCTTAGATTTAGGTTTAGATTAGGCATTTATCTCAACCACTTTTGCAGTTTAACAAACACCCTTGAACTGTGATCACTTCTGTCTGTCTTCTGTTGCCACCATGAGTTCCTTACAGCGTGTAATGGTCGCTGCACACGTTTGGAGAAGGTCCCACCTTTCGGCCATGGCTTAGGCAGTTTAGCCTCTGTGCTTTGTGTCCATTCCATGCTGGTATTGACTAAAAATGTCATAAATAAAAAAACGAATGGTTGAAATGTTTGGATTTCGTCTGTGCCAAAATTACGTACAGCCGAAAATGATGAACATTTTAACCATTCGGTTTTCATTATAGCGAACAAGGGAAGCGCGGGTTGTGGGGGTGTCCCCTGCACCCTTGTTCGCTATAATGGACTCGGGAGTGGCGGGGTGTCTCCCTCATCCAAAACAACAAAGATTTGAGAAAAATACGGAAAGAAAAGGACCTGCAGCGCCGGTTACCATCCACGGAAGTGAAGGGAACTGGCACTGCAGAGACTCGGCGGCACACAGTGAAATGTGCTGCCAAAAGATAAGAAAGGGGGTGCCAGAGCAGGGTGTAGAACCATTTGGCAGTCGGGTGCTTATTTCGAAAACAAACGTTTAGAATTCAACATTTTCATCTTCAACATTCTCTGATGATGGCAAATCTACATAAAAAAACAAACATCATAATACAACAGGAATAATAAATAATACACTACGCATCTTCGTTTGAGAATTGTTCCAAAACCCAACAGACACTAGGTCTGTGGACCTGCACTAGGTAGACGTATGCCACACGGCATTGTCAAAAATGTAATAATCTGAATAGTGGCAGTAAAAACCGTTTGTGAAGAATAGTACACAAATTGCAAAAAAAATAACATGTACATATTAGATTCCATTTAAATGTTATTGCTGATACAACATACTGATTGGTCTTCATTGCAGGCTTGCATTTTCCAAAATGAAAGAGGCGCCCCATTCATTCATACAAAATACTTAATCAAGATGGCCACCATAGAGCTGGAAGAAGGGGCTCCAAGAGGAGCCCCTCTTCCATTTCCATGGTGGCTCGGGAGGCTGGAGCCACTGCAGCCAAAATCAATAAAGTGAGTGGGGTAGGGGCGTGGGGAGGGTTGGGACCAGGAGGGTGGGGGTAAGATTGCGGGGTGGGGCAGCAGCCACCAGGTTGCTTGGAATGCGGGCTTGTATCTGTAAATTCAGCCAGTGATCCAAGTAACCTGATTGGCTATATCCCTCCCCAGTAGCAAATTCATTGAATGGGCTGCCCTTATTTCTCTGATGATCTTAGTGCTTGATTTGCACAATCATCTTTGCTTTCCTTCCCATGGTTTCCCACAGGGCGTTACATTTTTCATTTTTCTCCATACTTTTTTACCACAAGATAATTTTCGTCTCTGCTTGCAGAACTACTTTCGAAGTTTTTCCACGTTTGCTTAAAATACAGTTGCTTCCCGTGCTATGATTTTCTCAACTAAGTGCTTAAGTGAAGTTGGCCTTCCTTAATCTCTTGCTGTAATTTTTGTTGTTGACTGGTCATATGAAGAAGGTCATAGATCTTCTGAAGGGTTTGTTTTTCTGCCCTGTGTGCGGATGAGCACAGCTTGTGATTGTAGGGGCTGATATGCTGGGATTTCTTGGACCTGTTATATAACATTGTTTACCCATTAAGAAGTTGGTGTCTTTTCCCATTGTCATGCCGTTGCAGCTCGTTTCACCACTCCGTGCCTGACCAAGATAGAGACAAGCACATTTCTTAGCTGTCTCTCAAGTAATGGCTACCCTGAGCCAAAGATGTACTGGATCAACAATGATGATGGTCAGGTTTTGGATCCTTCACTGTCAGAGACGGTTCACGAGATAGACCCGGACACCCAGCTATACAGTGTGAGGAGCCGTCTGAAGATCAACTCAACTTCAGCGAGGAACATAAGCTGCCTTGTAGAAAATGCAGTCCTGATGGAGAATCAGACCTCTCCTCCATGTAAGTGACAGCTTTTGATGTCTTTTACTCAAGTAGTGGTTAGTATTAAAGAGGAACCACAAAATTGCAAATTACTTGATATTGCATCACTTAGAAGCCAAGAAATGCTATATAAAAATGAGATGTTGTTATTTTTATTTTTTTATTTTACTAAATTCCTTTGTCCTTCTAGGGTTGATCCTACAAACAAAGCACAATGCATAACAATAAGAGAAAATGGCATCTAAACTAGTGCCACTTATTTGCCATTTTGTAGCTTGATGCATTGTCTGTAGACATAATTTGTTTTGTACACTTGTTTCTTTCAACAATGCATGTTCATTAGAGATAGTCCTCTCTGTTTGCACATTTTGAGACATTTGTATACTTTAGTGTCTTTTTACAGTTTTTTGGGTCTTGCTACAGAGCACTTTAGCTCTCTGGCAGGGCTCTTGAAGCATTTTGTCTTCAAGCACTTGTTTCAATCAACTGCTACATGATGCAGAAAGAATGCCTCTTGGTGAAAGCTCAGTTATAGAGCCAAGAGAAGCAAGTCTAACTGCATACGTCGGAAAGACAGTTGTTGAATATTGCTTTTAAGGGGTTATTGTATTTCCTTGCAGCTTGGTACATGTTTTTCCCCTTTTGTGCTGCAGTACAGCATGACTAGATAAAATAATAAGCTGGACCACAATGCATAATAATCATCTGCTCTGTGATGCAGTGTGTCAGTCATTGGGCCAGTGCATCTTACCTAGAGCAGTATTTCTATGAGCACCATCTTCCAATGGTAGGACACTCCAAAATTGTTATTGTTTACTTGTGCGTACCAGCTCTGTGATAATATTTCTACTCAGGGTACACAGTGTGGATTTTCATTGTCTGTGACAGCCTTGATCTGTCGCATATAATGATGCATTATAGTGAATTCATCACTGCATTATGCAATTGGGGTACATTTTCTGTTACAGAGTAGGGTTTTTGCAAGGTAGTGTGATGATTTGCATCCACTCGTTTATTAAAGCAGCTTGTGATAGTTCTCTGTTATTCAAATAATTATTTTAATTTATGGTTGTTACGTTGTTAAGATGGCATTTAAACTATGAAGGGACTGTTCATCTTACAATAACCTTGCCTCGCTCATTCCAGTTCACTCTCTGCTATCTTTCTTTGATGTTAAATCAATTTTGAATTGTTGTGAAGTGTGATGAACCGCGGTGCTGCGACTCCCTCGGTAGATGTACCTGTGGCTATCTGGCAGCGGTGACATCCATGCCGGCTAATGAAGGACGCCAGGAAAGACGACAAAGCAGTGGCGCGGCTCACACTACAAAGAGGGACTGCAAGGTGTCAACCCCGTGGTGTGCTGGGAATTGAACTCCCCGAGTCCTTACAGCGGCATGCTGTAAGCGGCAGGAAAGAAGTGGAGAGATCCTGGTGAAGTGCTGCAGTACATCAGAGGAAAGACCCTAGTCTTTTCCTTCTGCAGCACCAACACAAGTGCATGATGTTTGCAACACCATAGAACCTCTGGGAGGACCCGGGTTTGAATTCCCATAGGGGATATTAGGGGAATGTAAGGGTGTACCTAAATTAATAAAAAAAAGAACCCGAGCCAAAGGATTGGACACATAATATTTAAAACGAGGCCCAGGATAAAGAAGAATAAATAAAGGAAATAAAGAAAGTGAATTAATGATTAAAACAACAGAAGTCCAACTGGCAATCGGAAGAGAGAACCTATCACAAGAGGACCAGAGTGGAACAACCTGCCAGCCAATCCTGTAAGCAGGATTTTCCAGCAATCCGCAGCCAACTGGATGAGGAGGAGTCAGGCTATAAAAACAGAGCCAACTCACTCTGAACTTGTCTCATTCAGGGACAGGTACCCTGTTGTTGTGGAAAAATGATCACTGACTATTCCGGTGGATTGGTGAACATTTTTATTAGTAGAAAGCAAGCAACAGGACAAAACAAACTAACAACAGTACGAGACTTCCATGCAAGTGAGACCCCTCCCTTTGTGCACCGTTCTCTTATTCAGAAAGTAACACATGCATTTGAATGGTAGGGAGGTCTAGATAGGGCAATGAATTATACTGAAACAACGTAAGAAGCTGTCAACAAAGCCCCACTATACAAGTCTTTGATATCAGCAGCGTTCTCACATCTTATCAGAAAGAACAGCATAAAGTGATACACTTAGTGCAGCTGAATATACTCCTGAAAGATTAACAGTCTGTGGCAGGCAAGCATGCTTACAGTATGATGGCTTCCGTCTAATAAAGCCGCTTTTCCGAATAAAGTGGGAGCCTAAAACTTGCTTACGTATGCCTAAAGGCAAACATGTCAGAAGCGAGAGATGTGAGGGCGAGCTTAGCTACACTCTAGGCGCAGAGCATTAATCGCAAGGGCATGCACAGTAAAGGCTAAAGCCTTGCCTTGCATTGGCAAGAAACGGTTGTTTAAACATGGCAGTTAGTAGTACCTACTCAATATGATAATGCAGCAATGCAGCAGTGTGCTAGGGGAGTACATAACATTTTTAATTCCAGACATTCCCCCAGAATCCCCATCTATGAGACCTTCACTTCAGTCTCATTCCATACATATTTGGGGGAACAAACATCACATCCAGGCATAGCATAACATATTATGTCTGAAGTAGCATGACAGTAAAGTATCTCAGTAATCTCAGAGATTTCAGAGCAGGTGGCACATGCTTGATAATAGAGACACTTACAAGCTTGTGACCCTGGGAGAACAGTACATATCATATGCTTTTGTATTTCATTCAGAGGAGAACAAACAGCACTTGTGGTTGCTGTGGGAATTTGTTGTTGTTGTGTGCAGGCTTGTGATTTTGGGAAAACAATGTCATTAGAGCTCAAGTGTTCCAAGGTGATGAAAAGAAAGCAATCAGCAATGGAAGGTGGGGGAGTTTATTGCAGTGATCTTGGACAAAGAGCATTTGTGTTGCATGGAGGGAAAAGGAAAACAATCAGTACTGGGAGCTGGAGGTATTTGTTGTAATGGTCTAGTGAACATTCTAAGCTTTTCTCTATAGAAACATTGCTTGCTATATCCGTACGTAATCACGTGTAAATAACTAAATTGCATTCAAGTGTCTATTCTGCATTTCCCCTCCTCCTTTCTCTCTTCCACTGTTATATAGTATATGTAACGACCTAGCAGGTAGCCATAATGTCAATGGAGATAACACTTTCGAACACACGATGTCTGTGTTAAATCTTACAACATACACGATCTGGCAAATGTTCTGCTTATTTTGTAACCTTTGCTTTCCAGGTTTTATTGTTGATCTAGAATTTAGAGATTTTATTTGAAAGCATCAGAAAAAGGGACACAATTCAATTTGATCTCCTAGAGAGATTATTTTGGTAGTAACTTTAGAAGACCAACCCTTCAATCCCACCTCTAACCCCAATTTTAATAAAAGCCATTGGCAAGTGCCTGGGAACTTTCTACCTTGGAAACAGGCAAAAGAAGAATTTTGTTTGCAACCTTGCATCGCAAAATGCAAGGTTTGCTGTAAAGCCGTCCTTCTTGCTATGATCATGAATACCATCATTTAAAAAACGGGTGCACTGATGAACAACCTTCCTCCACCACTAAGGATCAAGGGAAGTAGTAGATGTGTCCATGGGTACATGCTAAATATTCCATGAACCCCCCCAAATAAAGCTTGAAATAAAGAGAGAGCGAATGGGCACACACACTTGTGCTTACTTGTGACAAGTCATGAAAGGCCAGCGTTGAGTACTGAGACTGAAAGACAATGTTACCTAAAGTCGATCATTACGGAAAGACCAAGAATTGAATGGAAACAGAGATCTGTGTCATCTGTCACCAAGGATTTATTGAATTATATAAAGGGCGCCTGGCAGAGCCCTGAAAAACCCAGGCGGGAATACTTGAATAAACTAACAAAATTTTCAGGATTTATTGGGCATGAAGACTGCAATCTCCCTGTCGCCCATAAGAGGTGATTCTTACACAATGTGGTCAAGGCTAAAATGACTTTTGCCAAACTCACCCATGCAGGTGATTTCCTCCTCCAAGAAGCTTAATCAAAGTTTTGTTCAACATAAAGTTAGCGTCGACCGGGAGTTGACTATATTTTATTCCTGACTGCACCAGGGTGCAGGGTGGTCACCTATTTACTAGGCTGGCAGCATATTCCCGCTTAAGACTTAAGAGGCCTCAGTGATCACCCCCTACCCACCAGACTATGCGTCTCACGTGTTCAGAAAAATGCCACCTAGTGTCTTTTCTAAATGCCCTACATCATTTATCCCAAAGATAAAAACAGTGTTTGTTTATAAAAGCCATGAGCCTGCTCCCTTATCTTGGCCCTCCTACCCCCCCCCCCCCCCCCGCATAAAGTTAGTGAGATAGTTTAAAGTGGTTTAATACACTTGCTACAGAAATCTAAGTACACACTGCACATGGCCGGTTTAAGTTTCCTGAAGGCTAGCTCAGTGTTTCATTCTACTGAGGTTGATAAAACGAGTAAAACCCAGATGGTTAAAGGAAACACCTGTTATTTAGAGTAGTAGAAAGCTGCCGGAGAGCATGAGTCCTGTGTAAAAAGTTACCCCAATAATGTTTCGTTGTGTTGATAGTTCATTCATTTCTAGTTCTGAGACATCGGACATGACAATTTTTCACAGTAAAAAAGCACGTGGGACTCATAACATGTATAGCTCGCATTAACCTGGCGTTCTGGGTTTCTGACATGAAACGGTGACTTTGGAGAGCTTTTCTCTCCGACCTGTTGCTACCTAAAGAGGAATGAAATGTTTCAATAGTCTGATAAGCACAGTACTCCGGTACTTGCCAGAAGGCGACCTTGCCTTTGATAGAAACTACTATGCCATCTCTACATTCCCATAACATCGTGAATAAAGCAGTATTTTCACAGATGTCGTCTTGGAAACACACCGACCAATGTTATGCATCAGATCCGTGATCATTTTGCTGATCCATTGCGCATTTCCCTTCAGTGCGACAAGTCTTAGCTGCTGCACTATCAACACGTTGTAAGGAGAGAAGCTGTGCATTGTGGGGCAATGTATTTGCTTACAGAGGTGTGCCTTTTGCAAGACAGTGTATATCATTTTGTCACTTATGACTATCGGCAGTGCTCCTGGACACACTTATTTTCATGTAACTCTTTGTAATCCATCTTCTGTGAAATTATAACATGAATAACAGATAGAAAGTAGCAAAGTACAATCTAAGCAGAATGCCATGGGTATGGACATGAGGTCTAGCTGATTTCTGGAGCATGCATATGATGTGTTGGTTAGGCTGAAGTGCAAACAGCACATTTGACAATCTGGTTTATATTATGAATTGGGTGCACTGGGAATTGTCTGTCAAGGGAGATCTACAAAAGCAAGCATTGGCAAAGGCAATCTGTCTGCCCTTTTGGGGTGTAGGCAAATCCTACTATCCATATTTACAAAGCCAGTCCTATTGGCTTTTCCAATTCTCTTCTTCTTTGCTATCATTTTAATAGATACTGCTCCTCTGGTGAGCCCTCATTTTGATTGTTCTGAAATGTAACATCTGCGTTCCGGAACCTTGTTGTTTTATATCTCATTCAATGAATACAGAGGTCTGTATGATTTCCGATCTCTGGACCTGCCCCCGCCACCATTAGCTATCCAAGTGTCCTGGTCAGGGGTGGGTCAACCTGCTGAAATTTGGTTCACAGACAAAATTTCGAATGTTGGGTGAAATCTCTGCAGTTTGCCATTTCGTCCACCAATTTTTGCACATGCATAATTTCGCGTTTACCTCTATTTGCTTTGGACGCATGTTTGAGCCATGATTGTGGTATGCAAAACATTTTGCCACCTTCATTGTGGGTTTCATGCAACCCTAGCAATAAAAGGCACCGAACCATTTCACCCAAAAGGGGTGAAATAGAGTGAAATCTGCTATGCCAGTCAAGTAAAACTTTCCACTGGTAATTCCTCCTACACCTAGTCTTAATATCCTGTGCTGCACTGGTTTAGAAGTCCATTGTGCACCGCAGTACATAGTTTCATGTATTTTGTGTACTCTGATTTTGTTGTTACTGTTCTTAGCTCCCAAACCTAATTAGGAACACGTGATGCTTTGGCTGGGCTTAGTGCGTTGGTCAACCTGTGTACCTTCTTTTCTTGGTTATATCCCTGTTTTTGTAAAGGTCCTAGGAAGTCTTTTTATTTTGTGTTTTTGTTTATTAAAGCGCTCCTTGAGATTCATAAGCACTTCGGAGCAGGAGGCGCCCAATGTTTGCTATGCATTATTGGCTATAGACTCTGCCGCTACAGAGGAGAATGCCAACCTTCTCTGACTCTGTTCCCGCGATCCTGTGGAAGTGAGTTCTAGTGAAAAGGTTTGGTACATAATGATTTCTTTTGGAGAACATTACAGATGCCAAGAAGATCTCAGATTTACACCTGCCATCTCATATCATATTTGCAAAGATTTGCACTACAGAAAAACTGTGGACCATTGTATGTAGACATCTCAGTCTCATTAGCAGAGTCCTTAGAGCTTTACCATCAATTCCCCTTCAAGTAACTCAAATACTTGGGGAAGGTCCCTCATCAATCCATTGAAATGCCCCATCTGTCAACCTCAATCACTATTCCCTCCCCCAGCCCTTCCCTTTGCTTCACATTGATTTAGCTTGATCCCCTTTACTCTATGCCTTAAGTGCTCATGGATTTGAATGTCAAGGCTAGAGCGCCTTAAGCATATTCACTATGATGAAAGAAGCAGGTGAGACAGTCACGAAGTTCAGCGCTCGCCTCTACTATCTCTATGCGACCCACACTCACCGCTTTATATCCCACCGCACCAAATTCAGCACGGGGTCCTTTTAGAGGTCAAAAGCAAATCCTAGTGAATCAAGACCAGGCAGTTGTTAAGTTGCACACCTACAGCTCAGGTATCCTTGATTGAATTTGTTTCTTGCAGAATTGCCTAGCGGGACAGTGTGACGGATTCTATAGAGGTGCTTACTCAAGTAGAACTAATTGAGTTAATTCACAGACAGCAAAAACTAAATAAACTGGATCTGGATCAGGGATGAAAATAAACAGTTCAATTCATGTTGTAGATTTATTCCGGCTCTATTTAGACTCTTGCACTTTTTTGAGTCCTTACCAATGCAGTCTTGTTTCTATTTCAACTCTTTTCTACACCCTAGAGATTGTGCTGTGATATAGCAAAACAGCGTTTGCACCTTCACTGAGCTGGGACTTTAACAGAGCTGTAAACAAGGGCCAGCATAATGAAACCTGAAATCTGGATTTCTTCTCTTTATATTGTCTTCCTGTATTTGTTGTTATATATGTTTGAGTGTGTACCCTGTTTGGGCCTGTTATATTTCCAGAGCTGTTTTAGTTTTCCATGCATCTGTTTCTGTTGTTTACATATTCCACTTCTGGTTCTGTGCTGTTAATGTTCTTTTCCTGACCTTGTACTCGTGTTCTTTTTGTGATCCAGTTCTGAATGTGTAGTGTTGTTGGCCCTGTTCCATTTATTATCTGCTCCTGGTCCTGTTAGGATTTTGTTCTGTTTCTGACCCTGTCAGAGGTTGGCTTTGTGTCTGACTCTGATCTGGTGCTGTTCGGTTGCTAGCCCTGTTCTTGTCATGATATGTGTATAGCCAGGTTCTGTCATGTTATTTCATGTTATGTTA
The DNA here is from genome assembly GCF_040938575.1 of Ambystoma mexicanum. Lineage (NCBI taxonomy): Eukaryota > Metazoa > Chordata > Amphibia > Caudata > Ambystomatidae > Ambystoma > Ambystoma mexicanum. The sequence goes on along the minus strand of NC_090931.1, from coordinate 255,099,157 downwards.
TTGGTATTCATACCGCACTCTGCTTCCATTTGCTTGATCTCCAGGAGCAGCGGAGGAGGGGTTAAAATGTAAAATAGTGTTGCTGTTATGTTGATGCAGACAGACTGGATGTCCCCTGTGCTCTGTTGGGGGCAGTTTCTAGGTGTTCTGCGTCAAGAGCATACAGACATTTGTGCCCCGAGGGGAAGCTTGCGTGTACATGGTGCACATGGTGCTAGGATGCTTTGGCTTGTGGTGTGGTATCTTCGTTGGTCGAAGCGATGTAGAGTTCTGATGTTTGATGTCTGTTGTGAAGGGTGATCAATTGCCATGTGTGGGTGCCTTAGTTGGTTTGTGTATTTTGTGTTGGAATGTAGAATATGAGCAGGTTAATGAGGGGAGTAGACAGAGACCTTAATGGGTAGACACACCAGGTGCCACATACAGCAGGTCATAACAATGCTTAGAAAGGCATGGAAACATCATCACAATGTAGTGGAAGCCATAGAAACACAATGGAAAGGCCTTACAACCTGGCATCCTCAACATGCTGCAACCACTAGCCTCTTGCAGACATGTCCCATTTCACTTCCTCCCATTGCCACTGTCAGCCCTATCTCTCTCTCTCTTTCTCTATCTCTCCCTCAAATAAATATATTTTACTGAATGTGCAACAAGGATCTGCAAATTAGTAGCTGTAGGAAAAGGTCAGAGTGGAGACTCCACTTATTACCATAAACTAGATACTAATGATAATGATACAGGTTGGCAGGCAGAGTGATTATTCTCTGTTTCCGGCTCTGTTCTGGTTGTGTTTGTTTCTGATTTGGCTGTACTTTGTTTCTGACCCTTCTCTAGTCATCTTATGTTTCTAACCCTGTTCTGATTCTATTCAGTTTCTGGCTCCGCCAGTTATGGTCTATTTCTGGCTCTGTTCTAAGTACGTTCTGATTATGGTCTTGCTTTAAGCATATACATTTGTTGTGGTTTCTCTTATGCTCCTTTCCTCACATTGTCTCAACCACGAAGTTATTAACCCTGAGCCCTCTTTATTTTGTCCTCACCTTCAGCTTGGGCTTGCAAGTTATACTTGGGGTCCATTGCTCCAGGTATTCTTTCTGTCTGATGGCATTGCTGCTCAGATATAGGGCTTCGCTATAAATTGCCTTTTATATGTATGCATTTTGTTTTGGCATTTATTACACCGGTAAACTAAAGTCGAGGCCATCTGTACTGTAGACTTTGACAGTGCCCACCGCTTGACTGTGAGTGTATGGGAAAAAGTGAACATTAAGGTGGGGTGCCACCACTTGCTGGGTGATGCAGGGCCTGTGGCCGGTGTTGGGAGAAGCCACTAGTCACTCCCCCACCACCGGAGTCTGCGGTAGGGCAAGGACGGCCCATCCATAATGGGCACGGACCGTCGACCAGCCACACATTGTAGAGGCGTCAGCCATCAGCCACGCTAGCCAGCCCAGTGTAAACACTGTGTGCACCCTCCGCTACTAGTTGCAGCTAAGGGTGTGTCCTGGGCTGGCTTTGACACAGTACTAGTACCTCAGAGTGCATGCCCAACGGGCCATGCAAGGTCGGGGTATTTTGCTTCCCCAGCCTTGCATGGCCCAGTGGGGATGAAGGTGGGTTACTAAAGGACTGAATATGTCATTCAATCAATTTATGTTTATTTACGGAAACATTATTCCCCAAAAACAGTAAATTTCCATAAATACAAAAAACACATTAATACAATCAAACTGCTTTAAAAACGATGTAAACAATCTTAACGTGCAAGTATGTGCATCCTTCTACATACAGCTTGCCACAAAAACAATACTAAAGACCAAGAAACCTTTTGGGTGCCCACTCATAGTAGATCCAATAGAGCTGGATGGCACTGACTAAAACCTGCCTCTTTGAAGATAGGTTTCAGGGCTGTCGCTGTAAGGACTGAGTATGCCAGGCCAAAAAGCATAAAATGCAGTAAGTCTACATCTGGGGCTTGGCATAACAGGCAGAATGTATAGGTAGACGTGGTTGTCCATAGTGAGGTCTTCGCTCTCAGAGGAAGGCAATTGAATCTTGCTATAGTGATTACATTTCTTTGCTTCGGATCATGTGTCCATACCAGGTAACTTTGTATCGAGCATGCTGTTATAATTGCATGTTTTCGGTTAGACATTTTCACTATAGACATTTCATATATGAGTAACCAACTGCTTTTTTAGGTGCCTTGCCATGGTTTCGTCCAAAACGACTGCATCAAGAAAGTGACTACATGCCTTTATATTCTCAAGTAGTACTTTTAGGTATCGAAGCTACAGCATATTGTGAGGTAGTAGTTCCTTTATGATACATTGATTGAGCTCAGCCCTCCGATTACTCCAGATACAGAGCCAGTGTAAAATTAGTTGAATAATAAATCATCTTTTAAAATCTCAGGTCAAGGGTCATGTGAACACTGTGATTTGGAGAAAGCCATGGCAGGATATTGGAGATCCTAAAAAACGTAATTCTCAACAAATTGGAGGTCAATGGTACTCGTGTATCCCCAGAGTGAGGCCCCATATATAGCAACAGACCCGGCTTGCCGTAATAGACTTTCTTAATAAACTGCAAGGGTTGTGACTTATAAATGTGCAGAAGTCGTAAATCCCCCCCACCCCCTTGTTTAAAGCTCGTGGTTTGCTTGTGAATGTGTGGTTCTCCTGATAGTTTTGCTGTGAAACGAATACCCAAATAATCAAACTCTTTTACCAATGAGATAATACAAGTATCTCTGTGCATCGTTGTTTCCAGTATGACAAACCATGACTGCAGATTTGGCTGCATTGAGTTTGAAATCAAGGATCTTCATTAAGGCAGAGTATGCAGTAATTAGCTTCAGAAGGGCATGGAGCATTCCAGCTAGCAATACCCTGTCATTGGCATACCCCAATACGGGTAGTGAAGTATCCCCCAGTTTGGGTGCATGAGCACTAGTCAGAAACAAATAATTGTATAGCCTATTAATATACAGAGAAAATAACAGGGGCACCAGGACACATCCCTGGCACACTCCAGAATGGATAGCAAAGTACTGTGTGCAATGAACTTTCGCCCCACTCTTCACACATACGTCTTGATGTAAAATAATTAATAGTTTCAGTATTTCAGCTGGACAATTTAAGGATCTGAGCATGGGCCACAGCTTTTGCTGGTTAACCTTGTAGAAAGCCGAGCTCAGGTCCTTGAAAGCCAAATAGTTGGTATTGGTTCAGGGCTTGTTCACATGTTCTCAAGCCCAAGGCAGAACCCCAGCTGGTTATCTGATAAAATATGATTGATTACCTCCTAATCCTCTAGTTTGCTAGAAGATCTCGCACACATATTTTAAAAAAGCAGAACCTTGTAGAAAGCCGAGCTCAGGTCCTTGAAAGCCAAATAGTTGGTAAAGGTTCAGGGCTTGTTCACATGTTCTCAAGCCCAAGGCGGAACCCCAGCTGGTTATCTGATAAAATATGATTGATTACCGCCTAATCCTCTAGTTTGCTAGAAGATCTCGCACACATATTTTAAAAAAGCAGAACCTTATGAACGCACACATATTTTTAACACTCAAAAGGCAATGGCTTACCTATCACTAGAAAGAGTACAAGCCTTGCAAGCACAGATCCCTTGGTACTCAGCAAGTTGGGAGATAGCAGCACAAAAGTGATGAGGCTTTTAGTATGATGACATTGTGCATTTTTATCCTTCCCCCAATTCCGCCCATGCCCGCCTCAGCATACGCTCAATAATGCAACGGCTGGCGGACGAATAGTCTGAAAAAACAGGCGAGTAGGACAATCTGGTGGTAGTCTCACAAGAGGTAGTAGAAAGCCTTTGGTGGTGATCATTACCAAATATGTTAAAAGGAAAACACTTTATGACATCTCCAGTACAAACGGCAATCACAACAGCCACGTCACTGTCCGGTTGGGGGGGCACATTGTCAACACCATACCACATTCAAAGAGGCATTCACACCCAAGCATATGTTCCAAGGGTGCACAGTTGTCTAGACGACAGCTTAAGCAGGCTCTATATAGTAGAACACAAGTGGTAGCTCAACACCAGTACAGTCAAATGGACCTCTGCAAAATGGGGTCCTTAGGCAATGCACTATGGATATGCTGGTCAGGGATATTTGCGTCTACCTACCCACTGTGCCGCGCCCTCCCCACCCCCACTATTTCTACACAAAGTTGTCCACAAGTTACATCAAAACCATTTAACGATGATACATATTGCTCCAATGTGGGCGAGACAGCTTTGGTACTCCGACTTGCTGAACATGTCTCTTTGTCCACCAATAAAACTCTATCCATCTCACAATCTGTTAACACAGAAACACCAACAAATAACACATCCATACCCTCAAACTATGGAATTGGCAGCTTGGCTCTTAAGGAACTAGTTTGGCCAAATTACCTTCTCAATATATGGACATACTGTGTGAGGCAAGGAAGCCTAGCACAAGACATTGTTACTATAATAAATGGACAAGGTTTGTGATATTGTGTAACAGGAAAAACATCAGTCCCATTAATTGCTAACCAGCAGCCATTATCACCTACCTGCTTGATTCCGGTCTGGTTTGCGATTCACTCAAAGTTAATTTGGATGCATCGACATCTTACACCATGTCTCAAAACAAGGTATCTTGATGGAAGGTTCCTGTAGTTAAAGGGTTTATGGAAGGAATAAAACGTATCCACCCTGCAGTGACACACTCCTCTCTACACCAACTCACGGGGCCCCCTATTGAACCAATGCATGAAGCCCTGTTGTACAAGCTTTCATATAAGGCAGCTTCCCCAGTTGCTAGTACATCAATCAGAAGACTAAGTTTTGATGGATTGAAAATGTTAAAACATTTATTAAAAAAAAACAAAGGCTAAGTTAACTGCATGCATTATCTGTTCCTAAAACGTTTGTTTCATTTGTAAGGAAGGCCTGGTATCAACAGCAGACACAGACACAATAGATGCAAGTTTCAAAAACTTTTATTTTGTATTTGATAAGGTTGGGAGAATTCCTAACTGGCCCTAACTCTAGAATGGGACTAGGCTCAACCATTAAACAAATAACAAACAAGTCCAAACCAGCCTAGTCAAAATAAATAGCCCTACACTACAAAAACCTAACCTTGCCCTCCTTCTCAAATGACAACTGTGTAACAGTGATATAAAAAGGGAAAATAATGTCTTAAAAGAAATGTCAGAATGGCTTAGGTAACAACTCACTTCCCCACGTTCAGAAACATGGGGTCTCAAGAGTTTCTTAAAAGGATAGGTGGATGGCACAGTTTTATCGATCTGGCACACTTTGGCTTACTGGTACAATTCAAGAGTTCAGGCTTGGGCTTCAAGTTTTTGACAGTTCAGCAAGTTCTTTATGCTTCGTTCGCCTTGCAACAAATGCACAGTTCATTGACTTTTACTTTACCACAATTCAATACAGGCTTCCCTCCGTCGGGCTCAAACCTGTCTTTCTTTTCACAGTTGACTTTTACTTTACCACAGTTCAGCACAGGCTTCCCTCCACCAGGCTTGTGCCTGTCTTTCTTTTCACAAACTTTTATAATTTCACTTCTCACATGGGTCTACATCCACCAGCCTCAAACCCTCTTTTCTCTTTGTGGGGTTCCCTGCCCCACGTTTCATTTCACACAACTTTTAACTGTCGAAGACTTTCGAAACTGCAAGGATTTTACGTAGACCTCTGCATAGACACTTCGACCTCTCTTTAAACAATTTGACAATCTTCATCAACTCGCAACACCAATGCTTCTTGGTACTTGTAGTTTCTTGGAATTATTATTTCTTAAAGTTCATACTTTCCCTTCTTGTCGTGTTTTCGCTGCTCTCTCAAATGCAACAAGATATAAAGAATCTGGTAACAATAGTGGTTGACGTGATGCTAGAAAATAAAGATAACCTATACACTGAGGGTGACCACTCAGCAAGTGCGCAGAATTCATCTGCAATATCACTGGAGGTAGAAGCAGCAGTCAGTCAGCTAAGCAAAACATTAGAGAATTAAACTGACAAAGTGATATATGTCCAAGATTCTACCCAAGTAGTGTCCCATGTGATAGGATCAAATACATTGTCTCCGCAGGTAGACTCACTCTCAGTTGCCGCAGCTATGGAAGAAGATGCTATAGAAATCCTATGCCACGATATCTCAATGATGAGAAGCCCCAAGAAAATAGTAAAACAAGCGAAGCAGAAAACAAAGAAGCATCAACCACAAGGCCTAAAGCGAGTGGCCTTTCCAAATATAGACCCTGGGAATATAACTGCCCACTTAAGTATACAGAAGACTCCGGCTAGTTCTGGTCATTATGTAGTATCTAAAATCAGAGCCAATGGTATCAGAAAACAAGTAGAATTGAGGTACTCGCTGGATATTTGGCTGAAGCTACAACTGAAAGACCCAGTTATAGAGTTGGTAAATACCGAAGCCAATATAATCCAATGCTCAGTAATAACCCACTGTGAAAGAACCGAGTCCAGGCCAAGTCGACAAATAGTTAATTCATCACAACTACAATTACAACCTACCTGGTGGAAAAAAAATTGACCACAATCCAAACTCCTGCATGTATTTAGATCCTAACACCTTCTCTGCCTTGAGCAACTTGATAAACATAGAGGAACTTTATCCAAGTTACGATAGCCCTTTTTTGAATGGATCGTACATACTAAATATGTGGAAGAAAATTCCCTGGCTGTCCGCGATTGGTAACTCATATTTAGTCCGAATGGAACTTCCCAAATGGCAGAGCAGTACAAACTGGGCTATAATCAAGTTGTCTTCTACACAATTACTTCACTGCTATGCATGCATGTGGATGCGTTGCATGACTTAGGGTTTATACTAACTGCATGTGTGGCCAATGTACCCACCATTTGTGATAGTAGGCTACAAAGAAGAAGAACTCGCCTCTTAAGTCATCTATCAGAAACAAACGATGTGCCCAGAACTGGAACTGCGTCCTATCTCTAACATCTCTAATATACGAGCATAAGTTACGGATCATGAGCTGGAACACTCAAGGTTTAGGTTTTTTGTGGTCTGAGGATAGAAGGGCCATTCTCAAATGTTATAACATTCTACTATTACAGGAGACCTGGCTAAGTGACCCGATTATCGTAGACGGATAAAGAGTGTTAAAGCGAATGGCCATAAAATGCCCCATGGGTAGACCTTCAGGTGGGCTAGTAATTCTTGTAAATAATTCAGATCTGTTAGATTTTGATGTTCTTAGTGACCAATGCTATGGGGTTCTACCAATTAAGGTGAGAATTATCAATCTTTGCCATCAACAATCAATTTTACTTGTAAATGTATATAGTAATCCGCTTCAAGTCAACTGTGTCTCATCTCAGGAAAAGTGTGGGGAAGTATGCAAAACATTTCTCTGTGAGCACGAAGGATGCTATATTATAATAGCCGGCTCTCACTGCAGATTGCAGGACAGCAATGGATATTGGGAAACAATTTGTCAGAGGGCAGTAGAAAGTAATGTCATCAGGCAGAAAATGGAGATAATGGTTTGCTTATTGGTATCTGAGTCAACTCAACGGAGCAACTATAGGTGACACCCCAGCAAGAGCAATATGGATAGCTGGTCGGTCCTCTGCACATTTAGATTATATTGCAATGGCTCCAGCACTATTTTCTCTATGTGAGGAGTTAAGCGTGTTGGATACTGAGCTGAGTGATCACAGGAAGCTAGTAGTTACTCTTGGGGTATATTCTCAGTCATAGGTGGGCTAAGGGTAAATCCTGTGGGTAATAGACTTTTGAAGCATGTAGGCAACCTGAGCAAGTTTAACGAGCGAGCCCACCAGCTATTCAAAGCTCTCTCTGGTTCTAATAGAGACAACTACCTGACTCCATGTAATTTTGATGTCTTGATAGATAGTTGAAAACGAGTGATAAACAATAATATCACGCAGACTTCAGGTAGAGTATATCCCTTTGATGTAGTGATACAAGATAAAAGGAGACAGCTGAAAAAATAAATCTGAGATATAAAAAAAAGCAATTGGCAAGCCCTCACATCTGACTAGTATTAAGCTCTATAGGCTACTAAAAACTGGCTAAAATGCTACAAAGCTCATAGATTTCAGAAGCAGGGCTGGAAAATGCTGGAAATAATTACCAAGAAAGTCACTGGGAACTTCTGGGATCTAATACATTAATTAGGGAAAACACAGTGTTTAGTGCAATCTAACCCCTTTGCAGAGAATGAATAGGTTAAACACTTTGGCCCTCATTACGACCCTGGCGGAAAGGGGTTCACGCCGGCGTAAACCATGGCGCCCCTTTCCGCCTGAGTACGAGTTCCCGTAGCGCCATGGTGATTTTTACGCCTGCTTTTTGCAGGCGGAAAAATCCATGGCGCTAAGGGACCTTGTTGTTAATTACGCCACCGTAATTTACGGTGGCGTAATTAACGCCTTCCCCACTCCCATTATACCCTATGGGGCAAAAATGGGAATGGGGAAGGGTAAATGGGGATTGGGGACATACCGCCCCGCCAAGGTCGGAATGGGGCGGTAAGTCCGCCAACCACCATGGCGGAGTTGGCAGCTTAGCGCCATGGACCATGGTGCAAATAGCACCATGGATCTCCGCCAAGGTCGTAATGAGGGCCTTTGAGAGAGTATACAAACCCCCAGAATCTAACATACATAATCCTAAGTGTACAGCAACCTGGAATTTAGTGATGTCAGTAGAAGACATTGAAGTATTGATAAAAAGAGCATCTAAATCTAGAGCTGCAGGAACAAATGGTTTATCAAAAGCCCTTTTCAAAATAGCCTCAGAAATGTGGGCAAATATTTTGTTTAAACTATTCAAATCAGTGATAGCAACCAAACCGAAACTGCCCTCTTGGTTGTCTACTTTTATTATCCCAATCTATAAGAGGGGGCGACAGTCTACATCCTGCAAACTATCGCCAAATATCTCTTATTGATTCTGATTGTAAAACATTTTCAGGCCTGGTGGTGAAGGAGTTGAAGCAATGGGCAGCCGAGACCAGGCACCTACAGAAATTTCAAAACAGGCTTCTGATGTGGGATAGGCACTGATCTGAATGGTTTAGTAGTAAGTTGGCTAGGATATGAAGCACTGCCCCAAATAGTCTCCCCTTTACTTCGCTGCAGTTGATTTCACATAAGCATTTGACTGCATCAATCGAAATCTATTATGGCTGAAGCTAAAGACATGGGGCATACCTGCTAATCTACTTATGATACTGAGCAATCTTCGCAATCAGACTTCCGAACTATTTAACGAAATCCCCACATTTTATTTGGCAGACCAGTTTCTGCTTATCGCCTAAATATCCTCCCGACCAGAGAGATCTGCCAAGTCAGAGCAAAAAATGTAGTGAATGTGGGATGTAATTTATGTCACGATCTATTGGCAGTCCAAACCAGGAAACATATCATATTATTCTGTACGGCACTTACGCAAATTAGATCTCTCTACGCATCTCGATTTATACATAATTCAGCAGTCCTGGATATCAACAATGTTTTCGCCAGAATCTCCAGTGGAGAGGAAATTCTACGCACAACTGTAGTTTTAAAATTTTTACCAGAAGCAAATGTGCTAAACTCAAATTAATGGAAGTCTAAATATGAAATGAATGTATGTGATCAGTGAATGTATTACATATGCTGCCCATCGATTTATTTTTATTCTCTTATGAAGTATTGTTTTAATTGGATTCTCTTATTTTGTATTGATGTATTCAATCACTGATTGTTTAAACATTGTGTAAGCTTGTCTTAGTGCAACCATGAACACAAATAAATAAAAATGTAAAAAATAAGTGAAGGAAAATGTATCCAGTAAGAATGTGGGTGCTTGATTTTGTCCTGGCTGTAGCAGACAGCTGATGCGAAGGGATGGGATGAGGAGGTCTACATTGGTTCAGCCAGTAAGGGCATGTTTTCTTACTATGGCATAGCATTTCATTTACTCTGATGGAGGGCAAAGCCAACATGATGACTGTTCTTACACGCAGGGGTACATTTGTGCAGGTTGCAAGGAAAGAAGAACCCATTTAGTACACACCTAGACCACAAATTTCCCTATATCAGACACACATGTAAACATTATGTTATACTGTCTGTAAGCTTTTAAGCAAGATGGCCACCTTTCAGAAATAAAGTTACATGCAGCAGAAGAAAAGCTGCCCATGAAAACTAGGTAGCAGCTTCCATGTACTTTCCTTTAAAGGCCTGTTGGCAGTACGAAAGTGACTTAATATTATATAGTTGTTGGTTGGTACCAGTGAACTTATTAGCATAAAAGCTAATAGTCAGTGAAATTGTAATATTTCTTGAGATACCCATATGGCCCAAAACTGTGCTAAAGCAGAATGGGTATTATTTTGAAACTGAAGCCCCATGGAAGAACTATAGCACTTTTTTGTTTATTGTTTCATAGCTGATAGAAGTGCCACAGCAGCCTCAAAGTTGAATGCTAGGCAGACTTCCATATAGAGCACTTTCTAATTGTGCAGTGATCTTGTGCTTGCTTCATATTATCATGCACATATACGTATGCTTGTCTTTTATGTGGATTTCTTGAAATGTGTGCAATGAAGTTCTTGAACATCAAAAATATAATATTCAAAATATGAAATTGCTCTTCTTGGAATTTTGTTATGTGCTGGACTGTGGTTCTTGTTGTTCATATTAGTTTAAATGTGTGCAATATACCTTTTGAACATCATTTGTAATATAGATTAATTAAAATGATTGGTGTTCTTCGAATTATTATCCTGTAGAATCCTTTAGAATTGTTATCCTCCTTATCCTCTAGAATGTTTATGCCCTACATGTATTTCGAGCATAATATGAACTGCAAGAACCCATTCGAAGAAGAGCTGTAATGCAAGCAAGGGGTTCCCACAAGGCCTTCACCAGTAGTTTCCCCTTGAATATCCTGCTCACTTCTTGTACTTTTGGAGCTCTGTCTCTTTGTGTCTTGGTCTTGCTTCATTTTTGGTACAATGTCATTGTCTGTTGATCTAAGTCTTGAATATGCATGTATTGTTTCTTTTCTTGCAGACATTTGGGTGGTTGATGACCCAGTAGACTCGAGGCAGATCTCGAATGCAGAAAAGGCTACTGCTGGAGTACTGAGTATTGTGTTCATTGTGATTTTAGTACTCGGGTTCACTTGGGTGTGCAAGAAGAGTATCTGTGCAGCCTACCGGGGTAAGAAATGACTTTAGAAAATCTACAAAGGCAACATGTGGCAAGCAAGAGGCATTTGTGGACATTAAAGACCATGACAAACACGAAAAACAGCTGTCCCTTTCATCAATGAACCTTGGAGGGAAAAAATGAGGGCTGGGGGGAATTCTATCAATGAGAATTATCCATGATTTAAAAGATCCAGTTTATATCCAGCTCAATGTTTGTGGGAATTCTTGAAGGGTCTTTCATGCATTACTGATCAGACAACCACACCGAGAGAGGCTAATAAAGTCAGATAGCCTCTAGACAAACAATAGCCACTGTTCTTTTAGTAATAGATTGTAGGCATGCTCAGAATGCTAACAGGATCAGGCTTAAAAGTGATTCTACAATGAGTCATTTATCTAATGTCACCAAGTAGCGATTGGGGTCATTCTTTTGCAGCATTCTTTTCACAGCGTAACACTCTGCCTTTTCATTTGTGGGCCTTCTCTTCATAGGGGAGACTCCCACTCCCACTATGTGCATTACCTGCGGTAAGGTAAATCGCAAAAAGGAATGCCACAGTAAGATGACCTGAGACCCCAGCAGGTATAATGGTAGAGTAGATGTTATGATTTATAAACCAGAACTGATCACTGACAGCTGCATACAGCCACACATTCATCAACTTGACAGTAATACTCCCTGACTGAGTACCTCTCACAGCAATAGTGACAGAAGGGCACTATACCAGACCACTTACATCACATGTGCCACAGTCAATAGAACAAAGGCCAATCTTTAAATGATTTGTATTCAGAATGATAGGTTTGGCTCATGTGAAGCTGAGATTCAGGTAAAAAAGAAGGGAGGGGAAGTCGGGGAGTTCCCCAGAAAAGGCAAAGAGTGCGAGGTATGGCATTTTGTTGCCACAGAGGTAGGGGCAATGGTTCTAAATTCAATGCATGCGCACGACTGTAGAATGATTCTTACCACTATAGCGCTATCTAAAGTGACACACCGAGGTATTCAATAATTGTGATAATCATGTATTTATTGCTATTGGTGTATTCATATAAAAAAAAACTTATATTGATATATATATGAATGGTATGACTAATTGGAATCATCTACACTTGGGCAATTCCGAGCACCATCATTCTAGACACTACTCTGATGCCAAGCTGCTACTGCTTTCCCGACAGTTCATTCGCACATGTCACACATGCTCTAAGTGACCGATCTAGTTGTGTGAGTGATATTTATGCCATTAGCTGTTGGAGATCATGGGATCAACTCCTTGAGGGACTTTAAGCCAATGTGGCAGAATCCTTGCAGGTCTTTCAGCCTTGGAAGCATTATGCATTTCCTGATTCATCCATGAGAAATGAATACAGGTTGTGATCCACTCCAGATCCCCCAGCCTCAGGAATTTTGAGCGTTGATGGCATCATAGCAGAGTTCTTAATCCGGTTGCATGATCTCTTCCAGATTCCACTGAAAAATATTGGCTCTGTCAACGGGTGTGACTCCAGGTGATTTGATCTTTTCACATTGGCTATTTTAAGATTCTTTAGAGTTTGGACGTTTAGCCATGAGTGCTGACTATTGGGTTCTGAGATCTCTTCCAAAACACACACTTAGATGAATTGAATCATGTTGCCTTGTGTATTATCAAATAATGATTCCATCAATAATGATGACTTCAGGCTATTGGATCTCTTTCAGATCATAGATAAATCCATTATGCATTGTTGACTTCATTTTAAGAAGAGATGCATTGGGTTTTTGTTGTTCGTTCCCTGGAGATACCAATACATTCTGTGATCTCTTGTAGATGCCTCCACAGTTGTCTCATTCTCATTGGGCATTTTCGGCTCCATCTTTAGGTTATGACTGTGTATTTTGAGATCACTTACAGACCCCACCCTTAGATAAATTGGATCCATCTGTGGCAATGACTGTACGTTTTAGAGCCATGAACACTGACTGCATAGTGTGGTATTTCCTGCTGATCAAACAGCATACATTTTGAGCCATTCCTAAATAAGTTTCACGTCATCATTCCATATCATTCCCAAACTTATATTGAATACTGATGTCAACATTTTGTTTGATCAGTCCATCCAAGGATTGTGGAATCACTTCCAGAACGCTCACGTTTGACAAATTAGACATAGTTGGACTCCTCACTATGGCTTAATCCAGGCTGTGGGATTAACTTTAGATTCCTCAACTCCAGGCCCATTGGTCATTGTTGGCTCTATCCTTGAAAGACGATTTCAGGTTATTTAGTCTCTTCTTAATTGCACAACCTTACATTTGTTGGCTACTGTTGACTCCGGCTCTGACCATTGACTGCAGGTTATGTAACTTATAGATCGCCATGCTGAGATCCATTGGCCATAATTGATTACACGCCTGAGTTCTAACCATCGAACTTGTGATCTCCTCTCGATCACCTGGGTTAAGATGAATTTCTGTATCACTGACAGATGATTCTAGCTTGTGCTGCCTCTCCTAGATGCCCCAATATTATCTCAATTTGCACTAACTCAGGGCATCCACCTCCAGATCACCCGTCCTAAAAGATTCACTGCCCATTGTTGGCCCAACTCTAAGTGCTGACTCAAGATTTTGTTATCTCTTGATTGTTCCTTGAATTAGTCTTCTGACACTCAATGGATGTTTCTTTTTGTAGGAGTTGCACAGGCGGAGATTGAAATGCCGGAACAGTCGCTAGATCAGAGGTAAGAGGCTATGCCTGCTCGCATATAGTGCTTATTATTATTATTATTGTATTTATTGAGCGCAGGCCTCGCTTTGAGAAACAACAGAGTGCTTTACAGCGGTATACAACAATACAGATACACAATGAAGTGCTTTACAGAGGTATACAACAATACAGATACACAATGAAGTGCTTTACAGAGGTATACAACAATACAGATACACAAAAGAGCACTTTACAGAGGTATACAACAATATAGATACACAATGAAGTGCTTTACAGAGGTATACAACAATACAGATACACAAACAATGAAGTGCTTTACAGAGGTATACAACAATACAGATACACAATGAAGTGCTTTACAGAGGTATACACCAATACAGATACACAATGAAGTGCTTTACAGAGGTATACAACAATACAGATACACAATGAAGTGCTTTACAGAGGTATACAACAATACAGATACACAAAAGAGCACTTTACAGAGGTATACAACAATATAGATACACAACAGAGCGTTTTACAGAGGGGTACAACAGTACTGATGCAAAAGGGAGCGCTTTACAGAGGTAACAACACAACAGATATATAGCGGGGGAGGGATACAGAGGGGCACAGAGGAAGGGTACATGGTGGGGTGGAGAGGGGTGGACGGCATCTAGCGAGTCAGGTGGCATGTGGGTGACGTGATGAAACCTATAGAGAATACGTTTGCCGTAGGGTGAAAGAGCAGGCAGAGTTGTCCGTGCAGATTTAGAGAAATAATAAAAGCATGTCTCTTTTTGATGGTATAGCCGGTTTATAGTGATTCTTTCGAAAAAAAAGTTTAGAATCACAAAACCTTCGAAAACAAAGTTTCGGAAAAAAAAAGCTTTGACAAGCTATATTTAACATGCAAAAATGCATTTCTTTCTAAACCAATCCATAAACAATAGACATGGACTGGTTTCAATTGAAATGCACTTTCACATGTTAAAAGTAGCATTTCAATTCTTTTTTTGTAACATTAAAACGTTACATGGAGCTGTCCCCTGCTGAAATGTCAGCACTGGCCAGCCCCTTGTAAAGTTTTAAAGTGTTGTGTATATTGGGGGGGAGTCCCCCCCAACCCCTACGCCACCCCCATCCCCCAACCCTAACCCAAGCCCCAACCCTAACCCTATTTTAACACTTAAACTAACCCTAGCCCCAACCCCAACCCTAAACCCTATCCCTAGCCCCAACCTAACCCTAATTCAATCCCAAACTAACCCAAGCCCCAACCCTAACCCTATTTTAACACTTAAACTAACCTTCATTTAGATATGATTATCAAATTCTTTTTTTAAAAAAATGACTATTCGAAAAAATGACTTTTTGACAGAAAGTATTCTCATGATTTGTATTTGAAACTTGGTGTTTCGAAAAAAAATGACTGGATACCGGTATAGCCAGAGACACGGGTAGTATAGCAAGACCCCATTGGAAAACGCTCTGTGAATAAGGGCCTCTGTCTCAAAACGGGACCCTGCCTGGGTCCCCCAAGCAGCAGAAGATTTCCCAAGATGGTGGTGTTTCTTCTGCAGCAGGGATGTACCTTCCATGCCATTAACACCCCACCAATCACTGCATAGCGGTGCTAGAAGATAACACCTGTTTTGTTAAATTATACATTGCACCCAAGAAAGGATGCATTCACATGTCTGTTTATCGCAGAACACTGGAGATTATGAGGCCGATTCATGGAATTAATGTGCGCTGAAAATTCCTGCGCAAGCATGCGAAACCGTGCGAATCGGAGTACAAGTGCAAAAAAAATCACAGTGCAAGTGCGAAAATCGCAGCAAAACCTGCGCACATCGATTCATGGAAGTCCGTGCGCAAATAACATCTGGGATGTGCGCTGAAAATCTGCGTGGTGCACGCCGGCGCACAGGTCATCTAACGGCGTGCGCTACGGCCACAGCGAAAGCGCACATAGCGCGGCGCACATAACAAAAGTAGGCGTAACACGGGGCGTGACACACGGAATGGGGAACAACGCGTGAAAATGTGGGCGTCATGGGGGAAGTACAGGAGGCAAGTGCGCGGAATGCCCACACGCTCGCCTACAACACGTATTCATGGAATCGAATAGGGCAAACCAGCACACGGGCGAAGACGCGCACAGGCCTAAACACGTTCGCCACACGAAGGCAGGCGGTAGCGTCCCTGCGCATCAAAAAAATGTGCGCCAAAATGTGCGCTAACAAAAAGCACGTATATACAGCTCTGATGATTGTCCCATACTGTGGCCCTTTAGGACAAATGACGTGCAAAGGGGTATGCGACAAACACGGACACCCGCTGTGCCAAAAATAGCGTGTGCGTGTATTTCGGGGGTGCACGGGAAGTTTCACACGCGATTGGCCTTGGGCGAGCGGGGTACATGTAAATCTGGGGTTCGCGTGAAGTTTCACAAGCGATTGGCCTGGGTACGTGTAAATCTGGGGTTCGCGGGAAGTCTCACACGCGATTTCAGCAGGGTACGTGTATTTCGGGGGTGCTGTGGAGTCCTACACGTCAATTGGCAGTGTGGCTCCTCCCAGGTGTTCGCTCTACACCTCCATGGCCCCTGCAGGCAGCCCACACGACAGGGGACTGCCCTGCACCCCTGGTCATGTCCCGCAGACAGCCCATCCACCATGGGCATGCCCCCCAGGCAAGCCACATGTCAGCTTGCACTACTGATCACCAACGCATGACCCCCTCCACCCCCACCCCCCAGCACTGAAGGGCACTTGCCAGCAGGCCCCCACTCATGTCCCCCAGCACCCCCAACCCCCAGCACTGAGGGGCACCTGCCAGCAGGCCCCCACTCATGTCCCCCAGCACCCCCACCCCCCAGCAGTCAGGGGCACCTGCCAGCAGGCCCCCACTCATGTCCCCCAGCACCCCCACCCCCAGCAGTGCAGGGCACATGCCAGCAGGCCCCCACTCATGTCGCCCAGCACCCCCAGCCCCCGGCAGTCAGGGGCACCTGCCAGCAGGCCCCCACTCATGTCCCACACATGTCCCCTTGCACCCCCACCCCCCAGCAGTGCAGGGCACCTACCAGCAGGCCCCCACTCATGTCCCCCAGCACCCCCACCCCCCAGCAGTGCAGGGCACCTGCCAGCAGGCCCCCACTCATGTCCCACACATGTCGCCCAGCACCCCCACCCCCCAGCACTGCAGGGCACCTGCCAGCAGGCCCCCACTCATGTCCCACTCATGTCCCCTTGCACCCCCACCCCAAAGCAGTGCAGGGAACCTGCCAGCAGGCCCCCACTCATGTCCCCCAGCACCCCCACCGCCCAGCAGTACAGGGCACCTGCCAGCAGGCCCCCACTCATGTCCCACACATGTCCCCCAGCACCCCCACGGCCCAGCAGTGCAGGCCACCTGCCAGCAGGCCCCCACTCATGTCCCCCAGCACCCCCACCCCCCAGCAGTGCAGGGCACCTGCCAGCAGGCCCCCACTCATGTCCCCCGGCACCCCCACCCCCCAGCAGTGTAGGGCACCTGCCAGCAGGCCCCCACTCATGTCCCACTCATTTCCCCTTGCACCCCCACCCCCCAGCAGTGAAATGGCGATCTCATGACAGAAACCAAAAGTCAACTATGTACATCAACACATGTCCGCCACACGAAGGCAGGCGGTAGCGTCCCTGCGCATTAAAAAAATTTGCGCTAACAAAAAGCACGTATATACAGCTCTGATGAATGTCCCATACTGTGGCCCTCTAGGACAAATGACGTGCAAAGGGGTACGCGACAAACACGGACACCCGCTGTGTCAAAAATAGTGTGTATTTTGGGGGTGCGCGGGAAGTTTCACATGCGATTGGGCCTGGGCGAGCAGGGTACGTGTATTTCAGGGGCTCGTGGGAAGTTTTACACGCGATTGGGCCTGGGCAAGCGGGGTACGTGTGTTTCAGGGGCTTGCGGGAAGTTTTACACGCGATTGGGCCTGGGCGAGCGGGGTACGTGTATTACTGTGTTGGGCGGGGAAGTACAGGAGGCAAATGCGCGGAACGCCCACACGCACACGCCAAAAAAGACGCGCTAATCCGGAAACACGTACGCCAGCAGGAAGCAGGCATACATGGACCCACGCAGCATAAAAGTGCACGCAAACAACAAGCAAGCTCAGACGCCAGGATGAACATACCGTTCCTAGCAGCAGTGGTCGTGGGATACCGCAGGAGGAGGAGGAGGATAGTCAGGCCCAGAATTTTCACACCCAGAACCAGCCTTTTTGAGATGCCTGATGACCAGGTGTATGGGAGGTACAGGTTTCCACCTCACATAATACTCGACCTGGTCAGTGAGTCGGAGGATGACCTCACATCACCCACCCTCTGCTCCCAAGCACTCAGCCCCCTGGAGAAGGTCCTCAATGTACTGCACTTTATGGCCACCGGATCATTTCAGCAGACAAGTGCCATAGTGGCGGGGGTGTCACAGGCCACGCAGTCACGCTGCCTACACCAGGTCTTGGCCATCATGACTGCACGCCCATCAGTCCACAGGCACATATACCTGCCCAGAACACCTGCGGAAAGGCAGGCTGCCATCCAGGATTTCTATGGGGTGGCACAATTCCCCAAAGTCCTAGGTGCCATTGATTGCAGGCCATCAGAGCACATCTATAGAAACCGCAAGCACTGGCCTTCCATCAAAGTGCAGGTAGTATGTGATGCCAGGGGAATCATCACCTCAGTATATGCCAACTATCCACAGTCCACCCACGACAGTTTCATTTACAGAATGTCAACCCTAAACCGGGGCCTAGAAGCTGGGCGGCATGGCGATACATGGCTGCTTGGTGAGTATAAATGCCACAGCACATGCATGCATGCCAGATACTAAGTAACGTCACAACCCTACTAATGATACCCATCACCACCTCCCCAGGGGACAGTGCCTACCCTCTGAGCACCCACATGATGACGCCAATTCGGAACCCCACCACGCCAGCCGAGGTAAGATACAACACAGCCCATATTGCAAACCGGGGCATAGTGGAGCGCACATTCGAAGTGCTCAAGTCACGCTTTCGCTCCCTTGCCGTTCTGGCGGGCAGCTGTTATACGCTCCCCAGTAGTGTGCAGGATCATAGTGGCAGCATGTGTCCTGCACAACGTTGCAACACGCCGGGGCCTGCCGGTGGACATGGTGGTGCCCCCACATCCCCAACCACATGCACGCCCGCTGCGCATGGGAGGGGAAAGGGCACGGGGTGAGGCAGCCCGAACACAGCTGGTGGCTAATTACTTCAATTAGAATCGCACCCCTGTGGAGTGCACACAGCCCTGCCACATACCAGCTGACAATCGATGATGACATAAGGGACAGTCAACTGTCACAACCATACCAGCCTGAGATTGGTCACCTGGAAGTGTCACAATGTGTGCATCCCTACCTACAGAAACACCACCAATGCTGTGTCATCGAAAGACACATATGCTGCTAAATGCATTACCCCCTTGCAAAATACAACATGAGAACAGTACCATGTCACCCAACCCCTCCCCAGCACCGCCACCCAACACACCATGGCATGTCATGCTATGTGAGAGCAAACAAAGCAATCCCGAAAACCTGACACAAGTGTCACAAAGTACAGTGTCCCTAATGGAAACTGGCCACACACAAACTGCTCCCAGTAATGTTGAACTAACAACACACATGACCAAATACTTACCAACAATAGAATGCAGCTACACAAGCTCAAACATGACAGTACTAAGTTAAAGTAGTCGTAGTCTTACAACCTGAATATGCCACCACATCGCCCCCTTCCAACTGTAGTCTTGCAGGCTTCAAAACATGTCTGTGTACTGCATACAACATGAACTCCATCTCCAAAGTAGACGGCCTTGTGAAGACATGAGGAATGAACCTGCAAATTTAGAGGGAGACATGGAAGCAGAAGCATACATAATTACAACATGCAGTGTACAATACAACAACAATTTACACAATGAATGTCTACACAGTATTGACTACAGACTGCCCACACAGCTCATGGGAGCCCAACATCACTGTGTACATCACTGTCACTTGGTCACACCCTTTGCAAGCCCATGGAAACGGGAAGCAGGAGGGGTGTGTGTCTCACGAACCCAAGCATCGAACCCAAACTCAGGACAATCCTGCATGTGCCCAGCCGGAATACAGTGGATGCCCATGGGAGCCACACAAGGCAATACACTGTCAAAAAATAATAAAAAATAAAAACCACTGTTACTAATGCCCTCCCTGATTTCTGTGGGCAAAAAGGCTGTGCCCTCAGGGAGGGCATTAGTAACAGTGGTGTTTGAAATATATAAATACCCCATATCTAGGCATAGACAAGGTTTTTGAAGTGTCAGCTTCTATGCCAGTAGTGGAAAATGTATGCACAGATATATGTGGTTCACAATGAGTTTGGACCACAATGATGTGTCTTTTTTAAAATGTATTGTGAATGTGATGTGTTTTTTGATAAACATTAAAATATGTGTATATTTTTGATAAGTACATGGTTTTTCGCCCCTTTTTTGGTTAAGAGGCGAGCATGAGCAAGTGTATATGCATCTAGGGTGACTCACTCTAAACAGCAAGGGAAGGAAGCTGTATTGTGGGATCCTTTTGAATCTGTACTTTATTGTCCTCACCCACACAGCCCCTAAAAAGAGAACATTCGTAGCTCATCAGAATTGAGTGAATGAGTACTGTCACCCATCCATGTGAGATGGACATGAAGAGATGAAAAATGCCACATAGTGTGAAAAGATACGCCATGTGCCACACACTGCAACACATCCAGTGTACAAAAATACAGTGATTGCAGGGCCATGTACACATCAATGGTTGTGCACTTCAACATGACAGGAAACAACTAGCATGTTCCACATTCAAACAGGCCCAAAAACATCATGTGATCAGGACAATACTCATTCAGCCTGAATGGTCAAATCATTCAATTACCAAGGTGACACATGTGGGCCAATGTGGGGTTATTCAATGACAGAAGCATGTCACATATGTCACAATAGGGCTGAGGAATGTGTTGCAAAAGTGGGGGAATTGAAACAATCAGCCTGAAAGAACACTGAAAAATACAAACAATCTTGTTGCATGATGCCACCTCAAGGGCAACTGCCGTAATGTTGCGCTAAATTACTACTGTGGGCAGAAGGGATAGTGTCACACCCAAATTCAAGGCCGCAGAATGTTTTGGATGAAGCACCTGGGTGACCCATACTACTCAGTCACACACACCCTCACCTGCCACTCAATCAGAACCCGTCACCCAAACAAAATACACATGCATTACACACACACGCATGGGTACTCACCGGACAATGTGTCATAATCGGGTAGTTCTCCCACACCTCAGATCTGTTCCTCTGTGACGAAGGTCCCAGCAACAGACTCATGTTCAGTGAGTTCGTTGTCCTCTTGTGGAGACCCACCGCCAGTCACCAGAGTAGCGGCATGACTTGAGGCCAGCTTGTTCTTTGCTCTGCGTTTCAGGTCGTTCCACCGCTTGTAGCAATTATCAGCTGAGCGCCTCACAAATCCAAGGGCACTTATGTGGTTGGCGATGGTCTGCCAGTGTGCCTTACGTTGACTAGGTGTGGTCTTGGACCCTGCAGTCACCACCATTTCGTGGCTATGTGCCAACACATAGCTCACAAGTGCATCAAGTTCCGAATCATTGAAGCAAAGCTTCCTTGAGGTACCGGAGTGTGTAGCCGTGCCTGGGGTCTCAGCCTGTCATGCCAGAGCACCCTTCTTCCTCTTTTTAGAAGGTGGAGCAGAGCCAGAGTGGCTAACGCCGCTCTGGTCAGTAGGGGCAGAATCACCGGTGGACTGGGTTGTTGGAGTGTGCGAATGCACATTGACCATAAGACTTGGTGCAGGCATTGTCTGAAATGTGATGTTGGCAGGGGGAACATCAGTATGATGGACCAGGACCGACACTGTCCTGGCTGGGAGAGTCAGAGCTGGGGCGGATGGAGCTGCAGCTGCCCCAGCAGCCTCACCACCCTGCATACTTGGGGCAGCAGATGACATAGCTGCCCCAGATCCACGTGGCTTGGTGACAACTTGCACCGCCACACGTGGCTTAGACTTGCTGACCTGGAAGTCAGCCAGGGAGTCATCCTGTGCCAGGTCAGGTGCCACAATGGGCTGGTCCAACAAGGGCTGAGCTGGGATGGTCTCAGCCACATTTCCCTCAACCATGGGGGGGGCATGGGTGTCCCTGATTGGTCCTCCACACATGGGGGCATAGGGGCACCGTAGAAATCCCGGCCACGTCCCCTACCGCGCCCACCACGTCCACCTTTTGAAGGTCGGCCACCTTACCGCTTGGTCGCCTCCCAACCATGGCACTGATGTTGTTGTGCGTATGGGAGTAGCAGTAAACAATTGTCCTGGGCAATTGGGGTGAAAGGGGTAGGGTACTAGATGGAATTCGTACCCTAGTGCTCTAACAAGGCTGTCTGTAACCCCTGGGGGAAGATGACGGGTCACGCAATGCACAGCCACCCCAAAAACAAAAGCACACGTGCATGCAACCCCTCGTAGACCACGTGCATAGAAAAATGAACCCGCACTACGCTGTGGCACCCAGAAACACAAAAATAAGCATATGCGTGATACACACAGCCTACAATGACCTCTGAAGGGGTACGCGACACACGGGGCAAGCACAGTTGCTAAGTACGTGCAGAACTCACCGTCTGGCTGGAAAAAGAACGTGAAAAATACGCACGTGTGCGCGTTGGCAACACCCCCGCCAAAAGAAGAATTGTACGCTGTCTGAGGAGACAGGACAAAAGGAGAAGTGAACACTGTTTGAGGAAACAGGCCCAAAAAAAGTAGAAAAATGAAATCTGTAAGAGGTAACAGGGAGTACGAAATTTGAAATGCTGTGAAGTAATCGCGTGTGAACCGACAAGAAGTACAGAATCCACCCACCCGCTCTCCACAAAAAGCACGTACAAGGAAATGGCATCCTACACGTACCTTTTAAACCGGCCCACACGTACATGTCACTTACGCGTGTACGCGCCCTTTCCTCCAATTACACGCGCTGACACTCGGACGTGCAGCTTTTCCACGTGTGCTCTGTCATCACGTGCTATGAGGGAAACACCCGCGCGCATCACGTCACAGACGCACTTACGCGCTAAGGGCCTTTGGTCCAATGAAATCGCGTACGTGCGCTGATGCGCTTACGCGCTAAGGGCCTTTCCTCGAATTACACGCTGACGTGCAAGATTTTCACGTGCCAAATCACTCCGTATCAAGCTGGCCACGCGTACACACACGGAAGACCACGCTCCTGCCCTGAAGGCCATTTTCCTGCCCCCAAGATCCCCGAGCACGCTCCCACCAGCCATCTGCTGCTGCCTGCCTGCCTGCTGCCCACGTGCCCTGCTATTTGGTGCCTGCATGTCAGCCATCTGCAGGGGTGCCCACCCCTGCTGGAACAGAAGGCTCCCGACTGGGATTCCATCGCTCCACAGCCCAGCCCCAGGACCCAGTTGCCCACCTACTTCTGCCTCTGGGGTTGCCATGTCGGGCACATCTCCATTTGGCACCACTGGCAACTCCCAGCCAGAGAGGCAGAGGGCCACCAGCTTCACTGCCACCGAAGTTGGTGTCCTGTGGAGCATGCCCTGGGGCATTATGATGCCCTCTTCGGAAGAAGACGCGCCAACAAGTACGGACGGGAGAGGATCTGGGATGACGCAGTGGTTGCCATCAACGCGGAGGGGGTGGCAACCCGCAACTACCAACATGTCAAGAAGCGCTGGGAGGACTTGAGGTCCAGGACCCTCAACAAGGCCCGGCGCCTCGTGGAGGGGGGCCGGGGCAGCATGAGTACCATCCAGATGAGGGTCCTGGAACGCATAGGCCCAGCGCTCCACTCCCAGATCCTTCAGAGGCAGACCTGTCCGAGTTGAGCGGTAAGTGGCCAAGCATTGCTGTGTGAGACAGGGCATGTTGCAGGGTGCTGGTTGTCTGATACTTGCCTGTATGTGTGACATAGGCCATGTACATATGTGTGTGTGCAGGGACATCATGGTCATGCATGTGAGACCAGTAATGTGTGAACCACATGGTTGATGCATGTGTTACAATGCAACATGCAGAGCAGCATGGGGAATGCACACATTAATGCATGCCTGTCTCTGTAATGCATGCCTGTCTCTGTTATTGGACATGGATGGGGTGTGAGAGATGGGTGCTGCTGTCATGGGCATGTATGGTGTCCATGTCTGTGTGTCTGACTTGCGTGTCTGTGAGTTGGAAATGCCATGGATGCATGACACATGTCTGTGACAATGTTCAGATTCACTGATGCAGCCTACTCATCCTTGTATCCACTGTGTCTGGGGTGTACGAGGCCAGATGGATGAAACTAGGGTGAAGTGTGTGCATTTGATGGGCATGACCCATGATGCATGTGAGTTTCAAACCAGCATTGTATGTTTGAAGAGTCCCTTGGACATGTATGCGAATGTTCATAGCATGCGCCATGCCTGTTACTTCATGTGTTTTGCCTGCACCGGACCATGTGTTGTGGAGGGACATGATGGAAGTCATGTTTGACAGTGCCACTCATCAGCTATTGCTTCCTGTCTAGGGGACCATTGTACAGTACCCTGATGCTTGTGTTCTATGTCTCCCTCTACACAGCGGCAAGTGATGAAGAGGGCGGAGACGGCGCTGTGGAGCAAAGCGGCAGGGATGCCCCCACCGGCCGGCGACACAAGGCCCAGTCACCCTCCCAGAATTTACCATTGTCCGGGAGTGAGGGGACTGGTGCTGCGTCTGCCACTACGGCTGCAGCGGAAGGGGTGGGTGAGCCCCCACAGGGGCTTGCAACTGCGGAAGACGGTGTGGAGCCATCCAGGTTGGTGGTTTCCACAGACGAGGAGGAGGCCGCTACTGAGCCGCACATGGGGCCTGGTGGGGGTGGTACCACTGGTGCAAGTGGTGCAGTCCAGGGCCAGGGGCAGGAGGCAGCACAGGTCACCGTGGAGGGGCCTGTGCATGTCGCTGTCCCTGACCCTGTGACTGCACCACCATGCACCAGCAGGGATGCCCCATCCCAGGCCTGTCCGCAGGTAGGGGGGATGTCCATGTCATCTGACACTCCTCTACCTGCGGACGAGGGGACCCCTGGCCGTATGGAGAAGGTCCTGATTGGTGTCGCATTGCGCACGCGTGACATTCGTGATGACGTGCGTCCTTCCCGGAGGGAGCACGTACGTCATCACGAAGAGCAGCGTGCCAACGTGGCCCAGTTGGGAGTGTCCATGGTCGGGGGTTTTGTACATGTGTCGGCCTCTCTGGCGGCCCTCTCCTCCCCTGTGGAGACTATGCGCCAGTCGTTCTCCATGCCGTCTTCTGGCTCAGATGCCACCAGGTCCCCCTGTGGACCTGCCCTGACCAACGCAGCCAGCTCGGTGGGGATCCCATCCCTGCCACAGTTGGGAGTCGGAGGTCCAGCAGGGGTGGAGACCACAGCAACTGGACCCCAGCAGATGGAGGATGTGCCGGCATCAGCGAGCAGGGCACGTGCACGACGGCGTCGGTGGATTCCATCAGCCTGGATGCCGTCGTGCTGGCAGAGGCAGTTGCGTCAGAGGCAGCGGCAGGCTCAACGTGGGAGGCATCATGGCTCGGGGCAATCTACATCAGAGGGGCAGGCATCGGCCGGAGGGCAGGAGGACCCTGGAATGGGAGTGTCTTCTGTGTGGCAGCGGTTGGGCCAGCAGATAGGTGAGAAACGGCGGCGGGCAGAGGAGGCACGGCTCACGATGGTCAGGGCAGAGAACTCCATGCGCAGGGCGCTGAGGCGGGCTGAGTGCCTCGAGGGAATTCGCAGGGAGTTGGAGATGGACATGGCGTTATCCCTGTGAGACCTCGGGGCCAGAGAACAGGCCCGCCTCCAAGACATTGAACAGGAGTTCCATGATGCCCTGGCCCATGACATCAACAAGTGAGCCGTTGGACTTGCCCGCCGCCATTGCATATAGTTCATTAGTGTTAAGTTTCATTTCTTTTTTCTTCCATTTGGGGCGCATGGACTATGCCCCACATTTTTGTATAAAGTTAGTAATTAGGTAGGTTTCATTGTAGGTTTCATTTATGTTATTGGGCTCATGGACCCTGGATTTGCTATTTGTACATAGTTTTACAGTGGATTTTTCTCCTTCATCTTTATTTTTCTTCACCATGGAGCAATGGATATTACGCTTTTCTTTCCCTTTGGATTTGCTTTGTTGGACGGTGACTTTGGACACATTTTCATTTGGATTAATTTGGATTCTCATTTTTTTTTATTTATCATTTTTTGGGACATGCTGCATTTTCATTATTATTGGCATGATTGTGTGTTTTTATTTCATTCCCTTCATTTTGACTTGATTACATTTTTGTTTCTTACTTCAATGTGTGGTCTTCTCTCATTGGTTTCATGCATGTCACAATGTGGGTTTTCTCAGTCATGTGTTGCCATTGTGTGGGTCGGACAGACTTGTACTCATGCGCATACTGCTTATTTGTGATCTATCATGTAATGGGGATTTCAATTCGGAGTGGATGTAAAGCTTGGTTGGGTGTTTGGACTGGGGTGCTGTGGGGTGGGATTTGTGTGGCCATAAGAGCCAGGGATCTGGATTGTGATGACGTGTTGGCTGGGGGACATGTGTCAAGGCCTGCTGGCAGTTGCCTGTCAATGATGGGGGGTGGGGGTGCAGGTGGACATGTGTGGGACATGTGTGGGGGCCTGCTGGCAGGTGCCCCTGACTGCTGGGGGGTTGGGGTGCTGGGGGACATGTGTGGGGGCCTGCTGGCACGTGCCCCTGACTGCTGGGGGGTGGGGGTTCTGGGGGACATGAGTGGGACATGAGTGGGGGCCTTCTGGCAGGTGCCCTGCACTGCTGGGGGGTGGGGGTGCTGGGGGACATGTGTGGGGGCCTGCTGGCAGGTGCCCTGCACTGCTGGGGGGTGGGGGTGCAAGGGGACATGAGTGGGGGCCTGCTGGCAGGTGCCCCTTACTGCTGGGGGGTGGGGGTGCTGGGGGACATGAGTGGGGGCCTGCTGGCAGGTGCCCTGCACTGCTGGAGGGTGGGTGTTCTGGGGGACATGTGTGGGGTCCTGCTGGCAGGTGCCCCTAACTGCTGGGGGTGGGGGTGCAGGGGGACATGTGTGGGGGCCTGCTGGCAGGTGCCCCTGACTGCTGGGGGGTGGGGGTGCTGGGGGACATGTGTGGGGGCCTGCTGGCAGGTGCCCCTGACTGCTGGGGGGTGCGGGTGCAGGGGGACATGTGTAGGGGCCTGCTGGCAGGTGCCCCTGACTGCTGGGGGGTGGGGGTGCTGGGGGACATGTGTGGGGGCCTGCTGTCAGGTGCCCCTGACTGCTGGGGGGTGGGGGTGCAGGGGGACATGTGTGGGACATGAGTGGGGGCCTGCTGGCAGGTGCCCCTGACTGCTGGGGGGTGGGGGTGCAGGGGGACATGTGTTGGGGCCTGCTGGCAGGTGCCCCTGACTGCTGGGGGGTGGGGTTGCAGGGGGACATGTGTGGGACATGTGTGGCGGCCTGCTGGCAGGTGCCCCTGACTGCTGGGGGTGGGGGTGCAGGGGGACATGTGTGGGGGCCTGCTGGCAGGTGCCCCTGACTGCTGG
Organism: Ambystoma mexicanum; assembly: GCF_040938575.1. Taxonomy (NCBI): domain Eukaryota; kingdom Metazoa; phylum Chordata; class Amphibia; order Caudata; family Ambystomatidae; genus Ambystoma; species Ambystoma mexicanum. The sequence goes on along the minus strand of NC_090931.1, from coordinate 255,071,504 downwards.
AGGGTGGGGGTGCAGGGGGACATGTGTGGGACATGTGTGGGGGCCTGCTGGCAGGTGCCACTAACTGCTGGGTTGTGGGGGTGCTGGGGGACATGTGTGGGGGCCTGCTGGCAGGTGCCCCTGACTGCTGGTGGGTGGGGGTGGTGGGGGACATGTTTGGGGGCCTGCTGGCAGGTGCCCTGCACTGCTGGGGGGTGGGGGTGCTGGGAGACATGAGTTGGTGATCATATTGCAACGTGACATGTGGCTTGGCTGGGGGGCATGCCCATGGTGGATGTGCTGCCTGCGGGACATGACCAGGGGTATGGGGTAGTCCCCTGTGGTGTGGGCTGCCTGCAGGGGCCGTAGAGGGGGTAGAGGGGACACCTGGGAGGACCCACACTGCCAATGCACATGCAGGACTCCCCGCGCACCCCCGAAATACGCGTTCCCCGCTCTGACAGCAAAATCGTGTGTGAAGCTTCCCGCGCACCCCTGAAATACACGTACCCAGGCCAATCGTGTGTGAAACTTCCCGCGCACCCCTGAAATACACGTACCCAGGCAAATCGCGTGTGAAACTTCCCGCGCATCCCTGAAATACATGTACCCAGGCCAATCGCGTGTGAAACTTCCCGCGCACCCCTGAAATACACGTACCCAGCCCAATCACGTGTGAAACTTCCCGCGCACCCCTGAAATACACGTACCAAGCCCAATCATGTGTGAAACTTCCTGCACACCCCCGAAATACACGTACCCAGGCCAATTGCGTGTAAAACTTCCCACGCATCCCTGAAATACACGTACCCAGGCCAATCACGTGTGAAACTTCCCGCGCACCCCTGAAATACACGTACCCAGCCCAATTGCGTGTGAAACTTCCCGCGCACCCCTGAAATATAAGTACCAAGCCCAATCACGTGTGAAACTTCCCACGCACCCCCGAAATACACGTACCCAGGCCAATCGCGTGTGAAACTTCCCGCGCACTCCTGAAATACACATACCAAGCCCAATCGCGTGCGAAACTTCCCACGCACCCCTGAAATACATGTACCCAGGCCCAATCGCATGTGAAACTTCCCGCGCACCCCCGAAATACAGGTACCCAGGCCAATCGCATGTGAAACTTCCCGCGCACCCCTGAAATACACTACCAAGCCCAATCGCGTGTGAAACTTCCTGCGCACCCCCGAAATACACATACCCAGGCCAATCGTGTGTGAAACTTCCCACGCACCCCTGAAATACACGTACCAAGCCCAATCGCGTGTGAAACTTCCGCGCACCCCTGAAATACACGTACCCAGGCCCAATCGCGTGTGAAACTTCCCGCGCACCCCTGAAATACACGTACCCCACTCGCACAGGCTCTTTCGCGTGTGAAAGTTCCTGCGAACCCCGCAATACACGTACCCTGCCGAAATCGCGTGTGAAACTTCCCGCAAACCCCAGTAATACACGTACCCCACTCGCACAGGCCCTTTCGCGTGTGAAACTTCACGCGCACCCCAGTAATACACGTTCCCCGCTTGGCGTTTGCTGTTTGGCAGCCCTGTAAACTGGTCCAGGGTTAGCGCAACCCTTTGCGCTGAATTGGGAATTTTGATGGCTTTTCCTTGCGCGAGGGCGTTCTTGGGGGCGTAACTGGCGCTGCTGCAGGGTCGCTGCGCCACTCTGTGCCACGGCTGGTTTTGGAGGCTAAAATCCATGAATATGCTGTGCGCGGAAATTGATTTTAGCGCACGCGGCTGGCACAGACATTCGCACGCGCACACTGTGCGCCAGCCACGTGCGCCACTTTTGTGCGAAATTCTATGAATTACCCTGAATATGTTTCAATTTTGAAGGCAGAGTGGATGGGCTGAAATAGTCAGAGTGGCACTGCACGTCTCTCTTGGTGGGAGAATATGTGCCTGCGTGATACAAACATAACTGATCTCTGCAGCAGGCACAGCAACCCATGTACCTGTCTTACTGTCAAGGGAAATTGTGATCTGAGGAGTACAAATATGTCTCTTCAGCAGTCACTTTAGCAACGTGAGCTATCTTACGAGGTGTGAAGCCTACACCTGCTACAATTTAATTTTGTGTTTTTATTTGAATGTTTTCATTTTAGTACATAATTTGACTGATTATTAGCTATAGTTAACACAGCTTTTCAATCGCGTCTTCTCTGTTCCATGCAAACTACGAAAACATGACCGCGTCTGTAGGCAATTCATTTTTTTTAACGTATCCACACATTTTCAATATTCCTTTGCTGCTTGGGTTTTTTTAAGCAGTGCTAGACGTTTCATAGGTCCAGCCCCACAGAGTTTGCTTTGTTACTCGTTAGTCTCCCCACCATTCCTCATCCCACAGCACTGAGTACATTCTGCAAACAATCAGGATATCCCTTTGGAGACTTGCTGGCCTTCTGCTTGCAGATATGAGAGTCTGGGCTCTTACTCCTTGACCCTCCTGCGCATAGAAGAGGGGAACAGTCACCAGAGACACCCAGCAGCAGCATGCATTTCCTACCCCACCTACTTCTCTTCGGTTCTCTAGGCTCTTTATTGGTATCTCCCAGTACGTTGACTAAGGTTTCTGTCAAGTTAGGGGGATACTTGGCTTGTTATGTTGGTCTGCCACCTGTGACTGCCTTCACCCATGTTTGCAGCTGTGATCCCCTTTTTTATCCCCTAACAACTGTCTCTGTTCTAAGGCTGTGCCCACCAGAACGGAACATATTATTGTTGTTAGTTGGGCTACAGACATCTGTTGTCCTTGTTGGGTCATTCCCTGAATAGTTGGCCTTTCTTCATGTGTGTTATATTTATATAAATAGTATTGCCTCAGTAGAATGACCGGTTGGGTGAAGCCATGCAATTTCTGCTAGATTGCAAGGATGTAGATGCCACTCGCCATTCAAATCTATTGTGCATACTACAATGAGCCGAAGAGGGGCCCCAGTGACTATGCTGAAAGTGGAGTGAGACCTACATCCTTTCAACCTAACATGGATTTCATGGATCCACCCGATTAATCCATATACCCAGGTGATAGCTTAGCTACAGGCACACATTGCCACTAGACTCTATTGCTTACCCCTCTCCCCCACACACCCTTATTAGTGCCCTAGTGGTCCAGAAACTGTAATTATATCATACAATCACAATAATTTAAGGTGTCTTTTGATGTATGGGCATAGGGTTGCATCACCCCTTTTCCCAGGACCTTATAGTGGAGCTTGGGGAAAGCATTGTACACGGAGATGAGGGGGCGGTTCAAATCCCAGTCACCCTTTGAAGAACCCAAACTGAACTAACTTCATGGCCAGTCGCAGTCTCTTACTTTAATTTAAAAGATATGTGGGGCATACAGCCAATGCCCGATGGCTTAATGTGACCTTGAGGTATCTGTCAGTCACGTTTAGCCAGCCTCTATTTACAGTCTCCATCTACTTCAGTGCTCCAGTCTGACGCTGGGCACTAAGAGTGTTTAATCTATTTGCACTGCAGGGTGGAAAAAAGACGCCATCTCTCTACACCTCTCATTTGCACACTGCAGTGCAAATTACGAAACTTTTTCCGGAGGGGACCTGTTTGCACGTAGGTGCAAACGTAAGCACATCCCTCCCGGCAATTTACGAATTTAACAAAATGAGCTCCATTATTAGGGTGACCGACCAGATGTCCCAGTTTTTCCGAGACTGTGCCAGTATTTGGTGCTCTGTCCCGCTTTCTCAAGATTATGTTCCCATTGGAAACTGCAGTGGTCGCGGTTTTTGGTGGTAGGTCTTCATAGCTGGCATGCAGGAATGCATAGAAGAAATGCTGCATTTTACAACTTAAATTAGTGTTAGTTTGTGATAAATGATTTACAATATGTGTTTCTTTGAACAGTAACACTTCAACCCCCTTCTCCGCCACACGCTACTGAAGTGTAGTGCCTTGAGAAGCACTTTCAAGAGTTAGTCCTACTTTTATGTTATTAGCCCTGTCCCGGTTTTTTATTTTTTTAATCTGGTCACCCTATCCATTATGCACTGTTATGTTATACGTTTGACATTAAAACATGATATCCCACTATCCTTACTTGTGCCATGCACTGACATCCCCAAAGCAAAGCACTTGTGCTGCATCTCTCCTGACTTGCACCACTCACTGGTACCACTGTCTGGCTTGGCCCTGTTGATACACCCCCAGAGCTTTTAGAAGGCACCTCTGTCCTGACTGTGTCATTTATTTTTTTTCCCAATACAGAGACAACAGCTTAACTTCCGCGATGGACCCTTTATCTTGCCTTGCACCAAGCACGGAGCTCCAAGTAGTTATTCAATCATAGAGCGAGTGATGTCGCCTCTATGCAGACTTGCGGAATGCACTAGTTTAAACATACTTGGATACTAAGATATCTCTCGCAAATCAGTCTTTTCCCCCCGCAGTTTGCACTTGAATACAGTATTTAGACATTCGGAAAGCTCTCACAATGCCCATCTGGCCTGATATTGCAGCACCTTTGTATCTCAGTAATGGCACATTTACAAAGGCCCTGCAATGCACCTTGTTCCAGACATGCAGTATGTACATTTACCCCATTACGTAAGCAATATTACCCGAGCAGGAGGGCATTACTGGGCCAGGTAATGCCCTGAGGCAGCAGTTATAAGCCCGAACGAAGCAAGGGCTTTTATGTAAGCCGCAAGATATTCTTAGGACCGGTAATGCCCCTCCCCTTCTCGGGTAACATTGATATCAGTACCCCGGCACGTTGTACCAGTGTAATAATAGTGTCATTTTCTCAAGTTGAAAAACAGCATCTTTACCTTTTTTCAGCTCGAGAAAAAGTACAAAAAAAGATGGCTGCCATGAATCAGGGAGAGTGGAACTACACGTAGTCCTTTCTCCCTTTCCATGGCGACCGTTGTCGGTCCGAAATAATGTTCCCAGTGCAGGAGAAGGACAGACAAGTACAGGTAAGTGGGGTGGGGAGGAAAGGAGATGTGGAGAAGGGGGTAGATGGAAGGGGAAGGAGACGCAGGGGAGCACACAATTACTGGTTATCTGTGGGGAAGATGACTGCCTCCAGCTCTGAAGTGGCTCAGAGCAGGGGCTATACTCTGTGGTAAAGTCCCTGCTCTGAGCCGCCTCATTGGCTGGGAGGACTAAGCCATGCCCCAGCCGGGTACAAATAAGATACCTTTGGATTCACACCAATCCTAACCTTCAATATGTCCATGAGCGCTAGGACATCCACAGAGCTCTGACAATGTACTTGCCTGATCTTTGGGCATGCCATTGAATCCCAGTAAGAAAACATTCACAGATCTCCTAAGAGGCACCTATACCCTTTCTTTAGGTGCATCCCAATACTGAGACAGGCACAGATCTCTAACAATGCATCATCATCCATTGACCTTCAACATGCACTGGATCCATCACTGAAAGATCCAAACATCTCACGCACTTTCCTGCTATAGTGACTTTCAGTTTACAATAAAACACAGTGCTGAAAAATGTGCAGAACCTTCAAAATGCACCACTATCTGAGTACTGGCCTACCCACAGAGCGTTTACTGTACTCTGCGGATGGGCTAGTATATGGACTGGTATATCTGTACTGAGATATCCACCGAGCTCAGGCAATGTACTCCTATCCTGCCCATCACTGTGACATGCACAGAGCTATTGCAATGCACATATGTCCTACTCTCTGGGTACCCTGGTAACACAGAACAGAGACATCCAGTGAAGTCTTACGATGCACTTCACCCTCGCCTTGGAGTAGGCACTTAGGTCCCACCACTGAGGCATACATTGATCGATCACAATTCACCTCTATCCGGAGCTGTACTATGTACTTATATCCAATTATTGAGACTTCCAGAGAGCTCACAATGCACATCTAGCCTGATTTCCTCTGTTACCCGGTACTCCAGTACTGATCCTGGATCCATACCCGGAACTGTGCTCACAGAAAGGAGTACTGAGACATCTATTAAGATCTCGCAATGCTCTTGGCATACATGCACTGTGCACTAATGTCTTATTACACAGATACCCAACGCTCTATTAAAATATTTTTCGTTGATAACATTTTAATGGTGAGTTGAAGCACATCCTTGTTTTAAAAGATAGCTCTGGGGTCAAATATGTCAGCTTCAGAGGTAGCTGGTGAATGATGGGCATTAGTGCGCACCCCCTCACATTATGCACAGGTTTTCACGAATATTCCCTGCTATACACAGCATTCCATTTCATAATTACTGAGCATATCAGAGAAAAATCCTATTGCCTGCAGGAACCGATGCCCTGCAGGTCCTCATATGAGATGGTCTCCCAGATGGAGGCCTGCAGGGGCTGTGTCGCGGAATGCGGAAGTAGGAGCAAGGGAGCATGGCCCAGTGAAGGCCATGAGGGCTTAGCTATTTAGCTGTTCTGCTGATGTCCTCCTAAAGCCATAGGGAGGTGTGACAGAGGGGGAGAAGTGCCAATCAAATTCCATCCCTGCTTCCTGTTGCAGCATGGCCATGGGTAGATGATCTTCCAGATCAGAGGAATCACGAGGAAAGTGCAAGTAAGGTAAACTAAGTGTATAGAAATGTAGGAGCCCCTCTACTGAGAACAGACATGGCTCGAATATCCTGTTCTTTGGGATGTTTCCCAATCGGGTGGATCTACAACCACATTGTAGCTGCCTGTACCTTTCACAGAGGACAGATATGTATTTGCATATCAATCTGGTCCAGGACAGTCTAGCACCAAAATTCCAGGCATTCTCCTCTAAACAATAGACCCATCAGCATCCCCAGATACGTGTTTCTGCTTTTCTGGGCATCACCAGTGCATCGAAGCTGAGCCTCTCTAAGGACAATGAGCAAGTGATTCACGCCTGGATTTCTGATAGTGACATAGGGGTAAATCCCAAGTTTTACAAAAGTTACAAAAATGTGGGAGCCCCTCTACTGAGGGCGAACATGGCTCCAATACTACTCAGGGGGGTCTCATCCACATTTGAGTTCACTTTACCTTTCACAGAGGATAAGTATCTATCAGTTATATCAGGCTGTTGCTGGGTTTTTCAGGGCTGATTTGATGTCCCATAATTTCAGTTTTAGGATGAGCCTGCCAACTTTGTTTTGGATCAATTAAAGAATGTGAATAAGGTGCTCGGGGTGGTTTGTGTAGAAGCGGGTACAGTAGTCTAGTCTATCCAACACCACAACCCTAATAAACTGTGTGGACGGATATTCATAAACATGTGCAGGAGGAAAAAGCAAGCTTTAGACTGCAGGGGTCTGCAACCTTTGGCTCTCCAGACGTTTTGTACTACAACTCCCATGATTCATTATCATTGACTATGTTGGATAGGGCTCATGGGAGTTGTAGTCCAAAACATCAGGAGAGTCAAAGGTTGCAGACCCCTGCGAGAGTTCCGTGATCTGTCTGCTTAAACAGTGTGTAGTCAAACACGATGGATATGTGTTTGGCTTCAGTAACAGGTGCAAGGCTTCAGCCCTTGTGGGTTGCCATGCAGAGAGGTGGGGGAGGGGATTCCCATGCCAAATACCATGATCTCTACTTTTGCTATGTTCAGGTACAGGTGTTTATCAGTTGTCCAGGATTGGGGTGAAACCAAACCCTTAGTAATGTTGTGGGTTAAGCATGCTCGTTGATTGAAAGCTATCTGTGTGTCATTCGCATACAGCTGGAAAGCAGCACTAAAGGTCTTTAGCATTTCTGCCAGTGGCTTCATCTAACAGTTAAAGAGCAGGCTTTCTTGGGGTCTCTTAGTACTTCCCCGTCAGTAAAGGGGCACTGGATTCATTCCTTTTCTGACAGAATGTTTGAACAGTAACCAAGGGGCAGTTTTTTGATAAAATGTGATACAAATTAAGAGATATGTATTCAGCAACACTGGTCAAAACTACTAGCGACATAGTGAAGTAACTCATCAAACTGGCCCCCACTGGCCAAAAAAGTGGCCCTCTTTGACCCAAAAAACTGGTCCACACCAGCGTTTCGCATTTTTGGTTTGGTCATTGCCCTATTGCCCTATAGGCCAGTCCGAGCCTGATCGAGGGCAAATGTAACATTGCAGAGAGGTGTCATTCATTTTAGCAACAGTTTTAGTCACATTGTCTGGGCAACGGTTCAGAAAGACCTAGAGGCAGAGGCCTTACAAGGTCTGGAAAAGATCTGGGGCTATGCTAATGTCGGGACTGTCGTGACTCAGGGGTTTTGTTTGTAGCCCCTCAGCTTCTATCCGGGGCTACAACCAAAAGACCAGGGGCTATAGCCTCCCTTACCCCCCCAACCAGATCCCACTAGCAGCACCTCTGGAGCAAACATGGGGTGAGGGGAGAAGTGCTGCATAGTCGACGTAGCCTGAGCTTGTATGTTATGGAAGGTTGCCCTTATTCTGAAATAATGCAGCCAGGGCAGGACCACCATGTTTCCGAGAGATTACGATGGGAGTACCACATTTTTTATTTTCAATTTAAAATAACAACAATGTATGAAATGACAACATATTTACAGAGGCTATTTACAAAGTTACATAGATATCAAAAATAATAATAGCACAGAAACAAACCCAATAGAAACCCACAGTTCACATCTTACAATATACAAAGTCAGATTTAATACAACGCCAAAAACTTTCCCCAAATCTTCACAAATAACCCATTCTTGCTTTGTTTCCTATATAAACGTTCTTCCATATCTGCAAAAATATGCATTTCATTCAGCCAAATTTCTTTCTCTAATGTAACAGTAGACTTCCAATTTCTAAGGATGATTTTCTTACCCACTGCAGCCCCTCTAAATAACCATTTCTTTTGGCATTGAGTGAGATCATCCAAGATTGAATCATTCCCCAAAATTAATGTTTCAAAGTTAAAACCAATTGAGGCATTCAGGAACTTTTCAAAAATCACACCAATATCGCTCCAAAATCCTCATACCTTTCTACAATCCCACATCATATGTTCCAACGTACCAGTTTCGTGAACACATGCCCAACATTCCGGATCATCCTTCAAACCTCTCTTCCATAATCTCTCCGGGGTCCAATAAATCCTGTTTAAGATCTTAATTTGTCTTGTTCTTTCAGTCAAACCCAAGGAAAAAAATGTGACATTTGCACACATCCTTGTCCAAGTCTCCACAGTAATGTCAGAGCCAATTCTTCGACTCCATTCATTCCTCAGCAAATCATTGCTATTGTATTCATGCACAATCTGCTTCTATGCCCGGCTAGCTAAGCCACCCTCATCCTCCAAAGACTTTCTCTTAAGAAAATCCAGATTCAATCTAGCCTGGAAATCGATCTCACCAACAGCAATCTTCAATTTCCTGTAATCTGAAAATTTGAGATTTTCAATATTAAATTCTTGTTGTAAGTCTCTAGCACTCTTCCATCTCTCCTCGTTAAAGAGGTCATCAATCCAGCTGACGCCACCCAAAAACCATTCAGGCCAGAATAACATTTTGCCATCCAATTTAATAGAAGGATTCATCCATAATGACGCACCAGGATCTTTATATGCATTCACACCCAACAAGCCAGTCAGTTTCTTCCAGGTATTTCTCAGACAGTCAACAGATCTTTCACACTTCTCGCTCTTGATTCTGTGGTCAATAACGCCCATGGTGACAAAGGACCATTAAAATTTGCCTCCGCCATAGCCCATTCATCAGGATTCGGCACCAAGAAATCAACTATAAAATCACAATTAAAGGCCAGATGATAGGCCCTAAAGTTTGGTACTCCTAATCCACCTTTCTCCAATGGGAATTGTAGTTTCCACAAACTTAATCTTGGCAGTTTCTTGTCCCATAAAAACCCTGTATAAGCCTGTCCAATTCCTTCCAGTAAGGAGCATCAATATTTAGTGAGATCATACCCAAGATATAATTGATCTTAGGGGTGGACACCATCTTTAAAGCATTAACCTTCCCCCAAAGTGAAACTGCATTTATCCGATTGTCTAAGCCTTCTGCACATTTGGAAAACCTTTCTGGATTTGTTCAGGGCTAGTGTAATGTGTTGACATAATCATAGCCTGTTTTGGTGCTGGGTGCAGGATAGCCAACCCTCTTTGTCTCCAGTGTTGCTCTATTTACATTTGAAGTGTCTGTTTCCTCATTTTAGGATTGCCAGTTCACCTTCGCTCCACGTGTTATTGTCTTTAATGATATGGTTATTTAGGAGTGGTAAAGAATTCACATTTAAAATGCACTGATCAGAATGGAATATTAAGTCAAATGTACATAAATGTGGCAATTATTAGTCTGTAAATCGGGACACTTCTTCCTAAAGATGAACAGCCTAGACAGTCGAACAAATATGCAGACAGCTAGCGACACTTAATCCTCTTAACCTTGAGTGGAAGCGCCCCCAAGTTAGCACGATCCTCCCCGCAATGGGAGACAATAATGGACACTCCCGCAATGGGAATAAAGCCAAGACAGAGTGCGGGTGAGCGTAAGTGGGAGTTTATCGAAAGAATATGGCATGCAAAGAACTCTGCAACCTCCGAGAGCGCTCTGCCTGACAATCGCAAAGGCAGGCGTATTTCTAATACAAAAAACGTCATCAGAACCTACACACTATAGGGGGCACAAGTTAATTGGGATTGGGTGGCGTCGACTAACTATAGGTGTTGCTGCAGCGTGGTTGGTCCGGGCGAAAGGACGTCACTGGTCAGCCTCGTGGGTTGGGTTGGGCCTGGCAGGCCGGCTTGAGGTCATCCGGGCGGTGTTGGTACGCTGGGGCAGCCTGTGACAAAGATGAATGCCTTCCCTGACTTGGGTGCCCTAGATCATGCACATTGCAGTTACTAAAAACCCCATATCTAACTTTTACAGTAAATCTTTCAATCAATGAAATACAACACAGGAGGAATGCACCTTGTGAGGGGTCTGGTGGTCTTCTATTGGATTTACCGGTGTTCTGACGTCTGGTATTTCAGGTCGAGGGGCTGGGCTCTGAGGGCTTGGGCCGGGTGGTACATGTTTTATTACTACGTTAGAGGCTACTATGAAGGGGGCTCTGTGTCTTGTCCCGTTGTCGGGGGTAGTGTTTGTGCGGGGTCAGACGTCTTGGGATGGTCTGGGGGATTATGGGATTTACGAGAGGGTGCTGGTAGATCAGAGGATTCAAACGTGAGTTTATTACCGTGCTGTAAATAACACAGGTGGCGGCCGGTGGCCTTGGATGCTGTGTTGGGGCCTCTGACTCTCTGAAGCGGTTCCAGCTTGGTCGGGGGAGGTGGGGGAGCACGGCACAGACCTTAGCTTTTTTCTACTTGGCAGGCTTCGTAGGGTGGGAGGGAGAATGGCCTTGCATATATTCACAAAAGGTATTTTCCTCGTGTGTTGCCTGATTTTGAATACAAAACTTTTATATCATTTGTCTTAATTAAACTACTATACCATACATATATACTTCGAGTTCATTAAACATTTCGTTAGTATATTCAGTCTGAGTACCTTTTCGTTACCTAACATTATATTCACTACAGTGGTGAATTATTTTATGTACAATAGACGTTACATGAGGTAGTTCTAGGTTATGGCCTACAGAGATTAATACTCGCCGCTACGGGTGACTAAGAAAACATATACGAGTTCAGGTTTCTACATAAAACTGAAAGAACACTTATACATATAAAGGTTATACGTTTCGTCGACATCTTTCTCTGTGGTTATAGCAGCATTAGTCCAGACCTGGGGTGACATCATATAAACGTTACATCTTTATGGTTTATTCACAGTTTACAGGATCTGTTTAAACAGAGGTAGTTCGTTAATACCAATACTTGAGTTATTTTCTACTTTCTTCAGATAGTGATGCTTCAGCTTTTTCCCCGTCACCCCGGCCTCGCGGACCAGGTCATGCGGGGTGCAATATTACATTGTGAACGATGAAATGTTACAGTGTTGGTATCTCGGGTTTAGCTCATACCCGACTTTCTCATGGGAACGCGCTCGCAGCGGATCTACCAGGGCTACTGCGGCAGGGATACTTGGAAAGCCCTCCAAAGGTGGGGGCCGCACTGCAGCGCGCTGAACTCACGCCATCTTTGCTGGGCAAAAAGGCTTCTAGGCCTGTCTAAACGTTAGTGTGTGTGTATGATGGGTACGTGGGGGCAATGTCATCGGCGGGCAAGCCCCCCTCCACCTGGGCCCGGGTGGCATGAGGGATCGCCCGGCGAGCCATGGTCCCCATCGGGGGGAGAATAATGTAAGAGAGGGGGGCCCTAAGGCCTGTCCTCCCCTACATTTCCCCCCTTTCGTTACTAAAGTAACGAATTCTTCAGCTCTTCCAACCTTCTACACTCTTGCTCCTCAGCTATCGCGTCATCCCATGCAGGTGTTCCCTTGATGGGCATCCATGCCCTACACACCCCCCTTAAGCTCTCTCCTCTTCTAGCATATTCGTCTGGTGTGCACGTTAAATATATACAGTCACCACTTTCCTCCAAATCTACCCAGACCTCTGTGTACCATTCTAATTCCACATCTCGGGGCTCCTTGATAGTGGTATGCCATAGCTTGTCTACTATGTACTTGTCACGGTACATAGGCACTAACCGGTACTGGGGGGTGTTATCAATTCCTGTCTGCACATGTACTTCCTGTGTTGCCCTCATTGTACCACCAGAGTTGCCCATTGTCACCATCATCATTGCGCCGTTAGGGACCGCATTTGCACAACATCGGAGGCCCAACTGGCACAGGCAGAACGCCACGAGGAGGAACACCACAGCTGGTACCAGAAATTTCATCGTCATTCCAAGCCAAGAGGGAACCCAGGAGAAGATATTGTCGAACCACGTGCTGGCTTCTGCTCCACCTTCCATCTTCATCTTCTCTCCCAGATTATGTACTGCTTCGATCACGTGGGATAAGGACCCATTTTCCGCGTCTTCAGAAGGTACGAAAGTGCAGCAGGCACTTCCTATTTTTCGGCAAACACCTCCGTCCATCGCTGTTAGTAGGTCCAGAACATACCTGTTCTGCATGGTCATTAGGCGTAGAGCTCGCAGTTCTACTTTTATTATGTTGAACCCTTCTTCAGTGTCATTGGCTAACTGAATCAGTTCCCACCGTGTTATCTGGAGCCATTTTGCGTTTGCCCTTGCTTGGACACTTGAAATTAGCGAGGCAAAGAATGTTTCTACAGAGCTGAACAGCCGGTACCTGTCTGGAATCTGTGCCAATAAATCAGATGAAGCTTGAGATATGTAGTTTGATGCCCTTCTGTTCCGTGATAGCTCTTTTCCCTTTTCTCCGGAGGACAGGACATAGAGGTGTGATTTAGCAGTGGGAGGAACTACACCCTGGTTCATGTTCCCTGGCATCCTTTTATTTCCGTCAACGTGGCTTTCTGGGATCACCATCAGGGCCGAGTGCAGAGTGGCCATCGAGCAGCTGCCACTCCATGCCTGGGGAAGGTGTAGGTAGGCCTGGTTCCCACATACCCAGTATGTGTCCATCAATGCAGCTGTTCCTTTTCTCATCTCTGGGATGGTGAGGGTTTTGTTACAGTTTTTATTCGTCCCTATCGCCACTTTTCCTTCTCCCTTAAGACATAGTTCGCTCTTGATCTCGCTTTGTAGCTTGAAGGGTTTTTCCATTGCTGTTACCCATGTCAGTTTGGAAATGTGCTCCTTCCATACTGGGGTGCATGTTTCTTCCATCCATCGCAGTCTGGCTGTTTGGACACCTCTCAGTGCTTCCGCTTTGCACAGTACTTCTTCATCTTTCCATTTGTTTTCAGAAAACAGTGTCCCTTGTATCGCAAAAAATGGTTCTTTGAGACATACCACCCCAGCTGCTTTTGGGTAGCACGTTTTTTCAGTCTGTATCATCTTGAAAGTGACGTCGTGTGCCTGGAAGGTGTTTTTTATTCGGCATAGCGTGAGATGAAGGAGACACTGGGCATCTACAATGGGCAATTCCCTGGGCAACAACACTTTAGGAGTGCCTGATGCATGGGGAATGAGCGAGCAGACATAACAACTCTCATTTGTCGTTTGTTTGGCTGTGGCACTCATATCAGCATACCATTTATTTGCTTGGTGGGGGTGCCGAGGGTCTTCCATTTTGTCTAGACCTAACCCATAGTACTCATCATACCCCCTCCTGCTTGTCTCTCTTCTCCTACGTCTGCTTTTTTCAATAGATGAAAAAATGGGCCTCCCTTTCTCCTTCCCACCCCCCTTGGCAAAGTTCGGATATGTTTCCTTATGTTCTTTAATGGTTATAATATTCCCATCTTCTTCAATAAACAACAAGTCACTTCCTTCAGATGGGGTGGGGAGGGTGTTGGGGCTGTTATATAGTTCAAGTATGGACACTGTATTGTTTTCCATTTCTGTTTGTATACCTTTTGAGTTTGACAGGGCGACAGTTGGTGGTTCAGTGTAGTAACCCCATACAAAGTGTGATCCATCCCATACTAAAAAATCACCTTCTTTTATATTTACACTTGTGGTTGTATTGTTCCCAGGAGCTCGGGTGATGTTACTCCCCCCTCCCCCCTCGGTCATCTCGATAGAGATGAACGCTATAAACCAATATATCACCAGGCAAAATATTGATAGGAAAAATACAATAACACAAACTGACAATCCGCATTCGTATGAATATGTAAGTCTATCTATCAACATTTCTCTAATTCTAACAAATCTATTAGTTGCAGGCTGCCCATTAGATGCCATGGTAATTCCTGTTTGAGATACAAAAGTGCATTAAGTACAGGCATGTAAACATTTCCAACGTTATTAACCATGTTTTTTATTTATTTATTTTTTTCCTCTGTTCATAAAGCATGGACGTGGGTAGGGGAAGGGTTTGTTTCCACAGACAAGGGTATTTGCAATCAATACGTTTAGATCATTGTATAATATATATATATAAAATCTTCTTCAAAAGAAAGAAACATTTCAAAAACCGAGAGAATAAAAACATTCAAAAAGAAAAAAAATTTTTTTTTTTTTTTTTGTTTTTTTCGTACGAATGCCATGTCATCAGTTGCATTCATTGTCAATCGCTGCACATACACAAAATCACCTTCACTCATTCCCCATAACACCACTGTCTGCTGTTGCCTGTGCCTCGTCCTGCACCTCACCTTCCACGGCGCTATAGGCTCTGCGTACGTCTGTCAAATGCACCCAGTATCGTAGGCCCTTCACCTTTACTGCCGTGGGCGTGCAAAACACTACCTCATAAGGGCCATGGAAACGTGGCGCATTCCACCTTCGCACAAAACTTCTGACATATATAAAGTCACCAGGCATTAGTTGTAATGGTTTTTCAGGCAGTGTCTCTGTTTCTGTTGTGTTCCCCTCCTCTCTTGTAGAGGGGGGGGCTAGTTGCTTCGCAATTACGCGCGCTGCCCGTGTTAGTTTTTTCAAGTACTCTGTGAACTCCTCTCCCAATATCGCTGCGCTTTTGTGTGCATCAGAACGTTCACGGAGAGGCGAATGCGCTGTGTGCATTCTCCTTCCCGTGACGATCTCATGCGGGGACAAATGGTGGTCTTTACTTGGCTGATTTCGCAATTCGAACAGGGCCAAAGGCAGGCAGTACATCCAGGTCTTTTTAAGGGAAAAACACAGTTTTGACAATCTGCTTTTCAACAGACCGTTCATCTTTTCCACTACGCCATTACTTTGAGGATGATAAATCGAACATAATTTGTGCTTTATTCCCAATAACGTAGTCACTTCTTTGAACAGTTCATTAACAAAATGCGTGCCGTTGTCTGAGCGAATAACTTCGCAAATTCCCCAGCGCGGGAATACTTCCCGCACTAAGAACTTTGCGGCGCCCTTCGCATCAGGGCGCGCACAGGGGCCCGCCTCCACCCACCTCGAAAATGGGCATACAACCACAATCATGTAGCGAGCCCCGTTACATCTTTCTCCCATGTCTACATAATCAATGTGGAGCTCTCTGAATGGGCCATTTGGTTTTGGTATCGTACCTCTTAGTGTGCGCAATGTCATACCTGAGTTGTAAATCTGACATGTCGTACATTCTAAAGCCAACCTTGTGATGTGTTCCTGGAGGCAAGGTGCAAACCAATCTTCTTGTATCTCCGCCATTATGTGTTGCTTTGCGTTATGTGCGGGAAAGTGTAGTTGTTGAAATGCCATTTCTAACAATGTAACTGGCATTACCGCTTTTCCTGAACTTTCTTGTCGCCACAATAAATCAGTCGGCGATTTGCTGCATCCCCTTTTAGTCCACAGCAATTTTTCTTCTACACTAGCTCCCTCTTGCAGCTCTATTATTTCCTGTGTGGGCATCATGTTGTATCCTGTGGGGACCTCTTGGCTTGCTGTGTGGTGCAACATGTACTCTCCTACTTCACCTTTCTGTAAATACGAAGCTTCTTTGGCAGCGGCGTCTGCTGCCGCGTTCCCCAAAGATATAAAATCTGTATTTGTGGTGTGGGCTTGGCATTTTACAATGGCCACTGCCGTGGGGTCTTGCAGGGCCTCAATCAGTTCTTTCAATAATTCTGCATGCTGAACCGGTGTTCCATCTGCTCGTCGAAACCCTCTCCGCCCCCACCGTGCCAACCCGCCGTGTACTGTTGTTGTCATGTATGCTGAGTCTGTATATATTGTCACTGCGCACCCCTTGGCGGCACGCAATGCTTCTATTAGCGCTATTAGTTCTGCTGCTTGGGCTGAATAGTGTGATGGGAGGCGGTGTTGCACTAGTGTCTCGTATTCATCTTCCTCCAATCGTACAACTGCCATACCCACATGTTTCTCTCCTGTCTCCATATCTATGGATGCTGACCCGTCCACGAAATACACCTCTCCCTCGTTCAGGGCATTCTCAAAAATCACTTGGTCCTGACCTTCGTCACATGTGTACGTAGCGCAGTTGTGGTTCTGCATGTCCTCTACGGTGCACGCCTCTGTGATGAATGTGGCCGGGTTCACTGTTTTACATCTTACTATATGGATGTTTGCGCTGGACAATATTATTTCATATGCTGTGGCGCGTTGTGTCGTCAATGTGCTCTTTGATCGCTCTAATATTGCAAAGAGTGAGTGTTCTACAAACAGTGTCACAGGACTGCCCATTACTATCGTGGCACTTTTTTCAATAGCGAACGCGGCTGCAGCTAGGGATTGCTCGCACGCGAAATGACCTTGCATTACTGCGTCTAGGGTGCCACTATAGTAAGCCAGTGGTTTGTGCCCTAACGATGTCTTTTGTGTCAGTACTGCTGTCATCAGTGTTCCTTTGCAGTGTGAAAATAAGAAGAATTCGCGCCCATAATCTGGATTTGCCAGTACTGGAGCGCTTGATATCAGCTCTTTTAGTGAGTTAAATGACGTGTTCATTTCTTCTGTCCATTCTATGTGTTTGTTTTCCTGCTGTGCTTCTTTTAGTGCCTGTAACAAGGGCCTGGTGTACGCTGCATAATCCAATATCCATGCTCGGCAATAGTTGCACATACCCAGGAATTTCTGCATCTCTTTTACTGTTTTGGGCTCCCCAACTGTTCTAATCGCCTGTGCCCTGTCTGGTATGATCCGCTTGCCATCCTTTGATATCAGCTGTCCCAAGTATAGGACCTCTGTCAGACAGTATTGTAACTTCCCCTTGTCCACCTTGTACCCTTTATTGGCCAATAATGTCAGGAGTGTTATTGAGTCCTTTCTACACTCCTCCTCAGTTTGTGCACAAACCAATAAATCATCAACGTACTGAATCACTGTGCTTTCTACAGACAAATTCCCCAGATCTTCATGTAGTACCCTGTTGAATATGCTTGGGCTCTCGCAATATCCTTGTGGTAGTCTGCAGTGTTCGAACCTCCTCCCCCCTAGCGTAAACGCTGTTAAGTACCTGCTCTCTTCTGCTAAGGGAATCGAGAAAAATACATTTTTCAAGTCAATAACTGTGAAGTGGGATGCCGTTTTCGGAATGTTGCATAGTATTGTAGCCGGGTTCGGCACAAGAGGGAACTCCTTCTTAATCACATCATTTAGTGGGCGTAAATCTTGTATCATCCTCCAGGAACCTCCCTTCGCCTTTTTAATTGGGTAAATGCATGTGTTGCATGGGGAGGTTGAGGGCACTATTATTCCTTGTGCTAGCAGTGCATCTATTGTCTCTCTGATCCCTTCTTCTGCTTCGCGTGACAATGGATATTGTTTTACCCGGGGTAGAATTGCTCCCTGTTTAAGTTTTATTACCACAGGCTGAACCCCATGTAGTAACCCCACATCGTGGGGACCATTTGTCCATAGGTTAGTGGGTACTAACCTCATGTCATCATCAAAAAATGTATGTGGTGCTCCTACTACTGCCATTAATTCAACTTTAGTTTTTCTGGCTGTAACTACAATGTCGCACGGCATTGCTAGTTCCATCACTATTTCGCCATCTGTCTCAATGTCAGAAAATAGCTCCTCGTCCGAGAGCTCCCTCAGTGGGATATTTGCATTTGTACACAGTACTGTCCGCCACTCACATCCTTCCATATCAACGCCAATCACACATATTCTGTTTGCCGACACGTGTACTGCGTGCAAATCCAACGATAGCACTGACCCGGGAGCAGTGTCGGGGCTCACTATGGGGCGGAAAAGGAATTCGGCTGGAATCCTCCAATCCATCCTTTTTAGTTCTGGTACTATGAGAGCCAATGTTCTCATGCCCTCAACAAACATCTCCTCGTTTCTTGGTAAACCTCTGATCTCTTGCACGATTGTGTGGCCGTGTATTACTGCTAATATGCGGAGGGGACATATGCCTGGTGTCGAACATACGATACCGCTCCCTGTGAATGATATTGTCATATTTAGTTTGCTTAAGAGATCCCTCCCCAGCAAATTAATGGGAGAGTGTTCATAGTACAGTAAGGGTGCTTTCACTGTTTTACCCCCCACTGTCACATCCAATGCCTCTGTGTAAGGAACTTCAATTACAGCCCCAGAGAACCCCTGCGTCTCTAACGTTCTATTAGATAACGGGAACCGGCCCTCTCTAATGCATGATTTCTCCGCTCCCGAATCCACCATGAATATGAACTGCTTGTCTCCTATCTGCGCTCCTATCAATGGTTCCTCTGATGCATTGTGGGTCGTAGATAGTACTGGACACGCAAGTGCTCTCTGTGGGCTGTCCTATGCGGGGTGTCTCATTGCCCCCCCTTGATCAAAAATGTTCCCCGAAACTACCGACACCCCGCTATAAGGTGCGGGGACAGGCGCTCCATTAGCTACTGTGGCGAAAGTGTTACCTGGCGTGTATTGCATATTGTCATTATTCTGTGGGTGGTTTTGTGTTCTGTACTGATGTCCGTGTAGTTGTGCGTTACTTCTTTGTCCTACATTTTCTGGTTGCTGGTATTGTCCCATGGGGAGGCCGTAGGGGCTTCCTGGGTGGGGGTGACCGTACTGCTCTGTCTCCTGGAACCCGTTGTTTTGTCTGTTCCTGCACTCTCTTGAGTAATGCCCCCATCTCCCACAATTCCAGCAGCTCCCTTGTGGACCTCTGGGACCCTGCCACCCATTTCCTCCCATTCCTCCATACCCTTGTCCTCCTCTTCGGCCCCTGTACCCACCTCTTCCCCCTCTTGGGGCCCACTCTTGCCACGCGAAACCTCCGTTCTGCTCTTGTTCGTTCCACTGTCTCTGTCCTTGTCCGGCCCAATTAGCTGCAATTCTCCCTTGTATTGCTATCTGCCCCTCCTCTCCTTCGTCTCCCTCCCTCATGAGTGGGAGCCCTGCTACCGCTGCTGTAACCTTCACTAGCTTTGATTGTACCAACTTCGCTTCGTCTGCCAATCTTTTCTGGGCTACTTCCTTCTCTCTTTCTTTTATTCTTTTGCAATGGTGCACTATTATGCTTTGGATCTCCGGCCACCCCTTTGCCTCAACACCTGCTATTTTGTCGAGTGCCTTCTGCACCTCTTTTGGGAGCCCTCTCTTGATAATAAAGTAAAACAGAGACGTTGACTGATGCCAGGGCGTGCCCGTTTCCGCTCTCCACATCTCCTGCACCCGGAGAATGTAATCCATAGCATCCTCCCCGTCATTCATTGTACATTGCATTACTGACTGTAAATCAGGGGTATCTGGGAATGTCTCCCGCAGTGCGTCCCACACCCTTGCTCGTACTGTATTAAAGGAAGCCCCATCATGGCGATCACAGTCTAACGTCACGGCCGGGAAACCAGCCTTAGCCCATACTCTGTCCGCTTGATCTCCTACTGCGGATACTAGTAGGCTTTTTACATCGCCTACTGCTAACGGTATGCCGGCGGTATGTTTCTCAAATGCATATATCCACTTGCTCGCCCCTCCTGACAGCTGGGGCAATAATTTCATTAAATTAGCCTTATCCATCTGAGCCCATGGTATATAGTTTGGTCTCCCCCCCCCTCTGTGTATCAACGGAAGTTGTAACTTCCCTTTTGCTGTTGTACCCTCCCCTGCCTTAGTCGCTGCTGACTCCAATGACGCCATCTTCCCCACCCTATTTCTTAGTCGTCCCATCCATTCGTCGTCTATAGTCCCTAGCGAGCATGCACCGTCCACCTCCTCGCTTTCCCCTCCTACTGCCATACTCAACCTATCACTCTCATCCATCCCTCCTCTGACATCACATAACAAGTCCTCTCGGATCCCCCTCTCTCGTGATACATCACCAATGCTCCCTTCTACTGCTCCTACCTCAATTATTCGTGTCGGCTCTTCCTCAATTCTGAACAGTATTTCCCCCTTTTTCCATCCTTCCTCAATTTGTCTACTTTCGCTTGACGCTCTAGACGTGCGTCCTGATTGTGTAGGGGCGCACGCTGTGCGCTCACATATGTCTTTTATTCTTGAGAGTTCATCCCTTGCCACAGTAAGCCTCGACTCTAAGTCACTCGTTAGCTTCTCTATATCCACCCTCTGTGTGCTTCCCAGGGCGCGCTCTCTGGTGCTTTCGTATGGCGGGGGGGCTGTTGGTCTTTGTGGTGTAACAGTTGTGGGGGGAGGCACATAAGTAGGGTCGCTATATCCTGCTGCGGGGGCAGGTTTGTTTAATAGTGGGTACAAGCTAATCACCTCCGTAGGTTGTTCTGTATTTAACTGGTCCTTTTCCCCTCTTGGAATCATGAGTGGGTTGTCTGTTGTGGACGGCAGATCGACATTTGGTGCCGGATCTTTGGGTGGGGGTACTTCCTCAAACAATCTCCAGAGGTCTAGTATCTCCTTCCTATTTTGCCATTGTTTCCCCTTATACTTGAGGCTAATGCATGTTTGTACCATATCAAGAACGCTTTTGTCAAAAGACCCTCCCTCGGGCCAAATCTGGGGCAGACCCTCCCCTTTCAATTCTGTTACCCATTGATCATGGTATTTATTTATTCGTTCAGCGTACCCCGGTAAGCTCTTACAAATATGTGACAAGGGGGTTTCTGCCCCCATGTTCTAAATCACTAGCAACGACCGTGTCCACCTCCTCTACTTTTAGTTAGGTGTAGATATATGTATCTATATCTTTGTGGCACAGACAAGAGCGGACGTCTCAACAATATCACTCAAAGTTATTCACTGCGCAGATCCTTTCTTACTCACCACAACTCATCCCCTTCCCATTCCCATATATTCTCATGTGATTTCTCTTACAATCAATCAATTACTAGTTATGGCCAACACTCTCTCGCACCCCCTCTTGGTCAACCGTTCTTCTCCAATACTCACACGGTGCGCGCACCCTTCACAATGCTTTCCCACTCACACCTCGTCTTTTTTCCTCCCTTTCCTCCCTGGCCAGCTGTCCCTGTTTTCTGCTAAGGTTACTGTGTTCACGTCTGTACGTGCCACTACTTAGTCCCCACTGCTCCTAATGTGCTCCCTATTTTATAGTTTTTCTACAAGTATATTTGCCTTATACCCTTTTCCCGTTCACCCCTTGCCCCGTGGAATGGAAAAAAGAAATAGAAAGAGTAGCAACCACTAAAAATATTCCCGGTGTCTCCCTTTGCCAGACACCAATAACTTATTTCTTACTTCTTCATATATTCCCAGTACTAGTTTAGATAGCACTATGCGGCGCCGCCTTCCACCCCCTTTCGGAGCTAGGTTTCCGTCACTTCTACCACTTCACTTATTTCTTACTCCTAATGGCCATATGCAAAGAAAAGATAAAGAAAGTTTTCAGACCTGTCTTTAGTAGACACCCGTTATTCTCTCCTCTACCTGCCCACGTTCTCCTGTTCACAAGTTCCCCTCCCTCTCCCTTTAGGATCGCTCGCACTCGGTACTCACGTGCCCGTCTTGAACCGATAGTCTCCGAAACTGGGTCCGTCCAGGCGGTGTTGCCTTTCTGCTCAACGGTCAGCCCCGGCTCCGGCGAGCGGTACTCAAAGGGGATTTTGCAACCGGGATCCCGTACCCCTTCTAGTTTGAGTGCGCACTTCTAAGCGTACCGGTCGCCGTTGGCGGGTATCTTCCCGGAGCCGGCCCACCGTGCGTTTCCCTTTCTGACCGGAGATTCTCGTGCCAAAAGGGGGTCGTTAAAAGGAGTTCAGGAAAAAATAAATTTGGAAATATCACGTCGGGGTCACCACTGAGTGGAAGCGCCCCCAAGTTAGCACGATCCTCCCCGCAATGGGAGACAATAATGGACACTCCCGCAATGGGAATAAAGCCAAGACAGAGTGCGGGTGAGCGTAAGTGGGAGTTTATCGAAAGAATATGGCATGCAAAGAACTCTGCAACCTCCGAGAGCGCTCTGCCTGACAATCGCAAAGGCAGGCGTATTTCTAATACAAAAAACGTCATCAGAACCTACACACTATAGGGGGCACAAGTTAATTGGGATTGGGTGGCGTCGACTAACTATAGGTGTTGCTGCAGCGTGGTTGGTCCGGGCGAAAGGACGTCACTGGTCAGCCTCGTGGGTTGGGTTGGGCCTGGCAGGCCGGCTTGAGGTCATCCGGGCGGTGTTGGTACGCTGGGGCAGCCTGTGACAAAGATGAATGCCTTCCCTGACTTGGGTGCCCTAGATCATGCACATTGCAGTTACTAAAAACCCCATATCTAACTTTTACAGTAAATCTTTCAATCAATGAAATACAACACAGGAGGAATGCACCTTGTGAGGGGTCTGGTGGTCTTCTATTGGATTTACCGGTGTTCTGACGTCTGGTATTTCAGGTCGAGGGGCTGGGCTCTGAGGGCTTGGGCCGGGTGGTACATGTTTTATTACTACGTTAGAGGCTACTATGAAGGGGGCTCTGTGTCTTGTCCCGTTGTCGGGGGTAGTGTTTGTGCGGGGTCAGACGTCTTGGGATGGTCTGGGGGATTATGGGATTTACGAGAGGGTGCTGGTAGATCAGAGGATTCAAACGTGAGTTTATTACCGTGCTGTAAATAACACAGGTGGCGGCCGGTGGCCTTGGATGCTGTGTTGGGGCCTCTGACTCTCTGAAGCGGTTCCAGCTTGGTCGGGGGAGGTGGGGGAGCACGGCACAGACCTTAGCTTTTTTCTACTTGGCAGGCTTCGTAGGGTGGGAGGGAGAATGGCCTTGCATATATTCACAAAAGGTATTTTCCTCGTGTGTTGCCTGATTTTGAATACAAAACTTTTATATCATTTGTCTTAATTAAACTACTATACCATACATATATACTTCGAGTTCATTAAACATTTCGTTAGTATATTCAGTCTGAGTACCTTTTCGTTACCTAACATTATATTCACTACAGTGGTGAATTATTTTATGTACAATAGACGTTACATGAGGTAGTTCTAGGTTATGGCCTACAGAGATTAATACTCGCCGCTACGGGTGACTAAGAAAACATATACGAGTTCAGGTTTCTACATAAAACTGAAAGAACACTTATACA
Source organism: Ambystoma mexicanum (assembly GCF_040938575.1). Taxonomy (NCBI): domain Eukaryota; kingdom Metazoa; phylum Chordata; class Amphibia; order Caudata; family Ambystomatidae; genus Ambystoma; species Ambystoma mexicanum. Next base: position 255,047,641 of record NC_090931.1, on the reverse strand, counting down.
TATAAAGGTTATACGTTTCGTCGACATCTTTCTCTGTGGTTATAGCAGCATTAGTCCAGACCTGGGGTGACATCATATAAACGTTACATCTTTATGGTTTATTCACAGTTTACAGGATCTGTTTAAACAGAGGTAGTTCGTTAATACCAATACTTGAGTTATTTTCTACTTTCTTCAGATAGTGATGCTTCAGCTTTTTCCCCGTCACCCCGGCCTCGCGGACCAGGTCATGCGGGGTGCAATATTACATTGTGAACGATGAAATGTTACAGTGTTGGTATCTCGGGTTTAGCTCATACCCGACTTTCTCATGGGAACGCGCTCGCAGCGGATCTACCAGGGCTACTGCGGCAGGGATACTTGGAAAGCCCTCCAAAGGTGGGGGCCGCACTGCAGCGCGCTGAACTCACGCCATCTTTGCTGGGCAAAAAGGCTTCTAGGCCTGTCTAAACGTTAGTGTGTGTGTATGATGGGTACGTGGGGGCAATGTCATCGGCGGGCAAGCCCCCCTCCACCTGGGCCCGGGTGGCATGAGGGATCGCCCGGCGAGCCATGGTCCCCATCGGGGGGAGAATAATGTAAGAGAGGGGGGCCCTAAGGCCTGTCCTCCCCTACAACCTCCACCCTCAACCCCCAATAAATCCAGACAATCAGAATTTTTTACTGTACACTTGAGACACATTTTCCTCCCAGGACCACAGAGTCAAAGTACCGTTTAGCATCACAAAGGTTTGTATGTGCAGCACTTTACATCCCGTTAAGAGATCATGAATGCAGTCGCTTCTGCTTGTGTTTAATTACCCAGTAAAAGATAGATGCCAGGAGCAGGGGGGTGTTCAAAGGCAACACTTCAAAAGGTGACTGAAGGTTAAAATTAGAAAAGTTTAAATAAAGTTATTATTCTCTTGAGACACAATGGACAAGATGAATTCCTTGCCTCCACTTTTACCTTTGCTTCCACGGCTGTTGGAAACCCTGTATCTTCTCAGAATAATAAGGTTCTTTCAGTCATTGGCTAGCGGGGCTTTTCTCAAACAGCTCAGCATCAGAAGAGCACCAATGTTCTTCTTCGTTCATTTACTTGCAAGTACATTTTCGAGTCACTCTTTTCACTCACTTCTTTGGCTCGCTTTACCTTTCAACATCGCTGCCCTAGACTTCTGGAGTATTAGTATGACCACTCACTATGTCCAAGTTCTACTTGGCATGTATAGTGTCTTGGCTTTATCTGTTTCTAGCAGGCAGCTCTTTGATTCTCTTGGTATTTGCCAATGGCACTGCACTGGATTTCTGAAAATCTTAGAGCCTCATCTCCCAGTAGGCAAAATTATTTTGAGCTTTTTCTTTTGTCAGCACCCCTGCAGTAGGTCTTTGGATTGCTTGGCCCACAGCTCCTGGTGCACAGTTCTTCTCTGATTTTCCTGGCTTTGTCAGCGCTGCAGTGCTTAGCCTTTGGAGTGCTAGATCCACAACTCCCAGTATGCAGTTCCTCCCTGTTTTTTAAGCTTCTCTTTCAGTTTCTTGATTCTTTGTCTGCCTCCTCAACTCCATCTTGTATCTCTTGGTGCCAAGACCTTCATTTGCTACTACTCTGCGACATCTCATTTGATAGTCTCTCCATCTGACAGTTCTTTAGTGTCAGGGCTGATTGCTTCTTTCTCTCTCCTTCGGCTTTTGAGAGTATCCCTCACTGGGACCATGTTTGCGAGTTTGCGCTTGCAGCTTCTCTTCGCTCAATTTTGTCTCTAAGTTCTTTGCTGTATGGACAGTTTTGACTCTGATTTTTCCATCAGCAGTTTGGCAGGGCGTTGGTCCCTCAGCATCTGAACACATTGGTTTTCTGATAGTCTCTGAGCTGATTTGATCCCTTCCACCAAGTACTTGCAATGCAATGCTGATTTTCTGCATACATCTCAGTTGTGCATTCTGCTCCTCACTGCAGCTCACAGTTCACAGCCACAACCACAACCCGCTTGTCTTGCCGTCTTCTATTTCCTCTTGCTAGGTCATGTGATCATAGACAGCAAAGACATATTTGTTTTCTCCCAAATGTCAGTTTGTCAGTGGGGCTACTTCATCACAGCCCTCTTGGAACAGAGAATAGTCAGTGCCAGAAGTGCACAAGTGTACATAAAAGGCTAGAGCACAGGGGAGCTGGTAAAATGCTCACAGGGAAGGCAGATGTTCAGACACAAAATCTGCCCTTCAGCACAGGATATGCCAGAACAGAACTGTATGGTTTGACTGGGATTTAAAACCTACTTTTTGAGGCACACCCTCAACATCTGTCGAATCAGCGGCCAGCATTAAAAGGCTTCAGATATGTTTAATCTATCAATTGTTTTTCATCTGGGGCAGAGTTTGCCGAGACTATACAGTGGGATTTGGGTGCATACCTTTATGCACATAACTCTTTGGGAGTCATTTTGAAAGTCCACAGACCAAAAGGAGCTGTTAAAACCAATCATTAAAAGGTTTATTTTTTGCATGCAGAGTGGGGGCATGGAAAGGGATTACCAGTTCCACCTCCCTTTCCCACTCTGCCTGCAAAAACCCAATGGTTTTCCACCAGCATGTTATTTTCATGATGGTAGAAGACCATTGGACTCCTATCGAATCATCTGGAAATACAGCAAAGCATAAATGGTAGGAGGCATTTACACTTCTTTGCACTATGAAGTGCAAACATGTATGCAAACATATTTGGATCAGGCATTACATGCATTTCTTGCACTTGTAGTGCAAATAAGGAAAATGACATGGAGCTGAAGAATGTGCCCATCAGAGCGCACGTTGTATTTTAGGGGATGACCTTGTTAGTAATCATGTTGTTTTGATAAGCTCGTATATGAGGGAGGAGGTTCTACTCGAACACAAAATAGGCCTGACCAACAAAATTAAAATAGCCTAAATTGATAAAGATTATATTGTGAGTTCCCCACGAAGTGTGTAGCTAGAGTCTGGAGTCCATTTTCTGGATACTGTAAAAGCTAGGGTATAGATTAGTGACCTCTCGGTCTACATTACATTCCTACCGTTAGAATACAGACTGGTAACATTATAGAACGGTATCAGGAGATCATTGTAAGAAAAGAATAGTACAGATATAACCACCTTCTTACTTCTATCCACAGACACACTAAAACAGGCTGTCCCTACAGGAAGACCACCCTGTCCCTATCCCAGAGAATCTCTCCCTAGGGGCGGATGGTGCACCGCCTATCTAAAAGGGGTAGAACAAAGAACTCTCCCTATCAACATCTATAATACAATTAAGAAACACAGACTCAAGTCACAAATACCTAAATTGAGACATTCTACATTAGATAATGTCTCTACCATGAGTATCATGGAGCATACTGCTTTCTGGAATTTCTCACTACTTTATGTGAGAATGTGTGCATAATGGTATGTTGTAAAGCACATTGGTTACAATAACATAGGTCAAAACTATCAGCTTCACACAGTGACAGCCCAGCAGTATGTGAGGGGGGAATGTGCAGTCGATACATGCTTTATTTTCACAGGGGACTTTACTGCCTGCCTCTTATCAGGGGCACGTTCCCCGCTACGCTTTTTTGTTTGTTTGTTGCAGAGACCTCTCAGCTCCATAAAAAATGTAACGCAGAATAATGGGAGCTGCCAGGGCATCGGAAGACTGGTCCCGCCGGCTCTCATTTTTCTGCACTAGCAGCATAAGCAATGCTCCTGTACAGGGTGGGGATCTGCAACATGAACCTGCTGACTAACAGGGGGTTGCGGTTGGTACTCTTGCTCAAAGGAGGTTTGTCTGGCATTTCGGTGCTGGACTGCCCTTGTGTGTGGGTCAGAGACTGATATGCAAATGGATATTCCTCCTTTGTGAAAAGTACAGTGAGCAGAAAGCGATGCCTGTGGACTCTCAAAGTGGAAAAAAAACCACAGAACAGGTTATCATGCTATGTAGTTTCTAGGGAGGGGCGCCTGCTACCTTTTTTGTAGTTTTGCAAGGAACTTGGGGCTGGTCACCCAAAGTTACCTGGGGGAACCCAGACGTGGACCCCTTGCTCACTTTGCTCCGAGAGGTACCTCTACCTCACTGATGAGGCCCAACAAGGCTGAAACACGTGTCTGGGGTTGCTGTTGGTACTCTTGTTCAAAGGAGGTTTGCCGGGCATTTCGTTGCTGGACTGCCCTTGTGGGCGGGACAAAGACTGATATGCAAATGGTTGTTCCTCCTTTGTGAAAAGTACAGTGAGCAATAAGCGATGGCTGCTGACTCTCAAAGTGGAAAAAAAACCACAGAACAGGTTATCATGCTATATAGTTTCTAGGGAGGGGCGCATGCTACCTTTTTTGTATTTTTGCAAGGAACTTGGGGTTTGTCACCCTAAGTTACCTGGGGGAACCCAGGCGTGGATCCCTTGCTCACTGTACTCAGAGAGGCACAACTCCACCCAACAAGACTGAAACATGTGTCTGGGGTTACTGTTGGCATTCTTGTTCAAACGAGGTTTCCCTGGCATTTTGGTGCTGGACTGCCCTTGTGGGCGGGACAATGACTGATATGCAAATGGATATTCCCCCTATCTGAAAAGTACAGTGACCACAAATTGATGGCTGCGGACTCTCAAAGTGGAAAAAAACCACATAACAGGTTATTCTGCCATGTTCTTTTTAGAGACAGGCGCCTGCTACCTTTTTTGTATGCTGACTAACAGGAAAGTTCTCCTCTCCCGTTAGGCAGCGTGTCTATGTCCAAGAGATGAAGGGAAGGCCATCCAGTCCTCCCTGTGGCTGCGCAAGACCATATGGAGGATGTCTGCAGGTAAGTTTGTTTTTTAAAACTTTTTGATCTTTATTGAATGTAATATGTGTGTATGTATGTTTGTTTTTAGGAATGCATGCATGAACGAGTTGTATGAATGTTTGAATGTGCAGATGGAAGTGGTGCGTGTGTGCTTGTGTGTTTGTGTGTGTGCTAGCTCCAACCCCTACATTTAGTGTCCTCACTCAAGGGGGCCCCTACATTTAGGGGTGGGAGCTACTGGGGGCATGGTATTGTTTTTTTCTTTACCATTGATGCACAGTAGGGTGTGAAAAGAGTCAAACAAAGTGATATTGAAATGTTATCACATGGCTAGACTGACCTACATTGAATGTAGGCCAGTCTAGCCACGTGATAAAACTTGACTTATCATTTTCTTTACCCAGATGCACAACATTGTGTATCAAGGGTAAAACAAAAACATGATAAGTGTTTTTAAGTGGCTAGATGGGCCTATATTGAATGTAGGCCACTTTAGGGAGGACATGACACTTATGTTTGCTCTACACTTGATACCAAGTAAAAAGTGCCTTTCCACACTAAGAGAGTATATGCAGACTGGCAGTACTACGGTCATTCTGCATACACGTTCTTAATGTGTCATGGCATTCTTGTAAAAGCGCACATAAGTGTGATTGCAGGGTTACTAGCCTATCTTGGTATAGCCAGTCTGGATATATTTTCTTTCTGTAGCATGGCATTTTTTACTGCCTTTGATGCCTAATATGGTAATACTGGTATATATCGGTGCAGCATGCATGGACATTTGAAGGCACAGCCAGCATTAAAATGTTTTTTTATACTAGCATATGTTGTGGGCAAAGGTTGAATAAAATATACTGCAAAATAGTCCGGTGCACTGTTGTAGACTTGCATTTGTTGGGTTTGTTCATGTGCTACCATAGCAATCTGATAGCAAACTGTGGTGCTCTTTACCCAATTTTTCACAGAATGTGCTGTAAAATGCACCATTTGAATCCGTTATTTAAAACATGTTCACGGTGGGGGCGAGGGAGAGTGCCCATAATCCCCCCCTTCTTTGGTTTGGGCTCCCTCGCTGCCCTTGGTCACACCTGCATTTTGAGCTCAAACATTTACACCCCTCCAGTTCAAAAATTCACCGTCTGCCACTTGCTGCACATTGTACTAAGTCATTAACATAGACCGCATTGACACACAAACCAACCTACACTGGTTTGTTGGATCTGTCTTTTGGACATTGTCCTACTTCCTGATAGGCCAATCGATATCGATATCTGTGTGGGGATCCCATTGATTCTAAAGTTCATTCAGCACCAACACAGTGCCCCCCCCCCCTACGTGAGACTAAACATCAGATGATGCGCTCTACTCGCCTCGTGCAAATTCCTACATCGGGCTAGATTCAGCAGTACATTTAAGATTACATCATGCATTGTATAGGGAAATGCAGAAATGGGTTCCACTGTAACTTTTGTTTTCATATGTTCTCATGCATGGAAGTTGTACAAAATTGGCATGCAACTTCTGTGGCTCAATATGAACACTCATACCACATTTGGTGAAGATACATAGTAAATTTGACACACATTTTAAAAACACATACTTAAATGCAAACAGTATGCAAAATATACACAATAAATTAAATAACATATAAACATACCCACACTGCTCAATCAAAGAACCGTCTCACAAAAGCACGGGTCCTGATTTACAAAGTGTATTTCAATGGAATGTTACAATTTATTTATTTATTGGTTTTTTAAGGCACCAAAAGACAAAAAAGAGGGGTGGCAACAAGGGAGAAATATACACGAATACACAAATGGTCCTACTAGGCCTTGTGACATTCGGTTGTGCAAGTGCAGAATAAGAAGTGTGAGGGAGGTGGGGCAGTGCAGATCTGAGCAAAACGAAGTGCTAAGGTGGGAACGAGAGGGTGAAGGGGCGACGTGCAGGTGAAACAGGGAGGCCCAAGGGAAAGTGCCATGAAAAACAGGTAAGCACAGGGAAAGGGGCTAGGGTGTAGGACTGGGAGAGGGAGCCTGGGGCCCTGAAGCCAGTCATAGAGGAGGAAGAAGGAGTTAGCAGGGTAGGGGGATAGAGAAGGAGGAGGAGAAAAGGAGGGTCTTGAGGACCTTCCAGAACTTAAGGAGATCCTTATCAAGCCTGAGAAGGGCAGGGAGACCATTCCAGAGGGAGGCTCCTGTGGAAGAGAGACATCTACCCCCACGCTTAGAGAAGCAATGGATTTGCAGAGAGTTGGAGCAAGCAGACTCAAGGGCTCTTGCATTGAGGTATTTAGAGAGAGAGTTAGATGTAACTGGGACCCAGGACCCAGCCAGCTTTGTGGATGGTTCAGTGGGTCTTGAATTTGATCCTAGCAGCAACGAGAAGCCAGTGGAGAGAAATTAGGGCTGGAGAGGTGTGGTCCCTGGGCTTGAGGCCAAAAATAAGCCTCACAGACCTTGTTTGAATTAGTTGAAGGGGACGAAGGGAGGATGAAGGAAGATTAAGGAAGAGGCTGTTACACTAGTGATGCCTAGAAAGGACCAGAACTCTGGAGAAATTGGGTTTCTGGGGGAAGGTGAGGGAAGGGAGAATACCTCTGAGAATGTGCAGCTGATAGAGGACCTTCTTTGCAAGGTCTGTGATGTGAGCAGAGAAAGAGAGAGAGGAATCAATGATGACACCCAGGTTTTCTGCCAGACAGAAGGGTGGGGGGAGGGGGCCCATAGAGGGAGGCCAGAGGGCTGGAGGGAAGGTGGGAGTTGGGGTCCCAATGGAAATCATCTCAGACTTATTGACATTAAGGCAGAGATCATTGGCAGCACACTATGACTGAATGGCAGTCAGACAGTCGGGAACGAGAGAGAAAAAAGAGGAGGAAGAAGAGGGAAGCTTGAAGGAGAGCTGTGTGTCGTCTGCATAGCACTGGAAGTGCAATTAAAAAACGTGTTTGTAAATCAGGCCCATGGACCCTTACTACCATCTTTGTGCATTTCACACCAAACAATGAAAAAGTACAAACAAGTAAACGTACAACAACCATGTGCAATCAAAACAGAATGCACTATTAACAAACACATCAATGTAATAACAACAATCCAAAACATAAGGGTGAGCTAAAGTTAGAGCATTCTTTTTATGTTAAGGCTTTAAATGTAGGTTAACCTTAACATTGGCATTCCCAGTGTATGCAGATTTTAACCCTTTATAAGTTGTATACTTCTTATTTTTTTTTATGTTCCTGCTTATATTCATACAAACTTTGAGAATAGGGTCAAATCGGATCATACTAAGTTAAATGTGTACAATTATGATTGCCACAATCCCTCACTGGAACAATAGTCAGCATCAAAAGATGAAGCTCAAGACGTAGGTAGTGTTCAAACCTTCTGATAAGAGACATTGTGGGCTGGAATTGTAATGACTCTATTGAATCGGTTTATCGCCAACTGAAAGACTGATCATGTTATTCCATCATTCCTAAAGATCCTACTATTCAGATGAATGACACTTTAAAAAGAAATGAGATAATTGGCACACATTACAGCTCATATCAGCAGATGTGATAGCCTCTCTATGTTATATTTTCCACTATCCCCACCTTCTACTTGCTACCTAAACTCCACAAGTCCTCTCCAGGTCCAGGCATAACGATAGGAACTTCTATGTGTTTTTTAACAGAACCACTCTCTAGTTGTATTGATTTATTTTTTATTTTTGCTTCCATATGTTAGATGTCTCTATTCTAATATTAAAGACACAGGTGCTGTATTGAGTAGAATAAACATTGTGCCTTGCGAGGAGGCCTTTCTCCTTGTAACACTATGTGTTACATTGCTCTGTACAGTGATAATCTAGAGTCTGACAGATTGTTTCATGATGGGGAAATTGATTCTTTTGAGTTTTGCAGGTATCCTGTTTTGGATATGTATGTGAGATGTTTGGTGATATTTTACCTAATATTTGATAGATCAGATATGAGTCAACTATTGAAGGGGTTTAGGCAGCCGTGGATGTTCTTTCATATATTACAAGTTTCAGTCAGGTGGCCTCCTAAATTAGTGGAAAGAATAAAGTACACCTTTTTCTGAAGAGGACTAAAAGAGAGGAAATGATGGGTGCATGGTGGAGTGAAACCTTTGACCTCTCTGAGGCACCAATCATTCCAGATTTACAGACCATCAACAAGTCACTTTTGGAGTCCCTAAAGTCTCATTCCCCTCCCCAGTGATCTTCAATCAGTATATGGCGCCTCTTGGGTCCCTTCTTGCCGGCCCAAGCATCCTACTTCAGCACTATGTGGATGATAAACAGTTATACCTCAAAGTACGTTGTGATCAAGACATCTCAAATCTCAGGGATAGCCATTCTTCTAGCCAGTCAGGAGTGATCTGTAGTTAAGTGTTATACAAGCTGAATTTGTCTAACTAGACCAACCGGATAAACAGGAGACAATTCAAGGATGGCTTGATGACCTGTACATGGATGGATTCACTCAGGTGGCCCCATCCACCGATTCCTAGTCATTTAATCGTAAAAAATGCATCAAAATGCCACACAATCGAAACGAAAGAATTGTTTCCCAAAGCATCGACAGGCTATCTTTTATGTGTAAAAGTGCCTTTCCATCAAAACCAGTCTTTCGAAAATATAAATTGACTGGTTTCAATGGAAATGTACTTTTACATGTAAAAGGAAGCATTGCAATGCATTTTTATGTAACGTTAAAACGTTACATGGAGCTGTCCAGTGCTGAAATTTTGACACTAGCCAGCTCCTTGTTACGTTTTAATGTTTTTTTGTATATTGGGGGGTGCCCCCTAACCCCCATGCCCCCCCAACCCTAGCCCAACCCTTAAACTAACCCTAGAACGACCCTAACCCTAGCCCCAACCCCAACCCTAATCCTAATGCAACCCTTAATCTAACCCTATCCCCGACCCTAACCTTAACCCTAGCCCCAACCCTAACCCTAATGCAACCCTTAATCTAACCCTAGACCCAACCCTAACCCTAACCATAATATAACCCTTAATCTAACCCTAGCCCCAACCCTAACCTTAACCTTAGCCCCAACCCTAACCCTAATGTAACCCTTAAAATAACCCTAGCCCCAACCCTAACCCTAATGTAACCCTTAATCTAACCCTAGCACCAACCTTAACCCTAAACTTAATGTAACCCTTAATCTAACCCTAAACCCTAATCCTCACTTCTAACCCTAACCCCAATTTCAAATATACAATTGAATTATATTCAACGAAAGGGTCCTTCGATGGTAAGGCTTTTCGTTGCATATAATCTCATGGTATGGTGTTAGATGAAAATGCATTTGATGGAATGACTAGATACCCCATCTACCCAATCTCTTGGGATCACGATTGACAGCAACCTCTTCTTCCGCCAACACATTACCAAAAAAACAAACCACCTGCTATCAACTAGCACTCATCTGGAAGAGAAAAACCTTTGTCCCACCGGAGGACTTCAGAATCACGATCCAGGCCTTAGAAGTCACTTCAACGGATGGATTGCTCTCTTTGCCTACATCTCGGCCACACACCTCACCTTCCCAAGGACTGTACACGCAGCCTCATGTCTTATCACAGGATCAAAGACATTGACTACATCTCCGTATCCTAAGAGAGCGGTAATGGTTATCTATAACAGTCAGATTACTCTTCAAGATAGCCTGCATCACATACAAGGCAACCACCTCTCAGGGATCTGCCTGGTTTACCACAATACCCAACATTCCAGATGGCAGCTCAACTCCAGGAGTAGGTCATGGCAAGGCCCCAGATAAAACTGGCTCACAAATAATGAATCAGTAAACAAGTATTTTCTTGCTATTCACCAGCCTTTTCAAATATTCTCCAGGTGGCAATTTGAATGGCCCCAACACCCTGGCAGTTCAGGAAGGACTTCAAGATCCTGATCTTCAGGGAGCAGCCATGGATTACATATGACCCTGAGCTCTTACTGCAAGGAGAAAATCAACACTATGGGCCAGGAAATCCCAGATCCATATTCCAAACCTGTCTCCCCTGGGGCCAGCTTATAGTTATGCTGTAGACATCAACCGGCATTGCACCACACTCTATTTCTCCCAAGCTAGGATTGTGCTATATATGCCCAAATACAAAATATAAATAAAAAACTCTAAATTGGTTTATGATTGCAAGAGCATAGAAGTGAATGCTGTGAGCGAGGAAAGTGAGATTCAACCTTGAGATTCACTAGGTGCCCAGACGTTGATGACTAATACTGATTAGTTCTCTGCATGCTCACCTTTCAGACAACGATGTCACCCACAACTAGGTTTGCCTCTGTATTGTGGCACAAAGGGGCATTATGTAAAAGAGGCACTATTTGGCTTATTAGGTCATTGGGAACCTAAGTCAGAAGAAGGTACCTCCTGTGGGGAAGGCATTAGTGGGTGGTAAAGGTTAACTGCCCTCTGGTTGCTAACAGAATTGGATGTGCCAATTGCACTGGCTTTAGTTCTTTCATCAAGTTGAAAGTAGTGCTGTTTTTTGTGGACAGTTGTATGAGGTCTCTTCTTTATAGGATTTGTGGGTTTCAGGTATTTGTGCGCACCAAATGTGGGCTAAGAAGTTGGGGGTTTCTGTAACGTGAAAGTCCCAGGAGGACATGTTCCTTGTGGAGGATGGAACAATTAAATTCTCTATGCCCATTAAAAGTCAAACAAGACCATTGGGAATGGTCCTGCTTGGTATCCACAAGAAGGTCTTGTTCTTTCACTTGTTATCTCCCAAGATTGATTTTGGAGAAGCCATGGTTGGAGAGCGTTAGGGAGAATTCTCATAAATGGTTGATTTCCCTTACCTACTGAGTCCCTCAGCAGCTTTGCTGGATTTCTGGGATTTTCTTTTTTACACCTGGTAAGAGTGTGAGCCTTTTTTCCTACTCTTACATGTGTTTTGCTATGTGTATTTCTACTTTTTGTGTGATCTCGGGCACTCGAGCCTCACCTACTCCATGGCACCATATTCGTCCATGTGTGTTACACAGCACCTTCAGTGCAGTGACACAGGGTTGTCTTTTAGACTTCCCACCGACTCCATTTTCTGGGGCTGGCTACTGTCCCCCAGAAAAGATAAAGTTGCCATTAACTTTATTTAGTCCCTTTTACCACAGACCCAGTACACCCCATCTTCCAACAGACCCAGTACACCCCATCTTACATGGAGTATTGGAAAGGGTTAAATCTTATCCCTTTTTGTCTGTGCCTCTTGGAGCATTGTTTCGCTCCCTTTACATCAAGACTTGGCTGGTGGCAGTGGTATCTACCCTAACATTTCTACCACGTTTATCTTATATAAACGTGTTAATGTTTTAGGCTATTATACAAGCCTCAAACATAAACCACTTGACCAAATACATTTTATTTTGGCTCCGGCTGGGTATATCCGCCATTTCTTTTTGTTAAAGTATTTCTCTTGTTTTACTCTACGCACCAAACCAGGTTTGGTCCCTTTGTTGATCGCTTTTTCGCGGGCTTCTGCACAGAAGCCCTCCTGTAGGCGCCTGAGAGTCTGGGTAGGCAGGATGTGAGAGAGGGGTTTTAGGACCCCTGCCATGGGTTCCCTTGGTAACCCAAGTCGCACTCCTATCTGATTGGCTAAGGGGACTGGCCTTGCCAGACCAGCCACCCTTATGTGTGATTGACAGCCAGGCTGTATGAATGGGGGAAAACTGCATAAAAAGCAGGTCTCTGGGACTGGAAGAGCAGAGCCGCCACTGGAACGAAAGAACCAACGAGGAACTGGAAGACGAGGACCCCTACAATGACTGATCCGCCCGGTGAAGCCCTGCTGCAGGTCCGAATCTCCAGAATCCGACGACAGAGAAGATCCTCCAGGAAACTTCTTCCCTTGAGCTGGTGGGACCAACCAGTTCACCCAAACTGCAAGCCAGGACCCCTCCTCTGTTCGAATTCACTGTACAGAGCTACAGTGGGCCGGATAGCCAGGAAGGTCGGACCCTGCTTGGCTTTTAAGGAGCGCACCTTTTATTTGTTGTTTGGCGTTGCTGCTGGTTTCTTCCCTGGTTAGTGCAGGACCCTCCAGTCTTCCTACTTCTGATCAGTCCGACAGTCGCTTCAGGAACCGTGAGCCTGCAGAAACTACCAGGAACATCTGCCTCAGCTACAGCCCCCTCTCCGTTTTAAGGAACTGTGCAAATCCGGTTGTGCATTTTGTTCAGTCGTGGTGAAAGTGTTTGAAATCTTTCTCCAATCCAAGGGCTTGTCCTTCTCTTCTCTTTGAACTAACTTTTCTACCAACCAACCTCATCCGGAAACCGTGCCACAAACTTTACCACAAACTACCCTGAACTGTATTATCTTCAGCAAAAGACTTTGAACCATTGACTTTGGCCCTAAGCCTTTTCTATCTGATTTTATCATTGTAGTCTCTCTTGTTCGCTTGCCCTGAGTACTTACCTGTTGGTGTGGATTCATTTCTGTTAACTTTTGTCTTTCCCTCCCTTTTAAATTGCTGGAGTGCCATTTTGCTCCCACTTCATTTTGTGAGCTTAACTTGTCTGGAATTTAAGGGAAGTGGTGTGGTGTATTAAGAGTGTGATTTTTAAACTGCTTAGAAAGGTGTGATGTTATACAAGTGAAGAGTGAAATAAATGTATATTCTTTTACTTGAAAACCTTGAGTCAGTGTTTGCCTGAATCATAGTAATTGCTGTCCTTTGTGTAACTATTTGATACTGCTCACTTACTCTTGAGATAAATTTGTCTGCTCTGCTACTGCTACCACTTTAACTGTGTAGTACAGGCTTGTACCAAAGGTGAAATTGTACTGTGACTTGTAGTCTTAATTGTGTGTGGTGTTCCCAAAGGGTACTGCATATAATTCTGCCTAACACTGGTGTACAGCAGTGAGGATAAAAGTATAGTAATTACACTTAGAGTGCTGCTATTACCTTGGATAAACACAACCACTAAAAAGCAATATTAATCATGTCTGATATGGAAAGCCACAGTCAGGAGACCCTCCTGAGTTACACTGCTGTTTATTTAAGAAACATGTGTAAAGAAAGGAAACTCTCTGCCAAAGGCAAAAAGTCTGAATTGATTGAAACATTGTTAAAGAGTCCAAGTCTAGGGGGTCGGTGTGAAATACCTGACTCCTTAGTAAATGTGGAAAGTATTGAGGATGATAATGTATCTGTTACTGATGAATTGGAAGAAGTAGATGTGTCTCCTAATGTAGGTCTCTCTGCTTCCTTGCCTGCTCAGCAACCTCAACTCCTGTCCACCGGGACCCCCACAGGTCCTACACTCTGTCCGGAATTCATTGCTCTAGAGAAAATGAGGCTTGAACTGGAATTCAAACATTTAAATGCTCAAAATGAACACAAAAATTAAGAACTGAAACTCAGAGAAATGGAGTTCAATCATGAACTAGAAATGAAAAGATTGTCTCTTGAAAATGCTTCTCTCCCACAGTCCTCTAGGTCTTCCAGTCCTAAGAGACCCCGTATGCCTAAAGAAATTGTGGGTATGTATGAGGTTAAGCTTGATATTTTGGATTGATTGGCAATGTTTGAGTATAACCATAGTATTCAAGGTCTCACAGGGAATCAATTGCTTCCCTGGCTCTTCTCTAGGCTACCCACTGTTGCATCTGATGTTGTGATGGAGATCGGGGAGGTGGATAGGATGGATTATGAGTGTGTGAAGCTAGCTTTAATTGCTAGATTTGGGAATATCCCTTCCCAGTACCTTAAGAGGTTTAGGACCCTCAAAAAGCATGATGGTACCCCTTGGGCTACCTGGGTATGTGAGTGTTTGAAAAACTTAGACGGTTGGATTAAGGGTTACAGAGTAAACACTTATGAAGGAATGATAAATCTTGTAATGTTGGAGTCTATTTTTGATGTCTGCTCTCCTGAGCTCAGACAGCACTTGGCTAATTCTAAGGAGACCCTCAAAAAGCATGATGGTACCCCTTGGGCTACCTGGGTATGTGAGTGTTTGAAAAACTTAGACGGTTGGATTAAGGGTTACAGAGTAAACACTTATGAAGGAATGATAAATCTTGTAATGTTGGAGTCTATTTTTGATGTCTGCTCTCCTGAGCTCAGACAGCACTTGGCTAATTCTAAGGAGATAGATTCGAAGAAGCTAGCTAAGGCTGCTGACTTGTGGGTTGCCAACAGGGCTACTCACAAGGATTCTGGGGCTACTCAGAAAAGAGATGAGGGGAAACAACCAAAGAAAGACAACAAAGAGAATTCAAATACCTCAAATCCAAAAGAGGGCCACAAACAACAAAATAAGGGTAAACCACAAGGGAAACCAAATCAGGCTAGTGCACCATCTGGACCCAAACCAGATGGAGGTCAGAACAAACCCCCACTCATTAAGACATTCGGGAAATGTTATGTTTGTGGGTCAACTGACCATGTGAAAGGGGATCCCAGATGCAAGGGTAAACCTTCAGGGGTCCACACTGTCTCCTTAGCCTTCTCCCCAGAGGAAGGAGTCCCTATGACAAGTGGAAACTTTCACCTAATGGCTGAAGAACCCATGCAAGTCTCAGCTAGTGTTTCTTTAGTGTCCCTGGGCTTGTGGGAACAACAGTTTAGATGTCTATAATTCCATCCCAGATAATACTAAAGAGTATTATAAAGATAGTATTCTTGTGAATGGTCAGGAAACCCCTGCCATCAGAGACACTGGAGCCAGAGTAACTATGGTGGATGAATCGTTTTTCAAGGTGGTGGATGTTGCTAAGGCCCCCAAATACCTCACCAAGTTAGCTGGAGGCCCTGTGCAAATGCCTCTCCAGTTACCAGCTCTCATCCAGTGTAATGATATGATTGTCAAAATACCTGTTAGTGTGCAGAGGCAAGTGCCCGGGGGAGAGTCCTGTTGGGTAATGACCTAAAAACTCTTGGAGTTGTGTCAAGAACCCCCAGGCCTCCCAGTAAGAGGAGACAGGAGCTCACTAGGTCTGCAAGGGAGAGAACCTTGAGAGGCTCTCCAGAGGAGACGATAGAGGAAACCATCACTCCCACTCCACAGGAGTTGCTCACTGCTATTTCTAGAAAGAATGAGGCAAAGGGGAAACCCAAGACCTCCAGGAAAAAGACAGACAGCACCCCTGTGCTACCAACAAGGACATCACCGAGATTGTCCAAGATCACACTTGTGATCCCTCCACCTGCTGAGGCAGAGTGTGAGGTGCAACCTTGTGTGGTTGAGCCAGTATCTGAAGAGTCAGATCTGGAAGAAGACACTGGGCCTCATTACGACCCAGGCGCTAAGTGGTTAATGGCGCCGTAAAAGGCTGCGGCGCCATTAACCACTTAGCACCTTACTACGAGGTCCCTTTGCGGGACCCAACCTAAACGGCTGGTCTGGACCAGCCGTTAAAGTAGGGACCCGCAAAGGGACCTCGCAGGCAATTACGGTACCGCATTTTGCGGTACCGTAATTGCCACCTTCCCCATTCCCATTGAGCCCTATGGGGCAAAAATGGGAATGGGGAAGGGCCATGGAGAAATGGGGAAGTACCGCCCCGCCATCCTTGGAATGGGGCGGTATTTCCCCCTTTCACCATGGCGGACTTGTTACAACACCGGCACCAACCATGGTGCTAATAGCGCCATGGTTTAGCGCCGGTGTTGTAATGAGGGCCACTGTCTTAGTTGGGGATCTTGACCCTGTTGACCATCCTGAGCTGCAGTCGTTACTGGCAGAAGGTGGACCCAACAGGGTATACTTTAGCAAAGGACAGAGAGAGTGTCCTACTCTTGAAAGTCTTCGACTGCAGGCTGCTAACTAAATTGATGGGCAAGAAGTTGGGAAGCACAGGTTAAGCTGGGAAGATGGCCTCTTCTACAGTGAACCAATGGAGTCTACCCCTGGGGACTGAAAAAGACTTGTAGTTCCCCTTGCCAACAGACTTCAGTTCCTACAGTTAGCTCACGAGATACCTTTGGCTGGTCACTTGAGTTTCAAGAAGACCAAGGAAAGGCTCTCTCTCTACTTCTACTGGCCTAAGATGGGTTCAGAAGTTGACAAATTCTGTAGGAGCTGTGACACATACCAAACCTCTGGCAAGAGTGGAGCCAAGACTGTGGCACCCCTGGTGCCACTCCCAGTGGTAGGAGTTCCTTTTGAGAGGGTGGGCATTGACATTGTCGTTCTCCTTGACCCTCCCACATCTTCAGGGAACAAGTTTATCCTGGTTGCAATAGACCATGCAACAAGATACCCAGAAGCCATACCCATGAGAACTGTTACAGCTCAGGCTGCAGCTAAGGCTCTACTAGAATAGGGTTTCCTAAGGAAGTGATATCCGACAAGGGATCCAATTTTATGTCCCACTACATGCAAGCCATGTGGAAAAACTGTGGTGTCACTTACAAGTTCTCTACAGCCTACCATCCACAGACAAATGGACTGGTACAGAGGTTTAATCGTACTATGAAGAGCATGATAGGTGCTTTAGAGGAACCCTTTAAGAAAAAGTGGGACCTTCTACTGCCATGCCTTCTCTTTCCATATAGAGAAGTCCCTCAGGAGGGAGTTGGTTACAGTCCCTTTGAACTTCTCTATGGCCATCCAGTCAGAGGTCCATTGGCCCTGATCAAGGAGGGGTTGGAGAGTGCTCCTTCCCCCAAGCCAGTCAGAGTGACTGGCTATGTGATAGGTCTCCGGAGGAGAATGTCACACATGATGGCAGAAGCAAGTGATAACTTAAAAGCAGGTCAGGCTCTGGTCAAACATTGGCATGACCTGAAAGCCAGCATGATTGAGTTTTCTCAAGACCAGCTTGTATTAGTTATGGTGCCAACAAGGCAGAGGGCCTTGCAGGACAAATGGATAGGACCCTTCAAGGTTTTGAGCAAACTTGGAGAGGTGAACTATCTGGTGGACTTAGGCAGACCTAAGGAGGCTCCTGGAGTCTTTCACACCAACCGTTTAAAGGATTATGTCTCGAGGCCAGAAGTAGGAGCTTTGCTTCTAGCTTCAGCTCAAGAGGAAGAGGAGAGTGAACCTCTACCTGACCTCCTCAGAGGCCAACCTTTAGATGAACAGATAGAAGGAGTTAATCTCTCTTCTCAGCTGACTTCTGAACAACAGGAGGAGTGCAAAGTTCTGTTGAATCAGTTTGCCTCCCTGTTTTCACTATCACTAGGCTTGACCCCTTGGGGCCAGCATGATATTCTCACTGGTGACTGTTTACCTGGAAAAAGCAGAGGTTACAGAATGTCAAATATGTGAGATCCCACATCAAAGGAGAGGTCAACAAGATGCTTGATCTCGGGGTTATAGAGCCCACTACAAGTCCCTGGCCTAGTCTGGTTGTTCTAGTACCAAAGTCATGATCCAAGGAATTGAGATTCTGCGTGGACTGTAGAGCTCTAAATGCAGTCACTAAGACTGATGCCCATCCTTTGCCAAGGACATATGAACTGGTGGATAGACTTGGTTCAGCCAAGTACCTCAGTACAGTTGACCTAACCTCAGGCTATTGGCAAATAGCACTGACAGACCATGCCAGGGAGAAAACTGCATTTTCTACCCCAGAAGGCTTCTACCAGTTTAAGTTTATGCCTTTCGGACTAAAGAATGCACCTGCTACATTTCAAAGGATGGTTAATCAAGTTCTGAATGGGATGGAGGACGTCTGCATGGCATACTTGGATGACATTGCAGTGTTCAGCCCTACATGAAAGGAACATATTGACCACCTAGGATATGTTTTGCAGGCTCTTGAGCAGTCCCATCTGACCATAAAGGTAAGCAAATGTCAAATTGGTCAGAGTAAAGTGGTCTATCTTGGTCATGAGGTAGGAGGAGGTGAAATAAGGCTATTGCCCAGCAAAGTACAAGCTGTGCAAAACTGGGCCACCCCTACTACTCAAACCCAAGTAAGAGTTTTTCTAGGTCTCACTGGGTACTACAGGAATTTCATAGAGAACTATGGGGCCATAGCTTCTCCCTTGAATGTAGTCTCCTCTCCAAAATTCCCTTAAAAGGTTAGATGGAATGAGGAGTGCACTCAAGCCTTTGAAAGCCTGAAGAAAGGACTTTGTCAAGCTCCAGCCCTAAGAGCTCCTGATTATCACCAACCCTTCATTGAAAGTCAGACAGATGCCTCCAATATAGGTATAGGTGCAGTCCTTAGTCAACTCGATGAGAAAGGTAGGGAGCACCCCATTTGCTTCATCAGTAGGAAACTGAAGGAACCAGAGAAAAGGTGGGCAACCATAGAGCGTGAATGCTTTACCATTGTGTGGAGTTTGAAGAAGTTTAGACCATACTTGCATGGATCTACTTTTGTGATTCAAACTGACCACCAAACCTTGAGATGGTTACTGCAAATGAAAGGGGAAAACCCACAACTTCTAAGATGGTCAATCTGCCTGCAAGGGTTTGATTTTACCATTGAGCACAGAGCAGGATGTCACCACCAAAATGCTGATGGTCTCTCTAGGATGTTTTTAACCGACTAGAGGTAGACATTCATCCAGGCGTGGACTAAATCCTCCTGTCCCTTAATCTGGGGGGGGGTGGCGAGTGTTAGGGAGAATTCTCATAAATGGTTGATTTCCCTTACCTACTGAGTCCCTCAGCAGCTTTGCTGGATTTCTAGGATTTATTTTTTTCACCTGGTAAGAGTGTGAGCCTTTTTTCCCACTCTTACATGTGCTTTTCTATGTGTATTTCTACTTTTTTGTGTGATCTTGGGCACTGGAGCCTCACCTACTCCATGGCACCATATTCTTCCATTTGTGCTACACAGCACCTTCAGTGCAGTGACACAGGGTTGTCTTTTAGACTTCCCACCAACTCCATTTTCTGGGGCTGACTACTGTCCCCCAGAAAAGATAAAGTTGCCATTAACTTTATTTAGTCACTTTTACCACAGGCCCCGTACACCCCATCTTCCATGGAGTATTGGAAAGGGTTAAATCTTATCCCTTTTTGTCTGTGCCTCTTGGAGCATTGTTTCGCTCCCTTTACATCAAGACTTGGCTGGTGGCAGTGGTATCTACCCTAGCTTTTCTGCCGCGATTATCTCATATAAACGTGGTAATGTTTTAGGCTATTATATTAGCCTCAAACATAAACCCGCTTAACCAAATACATTTTATTTTGGCTCCGGCCCGGTATATTCGCCATTTATTTTTGTTAAAGTCTTTCTCGTGTTTTACTCTGCATGCCAAACCAGGTTTGGTCCCTTTGTTCATAGATTGTTCGCGGGCTTCTGCACAGAAGCCCTCCTTTAGGTGCCTGAGAGTCTGCGTGGGCAGGATGTGAGGGAGGGGTTTTAGGACCCTTCCCATGGATTCACTTGGTAACCCAATTCGCACTCCTATCTGATTGGCTAAGGGGACTGGTCTTGCCAGGCCAGTCACCCTGGTGTGTGATTGACAGCCAGGCTGTATGAATGGGGGAAAACTGCATAAAAAGCAGGTCTCTGGGACTGGAAGAGCAGAGTCGCCACTGGAACGAAATAACCAATGAGGAACTGGAAGAAGAGGACCCCTACAGCGACTGATCTGCCTGGTGAAGCCCTGCTGCCGGTCCGAATCTCCAGAATCCGACGACAGAGAAGATCCTCCAGGAAACTTCTTCCCTTGAGCTGGTGGGACCAACCAGTTCACCCAAACTGCAAGCCAGGACCCCTTCTCTGGTTGAACTAGCTGTACAGAGCTACAGTGGGCCGGATAGCCAGGAAGGTCGGACCCTGCTTGGGTTTTAAGGAGCGCACCTTTTTATTCGTTGTTTGGCGCTGCTGCTTGTATCTTCCCTGGGTAGTGCAGGACCCTCCAGTCTTCCTCCTTCTGATTAGTCCGACAGTCGCTTCACGAACCGTGAGCCTGCAGGAACTACCAGGAATGTCTGCCTCAGCTACAGCCCCCTCTCCATTTCAAGGTATTGTGCAAATCCGGTTGTGCGTTTCGTTCAGCCGTGGTGAAAGTGTTTGAAATCTTTCTCCAATCCAAGGGCTTGTCCTTCTCTTCTCTTTGAACTAACTTTTCTACCAACCAACCTCGTCCGGAAACCGTGCCACAAACTTTACTGCAAACTACTCTGAACTGTATTATCTTGAGCAAAAGACTTTGAACCATTGTCTTTGGCTCTAAGCTGTTTCTGTCTGATTTTATCATTGTAGTCTCTCTTGTTCGCTTGCCCTGAGTACTTACCTGTTGGTGTGGATTCAATTCTGTTAACTTTTGTCTTTCCCTCACTTTTGAATTGCTGGAGTGCCATTTTGCTCCCACTTCATTTTGTGAGCTTAACTTGTCTGGTATTTAAGGGAAGTGGTGTGGTGTATTAAGAGTGTGATTTTTAAACTGCTTAGAAATTTGTAATGTTATACAACTGAAGAGTGAAATACATGTATATTCTTTTACTTGAAAACCTTGAGTCAGTGTTTGCCTGAATCATAGTAATTGCTGTTCTTTGTGTAACTATTTGATACTGCTCACTTACTCTTGAGATGAGTCTGGCTGCTCTGCTACTGCTACCACTTTAACTGTGTAGTTCAGGCTTGTACCAAAGGTGACATTGTACTGTCACTTGTCGTCTTAATTGTGTGTGGTGTTCCCAAAGGGTACTGCATATAATTATGCCTAACAGAGAGGCATAGTTTCTGTATGATTATTAATAGGACGATTGTTTTGTAACGTTACCTGTACAGCAATATGGTAAAGTATTGGCCTTTGAGGGGAAACAGCCAAGGCTCCGGGTCAGAGCTCTTTGGAACAATTGGGTATCTAAAAATACCTCAGTGGTCCCATAGATTAGAATTAATTTGTGTATGCTTTCCAGGAGCCCATTCAGCAAGCCTGCCCACCTCATTCTGATTAGTATTATTGCACAGTAGCTATATCTGCGACAAAGAAGCAAACCCTGAAGCAATACTTGCAGGAGACTGTAAATGACGTACCCACTGTCTGTTTGAAGCCCCGTCTGGGCTCTGCAGTTCAGGATTCTAAGGCTGTATCGTGGAGAAAAGTTCTGGGCTAGACATAAACAAAAAGAGAAGATACCACCATCATGGAACTAGATGGCACAGCCAACAGCTTTAGGAAGTTCATATCCTCCATTGAAGTCCCCCACAAGAAAATGGATGAAAGGGTGCAAAGTGTCAAAATAAGGAATGCAAAGATGGAGTCCATCGAGGCTTGAATATGTGCGACTGAGAAGTGGTTTTGTACAGTAAGTTGTCAGGTCAAAGCAATAGATGGGAGCATTTTAGAAACAGAATCAGAGGTCCCTTACTTCACGGCATTAAGGGAAAGCATCTGGGGATATGATAAGGCTCAACAGGAAAATGGAAACACCTGACAACAACTGAAGGGCAGGCAATCCTAGAGTCCTGGGTGTCTCGACGCTACAGAGTGAAATAACCTTGCGTCACTGAATGCAGACTTTTCTGGATGAGCATGGGAGGTGCGGTGGCTTGGGATCTTGTTGTGTTAAGAGATTTTTTGATTACCGTAATGAAGAACAAGCAGTACGGATCACGCCGGTGGTGGTACATTGGTAATGGCTCTTTGCGACGCAGATGACTGAGAAGATTGGATAAAGAGTTGCCATGAGCAAGAAACTCAACATGGCCATGAGTATTTTGCTTGTCTTTCCGAAATACATTTTTGAGACTATGATGAAGTGAAGCCAACTATTGGAGACACCTACTGGCTCTGAGGGTGACTGAGCTAGCCTGGCATCCACCAAAGTCTACTCTATGGCACACGTCAAGTGTAAAGGTTTGCATTTTCTGAAACTGAAGCGGTGACTCTGTGACATGATGCAGTATGGAACGGCACTGGGTGGCTGGAATCCTTCCTGGTTGCAGGGCTTGTGAGTTGCAGGTGTAGGGGACCTTGGGAGGAGATGTAGGGTTCCATTCGGGCACAGTATGTTCAATCTGTGGTTGTGTTTTGGGTCATTTCCCACCCCTCTCCAATGGCTGATCTTTTACACCAAACTATAAGGATTGGTTACAGAAAGACGGTTCCGAATGATTGCAGAAATGTTAATGCATATTTCCTAAAGTGTTTAGCTCGTTTGGCATGGTGCATAGTATAAGTGCTTCTGTCATGATAATTGCAATCTTTGCGGGAATGTGTACTTGTGTGTGAACCTGGCTACAGCTCAAGAAACCTGTTCACATTCAATAATAAATAAGCAGAAATTAGCAACCCCGCAGGCGAAAGAGAAATAATATAACGAGCAAACAGGTAGCTCAACTACAGCAAGAAAATGGACAATCGCTGGCGTTGACAAATCAAGCCTCATTACGGGTTTGGCAGTAGCCTTGCAGGTAAAACCGGCAGGCTGCCGCCAAACTTGCAATTTTTTGCGGCACCCGCAAATGGGCAATTACCGGGTCATTACGGCCCTGCCGGACCCGGCAACTGCCCATTTGCGGGTGCTGGAAAAAAGATGCTCCCCATTCCCATTCGGCCCCATAGGGCTGAATGGGAATGGGGAAGTCGGATGAACCGGCACCATTTATAATGGTGCCGGTGCATCCGACATGCTGGGCCTGATTACAAGTTTGGAGGTAGCCATGCCTTGATAAGGGCATGGCTACCCCCCAAACTCAGGTCCGCGTTCCCTGAATGGGGAAATACCGGGCCATTCTGACCTTGGAGGGCCCGGTATTTCCCCATTCAGGGAACCTGTACCTGGTACATCCCCATTCCCATTTGAGCCCCCATAGGTCTCAATGGGAATAGGAAGGATGCTAACAACGAGCCTGTTAATGACGGGCCTGTTGTTAGCATCCAGTTCTGCTCATGGGACCCGCAAGCAAATGAGGCGGTAGGTGGTTTACGGCGCCGGCAGCTCTACCGACGCTGTTAACCCCCTACCGCCAGGGTCGTAGTGAGGCCTCGCGGGTGCCTTTCTGCTGGCCAGGTCTGACCTGGTGGGCAGAAAGGCACCCGCGAGCACAACTCGTAGTTTGCTGGTCCGGGAACTACGGTACTGGCATGCTTACCAATACCGTAGTTCCCGGACCGGCAAACTTATAATGAGGCCCATAGTCTGCATTGAAGGTGTTGACTGTTATATTTTAAAACATCAGTCAGAAATAAAACAAGCAAGTCAGGATATTATAGCAGCTAAACCCGCAAACACCTGGGTAAATTTGTTGCAGGGCCAGATACCCAGAAGTCTACGTTTAATAGTGCCGAAGAGCCAGCTGCTAAAACTGATACTGGGGATTTTGCACCCCAGTCCCTGCATCCCACAAGGATGTATGCATCAAATGATAATGTTTTATATGAAGATTACCAAACAGAAAGACAACCTGTGCATATTAGTCCAGCAGTGGGTGATCCTACAGGGGGCTGGGGGTGATCCTATAGGGGGCTGGGATGTGAAGACAAAGGAACAAGCGTACTCTGCTGCAGTTAGTAGTCAATTCGCCCAGTTACCAATGACTAATACAATTCTATTCAAGGAGATACATACATCATGTGACATCCCTTTTTATTAATTAAACTCAATTATTACGGCTGCTTCACCTTGTCCCTGAGCTTAACATGATCTCCTCGCAAGACGTTTTAAGTGTTGAATTGCTGGAATGGGACAGTAGTAGCAACTGGGCTCTTGCCGGATTTTTATCTCCGGTGGTTGTCGACTGTATTTGTGCATATGGAAGCCACCTAAATAAATAAGGTTTTGAAATACAACATAAGTTATTGATGCAACACAAGCCTCCAGCTATTGAGCCTCAGTATATACCATTGATGCATGGAAATCTAGTTTCTGCTCCTCAATGCACATCAAAGGACACAATTAATAATACAACCTGGTAAACTCCAAATATGTAACAGACTATACCTTAAATCCAAAGCCTATGATCATTTAGACCAAGGACCAACTAAATGAGGGCATCAGGTGGGTTACGAGCACGACACAGGGATGTCAGCAATGACCCTCTCATTGAATTTCACAAGTCTACTTACTTTCCTGGAACACCAGAGGAATCCATTCGTTTGTTTCCCATTCTGAGGGCAAACAAATAATTACTGATGCAGATTTACAATGTTTGCAGGAAACTTGGATCACAGGTAAACTTGACATTGATGGATGCACTTTGGTCACGCCCAAAGCCATCAAAGGGAAAGAAGGTCGACTGAGAGGAAGCCTTTGACTTGGGGCTAGAAATAACATACAGATTAATAAATACATATAAGCGCATCTTTACAGAAATTATTTATGTGCAATCCTGACCGACTTTCCAAGATTGAAATGTAAGACTCTGGCAATAGTTTTCTATGATTCCCCCCCGACAGGCTCTGTACTCAGACTCTGGGGTACATTACGATGGTTGGTGGTAGTCATGGTGCTATTTGCGCCATGATTGCCACCAATAACGGTACCGTGTCCGGTTCGGTGCAATGGGTACTTACAGGTCTAGTCGGATCTTGGCGGGACCGGTAAGTCCCCATTCACCAAACCATTCCCCATTCCCATCTGAGCCCCCATAGGGCTCAATGGGAATGGGGAGGGCGCAAATAGCGGGCCGGCGTATGCCAAGTCCGTTATTTGCACCCAGGTCCTTTAACGGGTCCCGTCCATAACGCCTGGTCAGACCAGGCGTTAAGGAAGGGACCCGCTAAGCGACCTCGTAGTAGGGCGGTAAGGGATTACCGGCACCGGTCTCCTTACTGGTGCCCGGTATCCCTTACCGCCCTGCTCAGAATGAGGGCCTCTGATTGAAGGGTCAAAAGATACTATAGAGCATTTGCAAGAAGTCGAGCCATTGTCGGCTACTATTATTGACGTAGATTTTGATGCTCACTGTGTGACCACTATTGATAATGATATTATATTGAGTTCTGTGGATCTTATGAATGTGAAAAAAGGCCTTGGCAGTAAACACTGGATGAGATTATGAAATAAGAGTAAAGCATGGACTAATCTGTTTTTTAAATATGATTTTCTACCGCTGGTCCCCACGCATTGTACATCATTGCTGAATTGTAATACCTGCCGCAGTGTGGTAAAGTACTTTGTGTTTGGATATTATTTTTTCTATGCAAAACATATGATACCATACATAAACATATTTGGCCGACTTTAACACAATTAGTGAACATGCATCCCTGATTATTAAATTGAGTATGGGGAAAAATGTGGCTCTGGGAGGACCAACGAATTTGGCTGCCTGTAATTTACAGGGTAATCGAATGAGATGGACCACTGCAGCGGTGACCAAAGCGAATACCATACTGATTTAGTTAGTGAACAGAGAGTCTTTTGTTTCCACTGATGGCATCATTATTATGAACTGGCTTGCAAAGAAAATCCTTGAATCTACCACCCGAAGTAAAGATCATCAACAAAATGAGAGAAATTTTCCAGTGGTGTTTGATATTAAGATCCATAAAACACATTTTTTTTATTGCAAGATGATTTGAAATATCATATCATTGCAGTACCTGAGTGATACAGAGAAGAAAAGGAGATTAAATATACAGAGAACTTATTATAACCAGTGGTTGATAATATATAAAACAGATAAATCCTCTGCAAATTGGAAATTGGTATACAGACTGTTTAAAGCTGGTGATTCGAAAATGTTTTGGTATATTGGGCATATATCATGGGCTACATTAAGAGAGAAATTAATTCAATCTCCATGGAGAACTGGTGTAAACACATTGGTAGTCTTTATTTGACACATGTGTAGCGAATCACCTCGTAGGGTGGGACAAGGAACGACAAAAAAAGGACATCATATTTGAGGAAGAGGACAAAAGACAAATAATTATTGGTCTTAAACCATCGAGAGCGCCAGGCCCGGACAATTTGTCAAATACTGTCTACAAACAAAATCCTGAGGTTTGGGCAAAAACGTTGTTTTATTGCTTAAGGCAGATAATAAAAAGGGGTCCAGGACCGGCTAGCTGGAGTTGTTCAAGCTTGATTCCTCTCAATAAAAGATGGATATTTTCGGATCCAAGAACTTTAGACCTTTGGCTGTGCTGGACTGCAGTAGTAAAATATATTTTTTTTAAATTTATTTAATGTGTTTTAGTTCAAAGAACCTTTCACATATCATACAAATAAAATAAATCAACAATTAAAACAGCATAATGCAGCGTTAATAAAATATACATGATAATCAATCAGCCTCTGATACTTTATAACACACATACAATGTATACATACATTATTTCTCTCACCCATCTCCTTTGTCCAATAGCAAATAGGTTACTACGTACATCTAGCCCTTCATTCTATCCTTCACCTTTAACCACACATGATGTATGGCTATATGTACAGATTTATTTTCTTGTTTACACAGTAGCACCAAAATTCATCATTCTTAATACTGTCCAAATTGTTCACATACTTTCCCAAATTGCATAAGTATAGTGTACCATTAGCAGAGCCCTAGGTGAGAACATGTCGGGGCGTTTCTATAATATTTTCCAATTTGCACATACAACAGGTTCTTTCTTCCCAGGGAATGCCAAGCCCCGGGCACATATTACTAAACATAGGTAGTTTATTTCCCCGTAATAATAGCACAAATCTCCGCAAGGCAAGGCCACAAAACAGCTTCACGTAATATTGCGGGACCTTAAATGTGTGGGTTAGATTCATATTTTCACTCCGTTGTTTTAACTTGGCTAGGTGATCAAAGTTAGCCGCCCAATCCCTAACCTCCAATTTTTGTGTACATTTATTTTCCTGATCATAATATTCGCCCTCTCAGTTTGTGGTCCATTCAATCTCCTTGAAGGTGGGCTGTACAAGTTTAGCAAACGGATCCCGACTTTCCTGTGCAGCTAAAATTCCCAACAAGTTCAGTGCAGGGCACTAAGGGCCAGTTCTCCATTTTATATAAAGCAAACAGCTTCTCTTTAGGGCCCTGGTTGGGAGGGAAGTCAATCCTAATTCTAATCTAATCAACTCAATCGGGACGCATATAGGCAGCCCCAGAATTATTTTCCAAAATGTCCCTTCCACAACCTTGAGCCAACCAAAATCACGCATAGAGAGAGCCTCGAGACCATACGGCATGGTAGAACATGGCATTGCTTATAGAGCAAATGCGCCCCACAATAGCTGTCCCCTATGCATTCCTTTACGTGTTTACCAATCATGGCCGTAAGCGCAATTGCTTTCCTTTTTTTGTCAGCTATTATGGGTGCATAGTTTCCCTTAGTATCTATTTCTAGGCCGAGATATTATGCTGGCTCACCCTCTCTATGGTTATACCCATCACTTATATCTTAGGTGTTTCTAAAACTCTGTGGACAAAATGCATTATCTTAGTAGTTTCCTGACTAAGGGTCAAGCCATTCTGCCCAACATACAGGGACAAAGCTTGTAGTGAGTTTCTCAGCACTCTGTAAGTGTGATAACAGATTATTACATTATCAGCATACATTATGGCAATTAATTTTTCATCACCTAAACTCGGAGGGCTGTTATCCGCCTTTCCCAAGATTGTGGGCAAATCCGCCAGGTAAATCGTGAACAGAATAGACGCTAGCGTACACCCGTGATTCACCCCTATATTGGTGGGTATGGGTAGTGTGTAGGCGCCCCTGCCGTCCAACCTCACCTTGACCGTAGTATCCTCATGGAGGCCACGAATCACCCATACCAAGTTCTCTGGGCACTGGTACACTTCAAGCTTTTCCACAGATAATCACGGTCTACCTCGTCAAAGGGTGATTTAAAGTCCACCAGCGCAACATACAGACTTGGGCTCCCTTTTTCCTTGAACTTTTTCATTAATATGTCCAAGACACAGAGACAGTGAATAGTTCCTGAGCCCGCCCAAAATCCCAGTTGGAATCTGTTTAATACCTTCATTTCTTTAAAGCACAATGTCATCTTACTCAAAATCAAGGAGGCAAAGAGTTTCCCAGTTGTATCCATAGCCTGTAATTAGCTGGATAATTTCTCCTTCCTTTCTTGTAAACCGGCACCACCAACAAGGTTTGCCAAGATACTGGGATCTTACCTTCAGCGCAGATGAAGAGGTAGTCTGGATCCTGGGACCACCCCCACAAACAAATTGATGATGAGACGGAAGGCCAGGAAACACCGCAATCATCCATTGTATTTCGGACAATTCCCAAGTGCACCGATGATCAATAAATAAATAGAGAGGGACCCACTCAGTCAGCCATACAGACCAAGGGAAATACAAGTCTTTCCATGCATGGGAGAAGAGCCTGAGACCATGAATATGGAGTCCTATATGGACAGTCTCGACGGAATGACGAGGAGTCATGGTGCTGATGTCACTAGCATTAGACATAATCGACACATGCAATCCGCAATGCGCGGCACACACACTCACTCGACTACATGAATAGCCTCAGCGCACAGTTCTATAGGTAGATGACAGATAGATATACATAGTGTCATTGCTTTTATTATTTTGTTATTAGCCAAATGCAGCAGCGCAGAAACCGCAAGGCACAAGAGATACGGAGCAAAACTTGCAGATGCTTAACACAAATAACTCTATGGAACTGCAGGAGCACCTATAGGACCTGACAGAGCCAATTGTGACTAACCTATGTAGAATAATATGGAGGATGTAGAAACAACAGTATAAGGTTTACGAAAATTCCAACAGGCCTCAAATCATTGAGCAGGAGATGAGCTGAGCTGAATCAGGCTGCACAGAGAACAAGACGCGTGAGACGAGGCCCACAGCCAAGGACAAGCGATATGGACACATCAGAAGATAAAGGGACCAGTTTCAGAGAAGTTGAATAAATCCTTATAATTCAGAGCTGCAGAGCTCAATGTTGCAGTCTCTAAACATGTGATGCAGCTTAACCAGACAATGGACAGTCACCTGTGGTGGGAAACAAGAGCCGGTCCCAGGCAGCTAGATGCAGGCTGCAACAAGTGTGTAACAAGAGTGCAACAAGTGTTGCTGCCATAGGAGAATATTCTCATAAGGCAAAGGTGGTACACACAAGTTACAATACCGACACAGTCGTTCACATCACCTTGAAAAGGTGCACAGTGAGCTAAGAACCATTTCGGGTCCCAATCCTGGAGAGGTCAACTTTAGCCAATTACAGTTTAATAACCTAGTGGTGGGTAGCAATGGGCAAGAACCAATGGTAAGTCCACTATTCTGAAATAATGTGTCAGTTAGTGAATTGGAGATGGGACAGGCCAGCCACCTGACATGTGAAAGCCAGTAGAATAACATAAATAGGTACCCATATAGGTTATTATTCCCAGACGACCAATCCCACACAGTGATTGGTTTTTGGAGAAAGGCCCAAGTAATGACAGAGTAATGATGTAATTTTGCATAAAAACTGGCCTGCAATCCAGGAGAAGTTGAGATGTGCATGGATTCTTCTATGTTCCTGTGCTGATCCCTGTTGGTTTTACTTTCAATAAACTGCAGTTTGAACTTGCCGTTGACTGAGTCCTCCGTCTATACTGGGGAAGAAGTTGGGCTCTCCCAAGTCCGCAGAATTCCAGAATTGCTGTAGTATACCTGGAAGTCTGTCCCAACACAGACCTTGGAATATAACGTGGACAGTAATTCAGCCCATTGCGACGGATCATGCTTTATTTGCTAACCTTTGGGCCTGGGTGCTCTAGAATATTTTGAGTATTGACCTATGAATATCATTCACGTCATATTCCAATTCTTTCACTTTTTTAGCTCATATTTACAGGGATGACTTCCTTTACTCCTTTATTTACCTGCAACAAGGTGGCGGTATATGTTTATCCCAGGAGTAGGCATTAATGGGGCATGTGACTAGTTCTGCGTTGTTAATGTGTCCTTGTTTCAGCATCTGACACATTTTTCTTGAGTCTATAAAGGAGCATACCACCAACACTAGATACTTCCATACGAGGACAAAGCTTGTATAACCGCCACTATTTAACCCACTGATTGTATCTGTTCTTAATCCCCTTTACCTGCTCAAATTTCAGCCTGGAATCTAGTACCCCTTGTCTAACCCCATGGTGCCTCCTTCTCAGGTCCCTCTTTGCTTCCCTAATAGCTCTATCGTAACAGCGCCCATTGGCATTCCTTGAGCTGCAAAAAGTCATTTTTAACTGCCCTATAATTCCTATAATTTACGGTACCAGGTGTTTGCATACAATGGCCAGTAGCAACTCATTGTCAGCATGGTGAGAAACCCTTAACACATCCACCAGGTATTTTGATTAGAATGAGAGCCTGTTCTCTCCAATAATACGGATACTGAAATTATTTGCAAAACAGATTTTTCGGAAACCACCTCCAACTACCAGACCAGCAATAAGTGATACCACCATCAAGGAATTGAACCACAGCCATCTTCTCGTATCGCTAGGAGAAATAGACGATACCACTAGCAAATCCAAACAAGAACTGATACAATACGTACAAATTGAAGAACAATGTATCACTAGTAAGGAATTAAAAAAGAAGTCCAGATTCACCCCCAACCTGCAGGGGGCAATGCCATTGACATCTTCCTTAGAGCTGTGACCCATGATCTACACAAATTGCAAGACAAAACAAAGAAAAACAGGAGGACCCCTCAGCCCAATGTCAGCCTCACAGAAAGAGAGGCCTTAGATAAACTCCAAGCAGATATGGGTGCAAATATTGTTCTGATGCACAAAACTGATAATATAACGATGGCACACATCCACCTGGAAACACCTGAATGCCATGAACCCCTGGCCTTGAATCCAAGCAAGAGTATCAGCATTGAAGCAAAGAGGATTATTGACAAATGGCACAGGATTAGGTTACTCACAGACAATGAGGCCTACTTCTTAGTGGTGAAACATCCTTGAATGCCCACCATATATTTCTTACCCAAGGTGCACAAGAAATGTACTCCTATCCCAGAAAGAAGACCTATGTTTGGTGCCATGGGCTGGGTCAAAGAACCAATAGCCCAATTAATCACAATACCATACACAAAGATGTTATCAAAATCCCAACCTATGTATGTGACATCACGCAGATCCTTCTGATTATACAAGAGCTGGAGTTGCAGTCCGACTACATGCTTGTGATCCATCAATCGAACATTCCTTATCGCTAGAAGCCATGGATTTCACATATGCAAATTAATCTGCATCCTTCTTTTCCCACTTGGAAACGTTGAAAGAGTTGCTACTTTTCTCTCTAAAAAACAATGTGTTCCTTTTCAATGGTCTATACTATAGACAAAAGAAGGGGGTTGCTATGGGAGCTACCTATGCCCGGGCGATAGCAAACCAATGTATTACTAGATTTGAGGAGGTCAAAACTCTAGCTAACTTTGGATTCAACAAAAACATTGTGAAATGGTACTGTTGCATGTACGATGTTATAATGATGTAGCTTAGTACATAAAGGGAACTAGCCCATTTTAACACCTATCTCAATTCCAGCGACGATTTCGGTGTTAACCTGACATGTAAATACAGCAACACAACCATGGACTTTCTAGACATCTGTATCACTGTGATTGAAGGAATACTTGACACATAGACCTTTTGCAAGCCCATGGAAGTTAACTCCTTGTTACATGCTAGCAGCTGCCACAAATTTCAAAAATTAGCCAGCCTTCCAGAAAGAATGTAAATTGCCATGAGAGAGATTTATGTCCCGAGGCTATCCAACTGAGGTCGTAATGAAAGCAGAGAGTGAAACAAGCCAAAATACACCCTCCTGACTCCCAAAGTAAGGGACACCAAAAGAAGATTTGTTACAAGATACAACCGGGACAGCCACAAATTCCATCAAATTATAAAGACTGCCATCTTCTTCAGGTCGACCAAGATATCAGACCATGGTTATCTGACGTTACCACTATTCTGTTTTATGAAATCACCCACATTGAAGAACATCCTAAGCCCTTCATTCATGACACTGACCATCACCCATAACTCCAACTGGCTACTAATTGCGCAAGCCAAAGGGTTTCACAAATGTGGCACCTGTACTATGTGTCCATATTCTAGCAACACCAAAACAATCATGTTGGAAGGCACCGACGAACACAACATAAAACTGTTTATTAACTGCTGCTGCAGGTTTGTAGTCGATGTTATTATTTGTGTTTCTGGCCTAAAACGCATAGGAAGCACAATAAGAGAGCTACGCATCAGGA
The DNA here is from genome assembly GCF_040938575.1 of Ambystoma mexicanum. Lineage (NCBI taxonomy): Eukaryota > Metazoa > Chordata > Amphibia > Caudata > Ambystomatidae > Ambystoma > Ambystoma mexicanum. The sequence goes on along the minus strand of NC_090931.1, from coordinate 255,014,710 downwards.
TCAGGGAGCACCTGAACCTATTAAGCTCCCAAGACGCGAAGCATCCCCTTGCCACCTACTGGCAGGAACAACATCAATGGGATAACAAAAGAGACATCCACTTCGCAGGACTGGATGTGATCCTGTCCAATATCAGAGGCGGGGATAGAGAACTTCACCACTAACAACATGAAGCAAGACGAATCTGCAGACACAGATTAGTGACTTCTGGATTGAATAAGCAACATGAATGTAATGTTTTCTTGGAATGCTTTCATATGTCTTCTTATGAATGAACACTTACATATACGTTGTTGCCATCCCCTATTCAAATCCTTCCTATATGAATGCATCCATACAGCAAACATGCAGGCATCCAGCATTATGTGGGACCCATACTCATGGTCCACTAGCAGCCCCCAGCCTCCGGACCTACCTCTGCCCTCAGGCGAATAATCAAGTTCACCCCTTACTGGTTGGACACTTGCCAGGGTCGCCCCTACCCTACATGGCGACCCCGGGTCAATGTCACTCCAACCATGTAACTACTTTTTCTCTGGCTCGCCTCGTGACAATGTTCACTGGTCTTATGAGTTCTGTGGGCACCTATCCAGACACCCCTGTCTGCATACACCGCATGCCGATCGTTAGATGGTCTCAAGCATGAACAAATGCAACAGGCACCCACCTTAGGGCACTCTAGGTCCTTCGACCTTGCCACATAATTTTCACCACTGTGCCTACATACGTCATCACACAGGACATACTGGCACTTTATGAAGAGTCAGGCAACATGGCAGATGGCACTGTATCCAGTGCAAGCCGCCTGGCAGACTGACCGAGTCCAAACAGGCTCATCAGGTAAGCTTGCCAACATAATTTCCCTCGTTATCCGTCAAGCTACCACTTTCCACCCTGCTTATCAGGCCTGACTCCAGATGCCCGTCACCTAGCCCACCAACCTTGGCTACAATTGCATGCACCTACCAACTTCACCTCCTACCACGTCGGTACCTCTAGACACTCCAAACCACTAGCATTATATAAATACATCAGGACGAGCCGACACTCTGAGCCCAGCTTGTGCGGCAGATGACTCTTTCAGCCTCCCTGCTGCTTAGTAAGATTACTCATGCTCTGTTACCCCATCCACTGTCTCTGCCTAGATTACCGGGCCCCACTCTGAAAGCACCGCAGCCAGCCAGACCAACTGTGACAGTACGCCCTGCGCACTCCTGTTTCACCATTTACACTGTGGCAGCTCTGTTAGGTAACTGGAGGCTCCCAGGCCTCGACACCATGACCAACAAATATAGACATGTTAGTATGTACTGACACTCTTCTCACTGTGTGTGTGGCGGTGAGCCACTGCGAGCCTCCCTGCTCAGTGACCAAGTTAAACGCAACTTAGCATGGTTGCACTGCCATCCGCAGCCCACACGGGTGACCATCACCAGCCAACGTAACCCCTTTTGAAACCGCATTGGGGTGAATTGCAAAGTCATCACCCTACCTCGAACAGCCAGCACCACCAACGGCCTCTCAGGGACGTACTGTATTTAGCTGGACCCTCAGTAGAATCACATCCGCCCCCAGCGCGACACTCGTGTCCCCCTCACTGGACCAACAACACACACAGCCCAACGCATTAGCCCTTAGCCCCCAACACGGGAGCCTAATCATGCCTCAGCCACCTTATTCTCCACACCATATTAGGCTTAATCTTGCTCCGGAGTATCAGTGGAATACCCACCTGTGAGCAATTTAGGCCGCAGCCTTGGCTCGTCTCCAGACCGCCAATGACAGTGACCATCAGCTAAGAACCATTTGTCAAGCCATTACCCAATTAACAATCAGTAAACTCAGCCCTCCATGTTAATAGAGATCACTCGTGAGCCTTCAACAGGGGGCCCAATTTTCACACACATGAAACTAACTCTCTCTCTCTCCTCTTTCACTTAATCCTTCTTTTCTCTCTCTTCAATACTAATGCCTCGTGTAACTGCAATACGGTCTATCATGCCTCCATTTTCTTAACTGTTATCACCATTATGAAATCTCATCATACAAATTGATGCATTGTGCTACCCATGATTGTCCAATGTAACTCAGGAACTGTAACTCCAACTACCAACCATTTTTACACTGCACTGGGAATATCTATTGGAGCTGACCACCACTGGCCAAAAAGTCACTATCATTTAACTTGTACTTCTTAGCCTTGAAAATGACCCAAGAGGATCGAAACACATGTTTCCTACACAAATAAACACAGGTTGGACTTATACAACTAGCGACTTCTTACTCTTTATTGGAGAGAACATGCTCTCATTCTAATTACAGAACCTGGCGCATGGGTTAAGGGTTTCCCACCCCAATTGCCATAACCCAGCCAAGGACAGTAGGGTATTGTCCTAAGCAAACCCTATCACACGCAGCAGAGTATCTTGTAACCACCGAATTAAGCGCAGTGCCCTACCTTTCTAGAGCTCCAAACACATCTCATTGTCACCATACACCCAAGTCATACACCATCCGCACAGTATTGCCATCGTGTTGACTTAAACGATGTGAATTAGCTACTTGAACTATTGGTTCAGATCTCGGAACCTGAACTGGACGACCAAGCTTTGGAATTAAGGAATTTGGCAAACTGTCTTGACATATTCATGCCGACATATTTCAACTGCATTACAATGAATAAAGGAGCCCCTAATGGCATGTCTCCGTTTTGAAATGTTTTTCTTTTCACCAGCACAGAGGGCATTGCTACAAACGCGAATGTTCTTGTTTCCGTTGAGTTGCTTTACGCAGTGAGGTCTCTTAGTTGTCCCGATCATCATTGCTCTTGGTTGCAGAAAATGCCTCAACGCGTATTCCATGCGTCAGCTATTTCATTCACCCAGGACATAACAGATACCCAGCAGTCGATTTTGAAGTGCAAGCATGTTTTTTATGTGAGTAATTTACACAGCCAGTGTGTTTCGCTCTCTGTCAACTTCCTCAGGACTAGTGCATTACAACAGCTTGAAGGTGTGTAAGAGGATTCAATTCAGCACTACAGCTAAGTTAACGCCTAGTCTAGAATACTGAATGAAAACCCTTATTGATATATCTTTAGGTCCAGTTCATGCGTTCTGGATGACTACCCCTATATAACACCCCTCTCTTGGAATCCCCCTGACCCCACTGAGCCAAGAAGTAGTTCTGTTTTGCAAGTTAAAAGGGTTTATTTGATAATTTAAACAATAGATATATATATGACACTTTATAATAACTTAATAATTGAATATCACACTTAATCTGATATGATAAAGATTAACGACAGAGAATCTGGCACTAGCACACTTCTTTATAATTACTAAGGAGTTGAGATGAAATGGATAAGGTAGCACACTGGTAAATAGGTACAGAAGTATAATGTGGTAGAGAATGCTTTATAGGGTTCAAGGAAATGCAAGGTTGAATGAATGAAATGCAGTATAGTAAATACTCAATATGATTTCAACAAAACAATGTAATCACTTTTCTCTGGCAATCCCCTCCCCCCCTTGATGCAATGCAAGGAAATGGAAGGAAGCACACAGTTCTCAGAAATGCAATCAACTGTAATTCAGTTCACCCCAGCAAGCTTACACTACAGAAAACAGATAGGAGTTTTGAAAACACAGGCCCAAATGCTTTGATATGTGCTAGCAATGGATGAGAAATATGCTGGAAATGCTTTTAATTCCCTTTCAGAGGTTCAGGGTGAGTGGTATCTAGTTAATATTAGTCCAGGCTCACACTAGCAATGAGGCAGGGATAGTTAGCAGGTTAAACGAATTTCTGGCAAATGGAAGGCAAGCAGCAGCAGTTTTTACATGTGAAGAAATTTGCAAATCGCGGTAAAATTCGCGGATGCGCCGAGCGCTATTACAGAGGAACCACAAGGACTATCTCTATCGTTTTGGGGTCCTAGGAAAGCCTAGGATCTCAGCTTCCAAATGAAAGTTACTGCAAGTCTCTAGCCCAAACGGTTACAGAGTTATGACCAATTTAATAGAGGTCGTTTTTGGTTTTGCAAATTTTAAACGCAGCACTTTTTCAGTTCAAAATGATGGCAGGATAACACAATTTCTAAGCTACAGTTCTACTTAGGTTAAATAGATTGAATTAGATGAATTTAAACTAAGAGATTGGTTCTACACAGTTCTGCTGGGTACTCACACTATGTTCTTGAATTAAATGGGCCTCGTCACGGATCTGGTCAGGGTTTTAGACTGGATAGATTGAAGTCTCTAGTTTGGCTCTCTGGAGGTTTGATGGAGGTAAAGTATGGATTTTTCCGGCAGAGCGTCCCGCTGCAGATGGAATTGAAGGTCCCTATCTGTCCTGTCTGTCTGCTTTTATGTGTTTAGAATGTGGGTGTGTTCCAGCATCACTGACCCTACCTCTCTCTCAGCTTCTAATTGGTCAAACTTCCATTTATCATTTGATTGGGGGAGCTAGGTTGGGTCAGAGTGATGTCATTTTACAGCCTGCAGAAAGTCCACTCCTCCTGTCAACTTGCACACATTCTATATTTGATAATAAAAGACATATTTCACAGTTACACAGTTGCTTGAAATTACATATACATGGTGTGGCTGAATTTAGCCATGTCTCTGTCCAAATCTGCTGTTTCTAAGAGCTTGCATTCAGAAATGGCACATAATTGACTTTTTAACTGATTTTTCAATTTCTGACATTGACCCAACTTTACATACATGTGTGCAGGGAGTATGGACATTAACTGATGAAGTTTCAGATTTTTAACATGCATACATTTAGAGTAATATCCACTTTTCCGCTAAAACCCCCCTGAACACGCCACCGGGTCGAAAAACCTCTTAAAATGTGGGCAGAAAAATCACAAGAATTATGGTATCATTTATAAAATTTTCACATGTCCGCTCTATGAATGATCCATCTTTTTAAAGTTATGTTCTGGCTCCAAAGGGGTGTGGTTTCCTCTCAGCACAAGGTAGAAATACTGGTTTATCCAGTTCTGCCAAGCCAGCTTGCTCTCACAGGCAGTGCCCCTCCCCTTTCCTCAGGAGGAAGCCACTTTTTACGACCATTTACGACTCCTGCCAATAAAACCTTTGCCTGAGCAAGGACAGGGCTTTGTTCACTTTCCTGCAGAGCACAGGTAATTCAATTATCAGATAGATGGCATATCCTTAGTGTGGCCAGCAAAAAGGCAGATGGGCCTGGGAACACAGTTGTGACTCAAGTTTCACTCCTGATGGGGGTAGTTGCCAGGCAGAATTGGAATCTCTTTAAGCCAGTTTCAGATAAAATGTCACTTCTTGTTCCCCAGTTTCTGCATTCAAATAAAACTAAACATTTTCACATATGCAGCTAGAAGGCTGATTCTAAGTTCAAAACTATGACATTTAAACAATTGCAACCTATGTGACACTCAAAAGTAGGTCACTCAGTCAATTTAAACATTTAGATTTTTTTTAGTGTCTTTCAGTCCAAATTTACTTAAACTGCTGAAATCCACAGCGCAGCCAGTCTTGTTATAAACCTTCAAGTCACTTCAGAATATAACTTTACATTGGATCCACCTCTCAGTAAGTCTTTCTTTGGCATGTTTTGGGTTCATTTATTCAGTTTTCTACAAAATCTGGTGGTTTTAAAACGCCGGCTTTTGGATAGTGGTGAGTACTGGTACTGCACCCCTTTTTGGGATTTAAGAAAATGAATTCCCAACAGTTATGGGTTTGCTTTTGGCAATCAGCATAGCCATTCCCAATGGTTTCAGACTACTGTGTGGGTAGTCCAATGGTGGTTTTAGGCAGTGTCCTTCTGTGCCCATAACATCGGCAAAAATGAGTGGCAGCCTATTCTTCATGCATTTCCCTGTGCATTTTCTGGGAAGCTCTGGCCATCATGAGGTTTTCCATGTCAGTACTGCACAGTTTTGAGGTAGGGCTCGGATGCATGGGTAAATACATCCCACAAGCCCCCCTCTTGCGATGGCCATTCTATTTCACGAATGGGACTCGCAAGACCTGGGATGTTTCCTCATCTTCTTCCAATAGATGGCACAGTTCAGCATCTTCTTCTCCATCCGGTACTGATCGATCAGTTCTCCTCGCCGGTCCTGATGGGAATATTGGGCGGTCCACTGGGCCCATTGGATCTTCGTTCCCGGTCTCCGTATCATCCTCCTTGGCCCGTCTTCAGGTTTTCTTTCTCCTAGGACGACAAAGGAAGAGCGGCAATACCTACTCATAGACTTTTTCCACCACTGTTGAGATAGTGGGGCAGCATATGCATTTCATCATCACGACACATTACATTCTTATTTTGAAACAATAAAAACAGTATAACTAAGAGACAGTTTCATGCAAATCACAATATTTTAGAGACTAGATGTGGTATGTTTTATGGTTGGAACTGAATTAGTCTGAGACAGTACCCGCTAGGATTCCAGAGGATTCCTCCAGTTGTTGCAGAGTGTGCCTGGGATGGCAACATTTCAACTGGTTTATGTGGACCCACTTGTCTTCCCCCTCTGCCGAACCGCCTTTGGGGATGTGGATTTTGTAGGCCACAGGTGAGATCTTGTCGATGATCTCAAAGGGTCCTTTCCATGTAGGCAAAAATTTGCGCTGCTTGGCCTGGTTCCTTTGGAAGTTGTATAGATAGACCCGGTCTCCCACCTGATATTCCTTCCTGGAGGTTTTCAGGTCATAGTGGGTCTTCATGCTATCAGCTGATCTTTCTAGATTCCGCTGAGCATAAGCAAAAGCATGTTGAAGGTGTTTCCTTAAATTCTCCACATACTCATGAGTAGTGGAGGCATTTATCAGTGTCTGCTCTTGGGTCCTGTAGAGCAAATGCTGAGGAAGCACCATCTTGCGCCCAGTCATCAACTCAAATGGTGACATTTTGGTTGCAGATGAAGGGGTAGATCTGATAGCCATTAGGACCAGAGGTAATCGGATATCCCAACTTGGCCCAGAATCTGCCACAAACTTCTTTAATATGCTCACAATTGTCCGGTTATATCTCTCTACTGCCCCAGAAGAAGCTGGTCTATAAGCAATATGCAGCTTTCTCTTGACCCCCAGTATCTCCCACATCTTTGTCATTACTTCACTGGTGAAGTGGCTACCTCTGTCTGACTCAATCCTTTGAGGTAGACCAAAACGGGAAAAGATGTGGTTAATCATCAAGGCAGCTGCAGTTTCTGCCTTGCAATTTGGGGCTGGGAGACATTCCACCCACTTGGTAAACAAGCATGTCACAGTCAACATGTACTTATTCCCCCTAGCCGAGCGAATCACAGGGCCTACAAAGTCGATTTGTAAATCTGACCATGGCAGTGTCATCCCCCTCTTTTGTAAAGGCGCCCGGTGTGTGAGGGATGTCGGCTGAAATTGTGCACACACAAGACAACCCTTCAAATATTGGCTGAGGTCCTGGCCCATGTGTGGCCAGTATGCAATCTCTCTTAAGATTTCCAATGTTGTGTGAAACCCCCTATGACCGGCGGTGGCCGCATCATGGGCGTGACTTAACATCAGGCTTCGGAATGAGGTAGGAACCACCCACTGATCGTGGCCAGCTTTGGATTTCCTTACCAACAAACCGTCTTGGATTCGGAACATTTTTGGACATTTCATCAACACTCTTAGGTCCTCTTTCCCAATGTAATCGGTATCCGTCAGGGGAAAGTTCTCAGGGTCCTCAAGGTGCTGGTAAAATTTACCAATTATTGGATCCCCCTTCTGAGCAGTAATCAAATCAGCATCAGGGGTCTCCTTACTCCATTGTGCAATTGAAAGGTCGTTGTGAGCATTTGTCTGGGACCTAGTGATGGCAGTGACCTGGATTTCCCCCAACAGGGACTCAATCTCAATTAGATCCCCTTGGATGGCTCCGGTTTTGGCCAGCTGATCAGCTAAGTCATTTCCAGTTTTGTCTGGTCCCTCTACTTTGGAATGACCCTTGATCTTTTTCCAATAGATGGTCATCTCATTCGAGGTGACCAGATCATCAATGTTTTGGATCAACTTCCCATGTTTCAAGGGTTTGTTGTTAGCACATAACATGCCTCTGGTTTTCCAATTAACCAGGTGCTCCACGAACCCGTTCCGTACATAATCCGAATCTGTGATTATGACCAGTTCGTGGAGTTGATGCTGGACAGCAGTGAGGATGGCCTGATGCACAGCCATCAATTCTGCCACCTGACTACTTCGGGGACCAATTTTGTATCCAGCGGAGGGTTCTGGGGACTCATTCACCCATGCATTCCCTACGCCGGCCACCAGTTCTTTCTCCCCGTCGTTGTCAACATGGTAAGAGCATCCATCCACATAGACAGTGGGCATTCCCTCACACTTGTCCTCTTCAAAGACTTTGTGGGGGGAATTAAGGTATGCCTCCATGTTGTCCTTTATTTTTAGACTTTCGTCCTCGAGACAGTTTTCTCTGGCACAATCATGCAAGTCAGCCAGACCTTGCGCGAGGGGACTCTTCTTGTTTTGGCCATATCGGACCTCCACAGGAAAGCCTTGCATTGACAGAATCCAGGAAGTAATTCGGGAATTACTCACATTTCCGGCCCGGATTCTGTCACTTTGGAGATATTGCAGAGGCTGGTGTGGAGTCTCCACTATGATGTGTTCCCCCTGGATAAACGGGCGGTAATTCTTCAATGCCCACACCGTTGCCAGGAGTGCCTTCTCACAATCGTTGAATTTTTCCTCCACAGAGGATAAAGTTTTGCTCGCATAGGAGATTACTTTATTGACCTTGTCATGCTTTTGGTATAATACTGCCGTCAAGCACGTATCAGAGAACCCCGTCTCCAGGAAGAACTCCTTGTTTCTGACAGGGTAAGCTAGGCAAGGCGCTTGTGAGAGGCTTCTTTTGAGTTGTTTTACCGCCTCGGCTTGTTCTGGACCCCATTCCCACTTGACCCCCCCCCCTTCAGGAGATGAATCAGGGGTCTGGTGATGTCTGCGTAGCCCTCAATGAACTTTCTGCTGTAATTAGTCAGTCCAAGGAGGCTCCTTAGTTCCCGCAGAGTTGTGGGGTCTTTCAGTTTCTGAAGTGCTTCCACTTTCTTTTCCTGGGGACAGAGGCCCTGAGGAGTAATCTCATGCCCCAAGAAATTAACACGGGTTCTACACCACTGTGCTTTCTGAAAGGAAAGTTTTGCTCCGGCGGCCCTCAACTGTGTCAGAACATAACGGATCTCCGCTATGTGTTCCTCCACAGATGAACCTTTGATGAGGACATCATCTACATAAGCCAGGTTACCCCTCGCACCCAGGTCGGGCATGGCCTTATGTAGGAAAATGTTGAATTCATTGCCGGAGTTGAGGTATCCGAAGGGAGTCCGGGTCCATGTGTATTGCTGGCCCCCAAAGGTAAAAGCCAGTTTGTATTGGTCCTCCCTGCTGACAGGCACGGTCCAGTATCCATTGGTCAGGTCTATTGCTGTGAATACCTGTGACCCCTGGATCTGGGCCAGCCCTTGGTCAATGTAGGGCAGAGGCCATCGGGAAGTATGGACCCGTTTGTTGAGCTCCCTAAGGTCGGCGCAGAGTCTCCACTGGCCGTTTGGCTTCAATATTCCCAGCACCGGATTATTGAAGGTGCTGTGGACGGGACGGATTATTCCCCGGGACTCAAGGTTCTTAATTATTTCAGTAAGGGACTCCATTGATGCGAGAGGCAAGCGATATTGCTTCACAAACACAGGAGTCATGCCAGGGTCCGTGGGGATTGTTGTTGTGTGGATGTCAGTGCGACCACAGTCATATGAGTCTACCGTAAAGAGATCTTGGAAATCCAAGAAAACTTGTTTCAACTTTTGCTTTTGTTCCAGAGTCACACAGGCATCAGCTAGGTTGACTCTCTCTTCCACCATCTGCCTGAAGCCTGGAAAGACTTCTGGTTTGGCTATTTCAGCGGCCTCCTCCAGCTGGGTGGAGAAGTCCCTGGTCAGAGTGCTGATTTGGACCGGAGGCTTCAGGTGGGAAAGGCAGCCTTCATGAACCTGGAAAATCACCTCATCCCTCCTGAAGTCACACGTCACATCTTCCTTACCATACGGGCAGGAAGTGTACACCAGGAAGTTCCCCCCATGCCGGGTAAAAATCCTGTCTGGTGTTGCGTTGTCATCACTGTCACTGTCAAAACAGTCCTTGGGGATTGGTCCTAACAGTTCATTTCTAAGATCAATGGAGAAATGTCGGTCATCAACCGCCATTCCAATAATGGTGCCTGCGGCTAGAGTAATACTCTTTAAGTCGCTGTTATCCACCTCTATTGGAATGGTGTCATGTTCTATGTTGACTAATGGTGTTGGGTTTACCCCCAACCCTTGCTGTTGGAGAGAAGCATTTAGATGTATGTACGCATCAGGGTTTTTCAATTCTTGTCCCCTTTTAACTCTCACTTCCAGGGAGAATTGTCGGGTCCTTTCTGGGATGGTGACTTCCTCTTTAACCTGAATTTCAACTGCATAAGGTAGCAATTGAGCTGACCTAAATGCTTTTTCTGGATCATCAAAGCCCATGGGATTATCCGCTAATCGGGACCAAGCTTTGAAGTTTATTAGGTCCAAACTAATGGCAAAGCGATTGAGAATGTCACTGCCTAAGTAAAAGGCGGCAGTGACGTCTCGCACGACCCAACAATTATGGACTATGCTCTTGTTGCCAATGGAGATTTTGAGCATACACCTGCTTGGCAGGAGATGTTTTGAATTGGGTGCTTCCAGGTCCATTTTCCATTGGTCTATCAGTTTGAAGGTGGGAATGGCTGGATCTTTTGGAAGTTGGCGAAACATGGCTTCGCTGATGAAGCTCTTACCGTTGTTCACACACACTCGAGCGAGAACAGAGTCCTTCCCATCATTTAACTGAACAGGGATGAACAACTGCTCTCCAATTTGCTGAATATCAGCCAGGCTCTGAGCTGATTTCACATCTTTCTGGACTATAGGAGTGGGAGTTCCTGATTGTGGATTAGTATAGAATTTCAGAGTGTTTCCTTCCAGCGTGGAATACCACTTTAGACTGGAAGGAAGGTTGATTTTCAGAAATAGAGAGGACCCCCCATCACCAGTCTGTTGTCCTACTGCTATTACTGTCACGTCTGGAATTTGGTTGTTCTGGAGGTGGAATTCTACTTGGTCTGATTTTTGTTCAACCATGTGGCATGTGCCGTTTAAACTAACATGGTTGACACTCTGTTTTAATTTTATGGGTCGGCTAGTCTGGGTCCAGAGGACCTTGCTTACGCAATCAATTAGGGGTGACAACCTTCTCAGGAGGTCATTCCCTAGTAAACAAGGGGTGCCCTCCGGGGTCACAACTATGACCGGGTGTTTCAACTTATGTCGCCCAATTCTAATGTCCAAATCTGCCGTCCCCTCGACGGGAATTTCCTTCCCGTCAAAGTTCTGGAGTTGTCCAGGAAGGGAGGTGAGAGGAATTTGGTAATTCTCTCCCCTTCCTGCATTCAGTTCGTCAAAGGCCCTTCTGGACAGAAGGGTAGCTTGAGATCCAGTGTCCACCAGTGCCAAAATCGTACCCTGTCCCTGTACTTGTACCGGGGCATAGTATCTTCCCTCCTTCTCCTCAAGGGGGCACAGATAATGCACATTTTTGGACAACTGGTGGGCTAATTTTCTGGTTTTGGACATTGCTAGCGAAGAGATTTGGGCAGAATTCTGTGGAGAGCCTTGGGAATCTGAAAGAAAAATTTGGCAACTGGAGATCAGAGCCATTGTGGGTTCCCCTGGCTCCGGTTCTGGGCCGCCCCCCCCTTTTTGGAGGCAGTCACCAGGATGGGTTTGAACCAGGGGATTTTCTTGCTGTTGGTTCTGGGATGAGATGGTGGGCGGCGGTAGCTCAGTCTCCACATCTCCCCAGTCTGGATTTGCATCCCTAGGGACCCATTTTTCTTTGGGAGGAGTTCCCCCCTCTGTGAAGGAGAAGATCCTTTTCCCAGGATCCTCTGAGGATCCCTCTCCCTCAAATTGGAAGATCTGTACCTCCTCCTCAAATTGAGTCTGTTTGGGTCTTTTGTTTCTCCTACCCCCCCTCTGCTCCTTAGGAGGCAGACTTTCAGGGGCAAGAGATTTTGTTTCCGGTTCCTGGGTTTCCAGGGGCTGTTTACAAGTGAGGAAGGAAGCTTCCTCCAAGGCTTTACACCCCCCTTCCCTTTGTGCCTCCTCCCTGGGAACCGGTGAGTTATCGGGGTGCTGCCCCCGTCATTGTTCTGGAGCACCAGGTCCAGAGTTGGGTGCGTTCTGCGCCGGCACGCCCATCTGAGGGTTCTGCTGAGCCCTCAGTATGTGACCCAGATCCCGCGCCATGTTTTGAACCTGGCGCTCTAACTGGGAAACCCACTCAGGCTGATACGGGGCCCTGTTTTCTCCCCTGGACTGATCCCGGGAAGGGTAGCTGTCCCTCCTCTGGTAATACCCCGGGTTGGGAAGATTTGGGTACCCCTCCACCCTTGGCCTCCCCTCTCCCGGATTCAGTGGTCTGGGCTCAGGGAATTGGGGAAAGAAGGATGGATGGTTTTGGGGCTGAAAGTCGGGTGGATATCTGGGGAAAAAGTTCTGCCCAGGGTTTGGTAAATTTCTGCCCTCCTGAGGGAAGTTTGGAGGGAAGTTCCCTGGGTTAGGTGCTTGGCTGGATCCCCCCCCTTGGGCTGGAGGAGTCCACACATAACCCAGGATGGGTCGATTTCCCTTGTAACGGGGACTTACATAATCAGGAGAGCGAGGGACCCCATTTGTGGGGCTGCCTCCTTGGCTCCCTGTCTGTGACTGGCCCGAGGACCTTCTGGGCCTAGCATTATTAGGTGCAGGTAGGTTTTTAGGCCCCCCTATCTCCAAATCCAAAACGGGGGTGACCTTTACCTCTGCCATCTTGGCAGCAGCAGGGGTGCTGTTGGCTTTGGGGTTTTTCTGGGCATTACTTTTGCTATCTACCGGTTTCTGCACCTCATAGATCCGGGTAGCCTGTTCAATGACCCAGTCTAAAGATCTTTTCTCGTGAAAATCCATCACGAGCTGGGTCATGATATATTTGGGCAAGGCATGGAAAAACGTATTAATAAATTCCCTGCTATCCGTGCGCACCCTTCTTGTGGTCTGTGCAAAAGCACGCTTTAACTCCTGCACAAATTCTTGTGGGGCCTGATCCTCCCCACATTGCAAATTGTAGGCTGCCTTGCGAGCCTCTTGAGGATTTCTGTGAACAGAAAAATGTTTCAAGATGGCCGCCTTATAGGTGGACCATCTTAAATGATTTTGGTCCTCCAGCCCCGCAAAGAAACTGGAGTATTCCGGGGAGAAGGTCCACTTTACATATTGAATACAGCTTTGGCTGTCCTTCAAATGGAAAGTCTCCATCATTTGTTCAAACAACTCTAAGTGCTCCCAAACAGAATACTTAGCGTTCTTATGGTAAGGCGTGATGACGCTCCTGATCGCCTTAATCTGCTTTAAGGGGTCCTTAAGCAAGGCCCTTTTTGCCTTATTGGCCTTTTTGGTTCGGGTAACCCTTGTCCATTCTTCCTCGGACTCAGAGGCACTGCTCCCAGAGGTTCCCGTCTGTTCTTCCAGGTTTTCCCGGATTCTGCGAGCCTGGGAATGGCTGGCAGAATGTGGGGACCTGGTCTCCTGTGTCCTCCGCAGTTCAGAGGAGTCTTCAGATTCCTCCTTGCTGCCAGGATTTGATGGGTACCCCCTCCACTGACCTAACTGGGCAGAGGTTTTCAGGATGCCCTTAATGGGCCTACTCTCCTGGGGTTCCCCATTGAACTGTACTGTACTTGGGTGCCCATACCCGGATGCCCACCCCTCCATTCCTGAGTGGTACTGGCCTATGAGCCCCATACTCTTAGCTGGATAGTAATCTGCCATCCCTGCGGCCCTGTGCTCATGTGCGCCAGGGGACATGGGGGTGGCAGAGTCCAGGGACTGAGAGGTATGAGGGCCTCTGGTACTAGGGCTCCTGAGGTTATGCTCCGGAGTTTCCATTTCCCAGCGAACCTCATCTCTATCCGCCCCTGCTCCCTGTTGCAATGCAAGAGCCTGCATTTGTGCCTTCAGTTCCTCTGTTAAGGCCTTACTCAACTCTATCAGTTTCTCCTGCATCGCTACCTGTTGCTGGAGCCTATCATTGTGTTGACAGAGGGCCTCATTCTCCCTCTGTGCTTCCTGGTTGGTCCTGGAGAACTGGGCCAGTCTTTGCTGCAGGAGGTTTACCTCCTGGGCAATGTCCCTATTGGCCTGCTCCTTTCTTGCTAGAGCATCTTCCACCCTTCTGGTGTGCTCTACCAAGTTCTGGTTTTCTTTTTGGAGATCACCCAGCCCCTGGAGGGCCAGGTGATTTTCTTCAATTTCCTTTTTTAAGTGGCAGACTTCCTGGCCTATGGCGTCTCTTTCCTGACTAAGAGCCTGCATTTGTGCCGCCAGGTCGTCCCTTTGCCGTTGAAGGGCACCAGCTTTTTGGCGCTCCTCATCAAACTCTGCCTGGGTATCCAGGTCTTTCAGAATTAGTTTGTTGCTCTCTGCCTTCACTCTATCTAGGTGGCCTTGCAGGGTGACTACCTGCTCAGCACATACCCTGTTGAAGTCCAGTTGTTGCTCCAGCTTTTTCTGGTTTTGCAGTAGGGAGTCCAAACCTTCTTGGTATTCCTTCTGCAAGGCCAGAAATCTGGTATCCTGTTCTACCTTTTCCTGTTGCAGCACATCCATATCCTTCTTTATTTTAATGATGTGCTGCCTACTATCATCTTCTGACTCCTGGCTCCTCTGCAGCCTCTGCTCAGAAGAGACCAGGTCAGATTGGACCTTCTCTAACGCCATCTGTTGCCTATTTGCCAGATTTTGGCTTTCAGCACATCTATCCTGCATGTCTCCCATATATAGGTACAGGTATGCCGCTATCCTGGCAATCTTATTGTGTTCCTCTTTGGCTTTAGGAGCCATATATAGTTCACTCAGGGCCACATGTAAGGGACCCTGATCTCTATATATATCTGACCCTGTTTCAGTGACCTGTTGTGTAATGGCCTGCAACCACGCATCCTGGCCCTGTTCAGTCCATTCACCTCTCACAAATAGCTTATGCAAGAGGTGCTCTCTGGCTATTTTCATGTCTACTAAGGTCGTCATTCTAGAGATTGGTCTCTGTCCTGACTTACAGAAGTTTGTATTTTATTTTTGCAGAACAGAACTTTTCTTGGAGTGTCCCTTTTGAGGAATGCTTCACAGCGTAATGCAGCGTGGTGATCCGACTGGATGTATGTATCCCGTCAGTTAGCACACTGTATTAAGCTGCACAAGTGGTATTCTAACCCAAACGTCTCGGCACGAGCCCCCAATTTGTGAGAGGATTCAATTCAGCACTACAGCTAAGTTAATGCCTAGTCTAGAATACTGAATGAAAACCCTTATTGATATATCTTTAGGTCCAGTTAATGCGTTCTGGATGACTACCCCTATATAACACCCCTCTCTTGGAATCCCCCTGACCCCACTGAGCCAAGAAGTAGTTCTGTTTTGCAAGTTAAAAGGGTTTATTTGATAATTTAAACAATAGATATATATATGACACTTTATAATAACTTAATAATTGAATATCACACTTAATCTGATATGATAAAGATTAACGACAGAGAATCTGGCACTAGCACACTTCTTTATAATTACTAAGGAGTTGAGATGAAATGGATAAGGTAGCACACTGGTAAATAGGTACAGAAGTATAATGTGGTAGAGAATGCTTTATAGGGTTCAAGGAAATGCAAGGTTGAATGAATGAAATGCAGTATAGAAAATACTCAATATGATTTCAACAAAACAATGTAATCACTTTTCTCTGGCAATCCCCTCCCCCCCTTGATGCAATGCAAGGAAATGGAAGGAAGCACACAGTTCTCAGAAATGCAATCAACTGTAATTCAGTTCACCCCAGCAAGCTTACACTACAGAAAACAGATAGGAGTTTTGAAAACACAGGCCCAAATGCTTTGATATGTGCTAGCAATGGATGAGAAATATGCTGGAAATGCTTTTAATTCCCTTTCAGAGGTTCAGGGTGAGTGGTATCTAGTTAATATTAGTCCAGGCTCACACTAGCAATGAGGCAGGGATAGTTAGCAGGTTAAACGAATTTCTGGCAAATGGAAGGCAAGCAGCAGCAGTTTTTACATGTGAAGAAATTTGCAAATCGCGGTAAAATTCGCGGATGCGCCGAGCGCTATTACAGAGGAACCACAAGGACTATCTCTATCGTTTTGGGGTCCTAGGAAAGCCTAGGATCTCAGCTTCCAAATGAAAGTTACTGCAAGTCTCTAGCCCAAACGGTTACAGAGTTATGACCGATTTAATAGAGGTCGTTTTTGGTTTTGCAAATTTTAAACGCAGCACTTTTTCAGTTCAAAATGATGGCAGGATAACACAATTTCTAAGCTACAGTTCTACTTAGGTTAAATAGATTGAATTAGATGAATTTAAACTAAGAGATTGGTTCTACACAGTTCTGCTGGGTACTCACACTATGTTCTTGAATTAAATGGGCCTCGTCACGGATCTGGTCAGGGTTTTAGACTGGATAGATTGAAGTCTCTAGTTTGGCTCTCTGGAGGTTTGATGGAGGTAAAGTATGGATTTTTCCAGCAGAGCGTCCCGCTGCAGATGGAATTGAAGGTCCCTATCTGTCCTGTCTGTCTGCTTTTATGTGTTTAGAATGTGGGTGTGTTCTAGCATCACTGACCCTACCTCTCTCTCAGCTTCTAATTGGTCAAACTTCCATTTATCATTTGATTGGGGGAGCTAGGTTGGGTCAGAGTGATGTCATTTTACAGCCTGCAGAAAGTCCACTCCTCCTGTCAACTTGCACACATTCTATATTTGATAATAAAAGACATATTTCACAGTTACACAGTTGCTTGAAATTACATATACATGGTGTGGCTGAATTTAGCCATGTCTCTGTCCAAATCTGCTGTTTCTAAGAGCTTGCATTCAGAAATGGCACATAATTGACTTTTTAACTGATTTTTCAATTTCTGACATTGACCCAACTTTACATACATGTGTGCAGGGAGTATGGACATTAACTGATGAAGTTTCAGATTTTTAACATGCATACATTTAGAGTAATATCCACTTTTCCGCTAAAACCCCCCTGAACACGTCACCGGGTCGAAAAACCTCTTAAAATGTGGGCAGAAAAATCACAAGAATTATGGTATCATTTATAAAATTTTCACATGTCCGCTCTATGAATGATCCATCTTTTTAAAGTTATGTTCTGGCTCCAAAGGGGTGTGGTTTCCTCTCAGCACAAGGTAGAAATACTGGTTTATCCAGTTCTGCCAAGCCAGCTTGCTCTCACAGGCAGTGCCCCTCCCCTTTCCTCAGGAGGAAGCCACTTTTTACGACCATTTACGACTCCTGCCAATAAAACCTTTGCCTGAGCAAGGACAGGGCTTTGTTCACTTTCCTGCAGAGCACAGGTAATTCAATTATCAGATAGATGGCATATCCTTAGTGTGGCCAGCAAAAAGGCAGATGGGCCTGGGAACACAGTTGTGACTCAAGTTTCACTCCTGATGGGGGTAGTTGCCAGGCAGAATTGGAATCTCTTTAAGCCAGTTTCAGATAAAATGTCACTTCTTGTTCCCCAGTTTCTGCATTCAAATAAAACTAAACATTTTCACATATGCAGCTAGAAGGCTGATTCTAAGTTCAAAACTATGACATTTAAACAATTGCAACCTATGTGACACTCAAAAGTAGGTCACTCAGTCAATTTAAACATTTAGATTTTTTTTAGTGTCTTTCAGTCCAAATTTACTTAAACTGCTGAAATCCACAGCGCAGCCAGTCTTGTTATAAACCTTCAAGTCACTTCAGAATATAACTTTACATTGGATCCACCTCTCAGTAAGTCTTTCTTTGGCATGTTTTGGGTTCATTTATTCAGTTTTCTACAAAATCTGGTGGTTTTAAAACGCCGGCTTTTGGATAGTGGTGAGTACTGGTACTGCACCCCTTTTTGGGATTTAAGAAAATGAATTCCCAACAGTTATGGGTTTGCTTTTGGCAATCAGCATTGCCATTCCCAATGGTTTCAGACTACTGTGTGGGTAGTCCAATGGTGGTTTTAGGCAGTGTCCTTCTGTGCCCATAACATCGGCAAAAATGAGTGGCAGCCTATTCTTCATGCATTTCCCTGTGCATTTTCTGGGAAGCTCTGGCCATCATGAGGTTTTCCATGTCAGTACTGCACAGTTTTGAGGTAGGGCTCGGATGCATGGGTAAATACATCCCACAAGCGATGAAAAGTGTGCACATATTTGTGGCCTGCTGTAGACATAGGCGGCAAAGTATATCTGCTGTGGGTGTTGAAATAGACGTGAATCTTCCTGAAAACATTTTGCAAGGCAAAACAAGCAGTAGCTCAAGCCATTGGTTGAACTCACCCGAGGGAACACTGTCCATCCCGAGCCAAGACGCCTCCCCTAAACACACTAGCAGCAGGAAACAGAAGTACACAGATCCCATAGCTCAAGCAGGGTTCCATGTGTTAAAATCGTGGCAAAAATGGCCGTGGACACAAAATATTGCGGCAAAAAGGTTTTGCCACTGCCATACATGTAAAGGATGCTGGGGACACCCCTGCAACCCCTGTACCCATTATACCATTTAAGGGGAGCGAGGGACACCCCCGCAACACCCGCTCCCCTTTAATGATGTAATGGGGTACACCTTTCACGGGTCAAACCACAGCATTTTTGCCACGATTTTTTGTTTGTACAATCGACATTTTTGCCGCAATTTTATCACTGCATACCTTAAGCAGGGACTTTAGCTAAGAGACCAACAGAGTCGCAAACAATGACTTACAGAGAAAAAAACAATAAATTACAATCCAGAACATTACAAAAGTACGCCTAACAAGTAATGCAATTCCAATGAATGTAAGTAATGGGTGACCAATAAAACAAGCATTACCAACGACATTAGTTGTTTTTCTTTGGTATGTGCATTGGATGGTCACCCACTTTTTGCCAGCTATAACCGCCATGCGCCCAGGTACTCACATCATTGGCCAGGTATTCTGAAGCTCAGTGAAAAATGTCCTTCAAAGCTACAGTGCATTCCCTCCTTTATCCTTTAAGGTCCCACACTGCACTCTCCTTGTGTCTCGGAGCATGCGCTCAGCAGCTTTCCCTGCTGTGTGCATCCTTTTACAACACACTACTTTTGAGGGCAGAAGGACAACACCCTGCACACAATGTTTGGGGTGCATTACGTAGCTCAGTGGCCCACCTCAACGCTCTGTCACTCACATGACAACAGTGGGCAGTCTTTGGTTACTCCAACAATGAGAATAACACTTACAATCAGAGACAATGAATAAAGAAATAAAGAAATAAAGAAAAGGTCCTAGAAAAATAGATATCTTAAAGAGGGCTACCTTTTGGTAAAACAGAAGCAAGGAAAGAGAACAAGTTGAGCAAAGTTTTGATGACTTATGGGAAACTACACATTGGCCCTCATTACAACCCAGGCGTTAAGGGGTTAACGGCACCGTAAAAGGTGTCAGCGCGGTTAAACCCTTAACGCCTGATTACGAGGTCCCTTTGCGGGTGGCACTTTAACGCCTGCTTTTAGCAGGCGTTAAAAAAACAACCTGCAAAGGGACCTAGGAGCTAATTACAGCACCGTAATTTACAGTGCCGTAATTAGCGCCTTCCCCAGTCCCATTGAGCCCTATGGGGCAAAAATGGGAATGGGGAAGGGCCATGGCGGCATGGGGAATTACCGCCCCGCTAACCTTGAAATGGGACGGTATTTCCCCATTCCACCATGGCGGACTCGTTACAACACCGGCACCAACCATGGTGCTAATAGCGCCATGGTTTAGCACCGGGGTTGTAATTAGGGCCATTGTCTCTAGGGTGTTACTTCTCTATGCTGGAATAGCAGTTTTTTTGACTGTTTGTAGTATTTGATAACAATAGCAAACCACCCAGGTCTGTATTGAAATGCAGCAAGAGTGATCCCAATCTTGTTATTGCCCATTGATCATTAATAGACATTGAAAGGATCATGCTTATCCCTCTTTCCTTCTCTTTCTTCCTAGATCATCTCCAGATGTCAACGATCCGCTCACGTCGAGTGATGACGCGCTGCACTAAGGGACTACGACAACAAGGTGGATTCCAGCAAATTGCCCTACGACAGCTTTGGGAATAGGATACCGCACAAGAGGAGCTGTGGACATGTGGTGGATGTTGGCACACCGCACTCAGGTTGCAATGGGTACAAAGCAGATGCCAGCATACTGCATGAAGGGAAACACACACGCAGGCTGATGCCGGCACAGTGCACCAACAGGGTCCGCTCTACAGCAAGCCAACTATATGCAGCCGTCCAAAGCCCTACCAACAGGAACACCCTGTTTGTCCCTACAAAGAAAGCCCCGGGCCCCATTGCAAGAAATGGAGGTAAGAAGGAGGGCACACAATGACACTTTGCTTGAGTTGTCATTAAACCTTGCACCGGTGAGCTAAGGTTGCAGTGGGAATGACACCTGCTAAGGCACCTTCGAAAAGAAGCACCAAACTGAGAACGAGGGTGGCGTCAGCGTGTTCCCATTTGGGGGTGTATACGCCAGGTGAATGCAGGCAAACTGCATTAAGGACAACTAGAAACAGAGGAAAAGGGAAGCACACTGCACTAAGAGGACCTCTGAAGAACTCAGATGCCGACTCCCTGCAGTGAGGGGGGCGATGAGAATGTGCATATTGTCAATGGCTTTCAATGCTGGGACTTGTGGGCGCAGCCTTATATGGCATTGTGAGTCCGGATATGGAACATCCTTCTTTCGACTGCACAGAGACAGACCCTAGCTTAGTCCCCAGCCAGGCGTTGAGGCTAACTATTAAAACAATGTACTTTCCTTTTAAAGCATTTCATTACCTTGTTACTCCAGATGTGTTGTGCTGTAAAGAGGAACTGTGCCCACATTATGTTGCCTTATTTGTTATGAGGCTCGCTTTGAGCTGTACCAGCTCTTTGCCCCGAGCCATTGGTCAGATCCAATGCTTTACTCTCTATGGCAGTGGACAGGAACTAAACTGTGATTTGGATCTGATGGGTTTTTTTTACGTTGTATCCTTGTGTTCATTAGTCTTTTATACATTTTTAACAAATTGCATGATGTTAAAAGCAGCATGGATAGGTGTCACAGATGCCTGGATTGTCAGTTCAAGTGGGAAGCAGGCTGCAGCAAAATGAGATGTTTCCAGGGAAAGGGATGTTGCATTTTCCTGGGGCCACATGGAGGAGATCTCAGAAGATCATCCCCTTTGCATCAGGACCTAGAAGGATAATTTCAGCTGCAGGGGACCTAAGGTTGGAAAGCAATGCAGGCTGATGTGTGCCTGGCATCCATGCTCCACAAATGCAGGTCAGGTGTTGAAGCCTCTCTCTCTGTGGATCTTGCTTTCTGGCCGTCTGTTGCATGCGCTACCAGTGGTCCATACTAGCAATCTACCGACTAAATACCTGTTTTCATGGGCGGGGCAGGAGACTGATATCTAATGGACTAGCTATGGCCAGCACTCTTCTACTAAAGCCTAAGGTACATGGGATTCCTGCATCCATGTATAATATTTAAATATGTTATGATGTCCTAACAAGCAGACACTCAATGAATTTAAGATACCTTGTTGAATCCATGTTGAGTTTTACTGTATCCTAATTGAATGGGTAATGGGAATTTCAGTAAGATTGTATTGCTGTGTTAAATAAGGCAGGCAGCACTGATCCATGAGGAATTTCAGCACTCCTAGATACGTCTGTGACCAGTATGCTTACTGAATTCCGAGTTTAGGGCAGAGGGTGGGCAGGTGAATGTTGCATACACAGCAAATCAGAACACAGTCCAAGAATCTAGTGTCACCTGCTATCGTCTTAATAAAGGCTAAAGACAATGTGCACGTGTATGTTTTTGTGGCACAACCTGTTTTCCTTCCAAAGAAAAGCATTACCCTGTGGCTTGAGCCCCTGATATTCTAGGCAGAAAAAAGGTAGGTACAAATATTTATGAATACACACATAGGGCCTCATTACGACCCTGGCGCTAAGTGTTTAACGGCGCCGTAAAAGGCTGCGGCGCCGTTAAACACGTAGCGCCTTACTACGAGGTCCCTTTGCGGGACCCGACCTTAACGGCTGGTCTACACCAGCCGTTAAAGTAGGGACCCGCAAAGGGACCTTGGTGCTAGTACGCTACCGCAATTCGCGGTACCCTACTTAGCGCCTTCCCCATTCCCATAGAGCCCTATGGGGCGAAGATGGGAATGGGGAAGGGCCATGGTTCAATGGGGAATTACCGCCCCGCCAACCTTGGAATGGGGTGGTAATTCCCCATTGAACCATGGCGGACCCGTTACAACACCGGCACCAACCATGGTGCTAATAGCGCCATGGTTTAGCGCCTGTGTTGTAATGAGGGCCAAATAGTGTTCATATTCTAGACTATCACCTGGTAAGGCTGATTAGAATGATTTGCGTCAACGTCTCGAACTGTGGTTGCATGTCAAGATATCTCGACTCTTAGCTTAAGAAATCATTATCAGTATTCAATGTTTATCAATGTGTAGTAATTGACTATGAAAATACGGTATTGTGATTGTCATCTTAATAAAGTACTGGGATTTTGGAAAAAATATAAAAAAGCCCAAAAACTCATAGGGCCTCATTCCGAGGTTGGAGGTAGTCATGGCGCTATAAGCGCCATGACTACCTCCAATACCGGTACCGAGTCCGCCCTCGTTCAATGGGGATTTACCGGTCTATTCCGACCTTTGCGGGACCGGTAAGTCCCCATTGAAAAAGCCATTCCCCATTCCCATTTCAGCCCCCATAGGGCTCAATGGGAAGGGGGAAGGCGCTAATAACGGTACCGCAAATTGCGGTACCGTTATTAGCTCTGAAGTCCCTAAATGGGCCCCGTCCATAACACCTGGTAAAACCAGGCGTTAAGGAAGGACCCGCTAAGGGACCTCGGAATAGGGCACAAAGGGATTACCGGCACCGATGTCCTTAACAGTGCCGGTATCCCTTTGCGCCCACCTCATAATGAGGCCCATAATCTTAGTTCAACTGCAGTACACTTTTCAAGTTGACCAAAATCCAGTCTCCTGTTATTTTGATTACCTCCTGTTTCCCTCCTTTGGATATTGTGATCAAAGTACTTTATGTTGCTTGAAAATGCCATCATAGCGACTGATAATACAGATACAGTAAATTCACACAGCTTAAAAGCCACCCACATCATGGTTAGAAAATGATTTGGACATTAAACATGGGCCCTAGGACATTCTTAGAAATTCCGAAGGACCTTCTGTGTTCACGGTATATGTCTCCGGTCTTAATGTAGCTTACCCACTGATGAACAAGGCTTGTTCCCCATTTGGATGTCACAGTGATTAGGCATTGGCAAATGTGGTACGCATTATTTGAAGCTTCAAATGGAAGAATACCTGATACCTACAAGCCCTATCCAGCACCCAAGCTTTAGAAGGGTGCTGCATCTCTTCCAAAAGCACCGGATGCCATTTGGCCTTTGCTGTCTACACGAGGCTACCTCAGTTCCTGACTGAGCTGCAGGCTGTGGCAGGACACTACGCCCGACCCCTATCAGCCCTGCTCACTACCATCACGCCCCCTGGCTCCTGGACCTACCCAGTCTATCCACTGGACTTGACCCCAGCTGCACACCATATCCAACTGGTGTTCCGCCACTGTATTACATCACAGGTAACCCACATGTGAACGCTGAGTACTTGCTACTGCATATGTAAAGCTAATCGCACCCAAACTATGCCGACTGCCAACTAACCTTATTCACCTGTTATACCACCACTTAGTAGGTTTACTCACTGTATGGCCCCCAGGTACACATGCATATGCCTCCACTAGCCACTGCGCTACACATTATAGCTGTATTTAAACGTCTAAAGGTGCATTGCTTTTTGAATGCTGCGTCTAGCCCGCCACTATAATGTATCCTGACAACAGCATCTAGCCTGCCTATGATAGTTACACTTAGCCTGCCTATGATAGCTACATTTAGCCTGCCCCTGAAAGCTGTACTTTGAAAGTTGAATTTGCCTACCTATGATAACTGCATTCAGCTTGCCCATAATAGTTGCATTTAGCCTGTTTATGATCGAAAGCTGTATTTTGAAAGTTGAATTTAGCCTACCTATGATAACTGCATTCAGCTTGCCCATAATAGTTGCATTTAGCCTGTTTATGATCGAAAGCTGTATTTTGAAAGTTGAATTTAGCCTACCTATGATAACTGCATTCAGCTTACCTATGATAATTGCATTTAGCCTGCCCATGATAGTTGCATTTAGCCTGCCTATGATAGCTACATTTAGCCTGCACCTGAAAGCTGTACTTTGAAAGTTGAATTTAGCCTACTTACGATAACTGCATTCAGCTTGCCCATAATAGTTGCATTTAGCCTGTTTATGATAGTCACATTTAGCCTGCCCATGATAGCTGCATTTATTTCTAGTCAATTGCTACTATCTCAAATTTAGGTGTTCCATCTAAGTCTATTGCCCCATTGCTGCCGACTATACCTGAGTTATCTGTCTTATTCGCACATGCTCTAACCTTGATTAGGCTGGAACACAAAGCTTTATCTTAGACCGAACTGCCACCCTTCCACCGTAACGCCACAAGATGCAAACCTCACAAGCCATATTCACCGTCCTCACACTAACAACATTCCTAGTCTACATACTTAGACTCACTCCCACCATTGAATACAGTACCCTTCAACGCTCAGCCCACTCCCCTGCCATGACACAGACTCAACCCCAACCATCGATGAGTCGTAATGACCTAACCGAAGAACCTCAACAATATAGGACCTTCGAATCTAAACCATGCAACACCATATCTAGAAATGCTAGACTCCGAGCCAGACTTGCAAAACTATATGAACCACGCGCCAGAACATTGACCGCATCTAACCGTAGCAAACCCACACCTAATAGGGGTATAGAAAGACCACACAGCCTAAACCTCAAGACACAGAATGCACGTATTCATACTTCTGTCACGACCCAAGAAAAGATATGCACATCCCCATCCACAAGCCCACACCTAAAAGGTGCACTAATTAATGCTAGGTCCTTGATTGCTCATGCCATTGAGATTGCTGATCTTATCCAGACAGAAAACCTTGACTTCCTGGCCATTACGGAATCCTGGCTACATGCCGCCGCAGGACCAGCCATCATGTTAGCAATCCCCAACGGCTACACCATCCTAAGAGCAGACAGAGGCGAAGCCCGTGGAGGTGGCATAGCCCTTATTGTTAAATCCAACTTATCCACCAGGCTAGCTCCCTCGAATGGCACTAAATCATGCGAAAGCCTAACAGCTAAACTAGTTATTAACAACTCCCAAACCCTCACCATCCACCTTATTTATAGACCTCCAGGCCCCATTGGAACCTTCGAGGAGGGCATCTCTACCATTCTATCTCATAACCTAAAACAATCATGACAAGTCATCCTAATAGGGGATCTTAACTTAGGCTTCAATCACCAAAACGACCCACAGGCAAGCAGAGTGGCTAACTTACTCTCTGAACTAGGCTTCTCACAAAAAGTACTTTACCCGACCCACAACAAGGGTAGAATACTTGATTGGGTGGCAGACCATAACTGCAATGCCTCCATCCTATCGATCTCCCCACTAATCTGGACAGACCACCACCTCATAACATTTGCTCTAGAAACGGTCAGACCTACCTCTACCGCAGTCCAGCCAGCACCATCCATCCCGACCAGGAACAAGAAAAACATCACCCCAGATAACCTACTCCCGCTCATCCTCCCCACACTTAATTCACTACCAGATAATCTGGACCCTGAAATTCTAGTGAATGAATACAACAAAGTTATGTCCCCTGCCTTGGACATAATTGCACCACTCAAAGTGAGACGCAGCAAACCCAAAGCCCACCTCAACTCCTGGTACACCCCCCATCTAAAAACTCTTCGTACCAAAAAAAGACAATGTGAGGTCGCTTGGAAACTACAACCATCGGAAGAAAATAAGAGCACCCTGAGAGATATATCTACCCTCTACAAAAAGGAAATACTGTCGGCTAAACGGGAAACCTACAACACTAGAATAGCCCAAGCCAACTCTAGCATGAAGGAACTCTTCATTATCCTAAAGGAAATAGAATCCCCCATCCCAGTGCCTGACAACTGTGTCAAAGATAAAACATGGTGCACCAACATTCAGCAAGTCCTAGCTAACAAAGTGACAACTCTCCAATCTAAAATTGCCACAAAAAAATCCTCCCTCAGTCTCGATACTAAGCCCAAAACAGCTATCACCTCTCCTAAAAATAACATCAACAATCCTCGTTTCAAGTTCTCCAAAGTATCTATTATTGAGACAGAAAAAATCATACTGTCACTCAAACCATCCAACTGCCAGGGGGATCAATTTCCAGCCCAACTGATAAAGGACGCAGCTAGAGACCTGGCTCCCTTTATCTCAAAACTCATTAACGCCTCATTCGCAACAGGGTCCATACCTAGTAACCTAAAAGAATCTTGGGTACTCCCATTGCTTAAAAAACAGACGCTAGACCCTGCCATACCCACGAACTACCGCCCAATCACTACTGTGCCATTCCTCTTAAAAATCATAGATAAAGTGGCGTACTCACAAATACAGAAACACCTCGAAACCAACAATTTACTAGGAGTACGGCAGTCTGGCTTCCGCCCCCAGCATGGGACCGAAACTGCCCTCTTAACCTAAAGGCGCAAATTGATGAGCTAAGGGATCAAGGCAAACCAGCCCTACTCCTCCTCCTGGATTTATCAGCTGCATTCGACCTTGTTGACCACAAGGTCCTTTGTAAGCACTTGGATATAGCCGCGCACTTCTCAGAAGAAGCCACAAATTGGATACAATCCTTCCTCAATAACAGGACCATGAGAGTCTTCTCCACCACTGCGGCAGCAAACTCCATCCCCATCACATGTGGTGTGCCCCAGGGATCTTGTGTTTCTCCTACACTCTACAACATCTTCCCTAAGCCCCTTTTCGATGATCTGGACCTTCTTGGTATCACCTACACTAATTATGCAGATGATACTCAGATTCTCCTACCACTTACCGGTGATTACAACAAGGATTTGGCCTTGGTGAACAGAGTTCATCCAGGCATGGATGGCCACACACGGTCTATGCCTGAATGATGACAAAACTGACATCATCATCCTGGGCACACCACCCACCCTCAAAAAACTGGGCCCCAACTATTCCTCTTTTAATATTGACAACAACCAAATTACAACCGCCCACGCGGTAAAAACTCTGGGTTTCTACCTGGACTCCACCCTCTCTTTCAACAAGCAGGTCAATGCGATGGCTTCTTCAACCGCCTACACCTGTAAACTGATAAGAGCAGGTAAACCCTTCCTATCAAACAGTAGCTGCATCACACTTGCGAGAGCGCTCGTGTTATCAAAGCTGGACTACTGCAATTCGCTCTATATTGGGGCTAATAAGGAAGTTATCAAAAGAATTCAAATTTTGCAGAACAACGCGCTTAGAGCAGCACTTAGTATTCCCAGGAGAGCCCACATCACTGAATTCAGATGAGCCAATAACTGGCTCTCTACTCAAGAGAAAATCCAACTAAAAGTCGCCTCTTTGGTCCACAAATGCCTTAACAATGCCGCACCGCAGTACCTATCTGCGAGATTCACAAGATTACAACCAACAAGACTCACCAGATCCGCTACCTCCAACAACATATCCATACCTAGAGTTAAATTGACTAAAGTCGGTGGCTGCAGTTTTCAGGTGAAAGCAGCTCAACTGTGGAACTCACTACCATCCACCCTGAAGACTGACCAACCCTACCTCACTTTCCGACACAACCTCATAACGTGGATCAAAAATGCAGACACACAATAGATCACCCACTGCCTGGACTTATTCACTCCCTTGGAGTTTCGGATTAGGACTGTAAATTACATGCTCTTTTTCGCCTGTTGTATATTCCTGTATATTCTGTTGTATATAATTACTTTATATGTTTCTTGTTGCTCTATTTGCCATGTGATCTTGTAACTAAGCTTTAAGTTGTCTTATAAAATGCGCCCGGTTACCCCTGGGTCTTGTGCGCAATATAAGTAATAAAAACAAACAAACAAACAAACAAGAAGAAGTTCTTGACAACAGTGCTGATTTGTAGTTGAGGCTTATGTTGGCTAAAACGCCTAGGTTTCAAACTTTGCATATGATGGGGACGAGTTCTCCAAAACGGTGGTAGGGAGACAGAGGATACCTGACTGCTTGATAAGATGGATGGTCTCATTATAAGGATTTGTGCTTTGGCACCTTTGAGTTTCAGACAATTGGAATTCCTTCAAGATTCAATGTCGGGCGGTGCTTCACGTAGGAAGCGAATTGAATCTTTTCACCCGAGACAGGCATGTAGATACGTCGATTATCTGTACATGAGTGAAAGAGAAGATGGTGTGTCCTAAATAGGTCCATTAGCGGCTTGATGCAGATGTTGAAGAGCAGAGGTGAGAGGCGTGAGCCTTATGGAATGCCTCAGGTTAATTTGCTGGGCAGTGAGTTGATGTTTCCGAGACTCAAGCTCTGCTTTCTTTTCTCAAGGAAAATGGAGAACCAATAGCATTGCAAAGTTAGGGACATCTGTGATTGGTTGAAGTCTCTACAGCAGGATGGCATTTCGTATGGTGCCAAAGTCACAGAGTGGTTGAGTAGGAACAGCATAGGTAAGATGCCAGTGCCAATGATTTCTAATGTCTCATACCAAACTCAGACCCATGCTGATTCTGTGGCAGGTATTAGTTGATACCGGGTTGAGTGAATTTTTTGGTGATGTGCTGTTTGAAGGAGAGGTTGCACTCAATGGCAATACCCAAGGATTTGGTGCTCAGGAGTAATTTCAGAGTGAACCTTTCGGGTTTATGTTGCTGTAAAGCAGCTCTTTAGATGTGATGACGAGGAACACAAAGTCACTGTCGATGCTCTCGCCATCTATGATTGGATGAGTGCAAGACAGCATTTTTGCCTTAAGATGACTTCAGTGTGGTTGACCTTTTATCAGCATATTGACATATTGATAAATCAGGTTTCTTTAGAAGAGGCCCTATAAGTTTAAGAAAACCGGTGGCAGTATGCATCCTTGAGTGGCTCTGTACCTGCCTCATCATTGCATTCATCTGAATGTCCCCATCTGGGCCAGTTGTTGTTTGCATGATAGGAAGATGGAGAATTTGTAACAACATCTGTGTTTTAGGCCCTCATTACGACCCTGGCGTTGGACCATGGTGCTAATATCACCATGGTCCATGCCGGTAACTTACCGACTCCGCCATGGAGGGATGGGGAAGTACCGCCCCATTCCAAGGTTGGCGGGGCGGTAATTCCCCATGCCGCCATGCCCCTTCCCCATTCCCATTTTTGCCCCATAGGACTCAATGGAAATGGGGAAGGTGCTAAGTACGGTGCCGCAAATTGCGGCACCGTACTTAGCACCAAGGTCCCTTTGCGGGTTGGTTTTTAACGCCTGCAAAAAGCAGGCGTTAAAGTCTCCAACCCGCAAAGGGACCTCGTAATCAGGTGTTAAGGGTTTAACGGCGCCGCCACCTTTTATGGCGCGGTTAACCCCTTAACGTCTGAGTTGTAATGAGGGCCTTAATCTACAAAATGTGGAATGGCAAACGTAAGAAAATACATGCCCCACAAGTAAATTGCAAAATAAAAAGACCAAACTTGATCGACTGCCTTTCCATCTCTTCAGCCCTTCAAAAACCACATGTATGCAAAATGGAGCCGGCTCTCAAATCCTTGAATTGAGACGATTTGACCAAGACTCCAAAGCCCATCAAGCTCTACACTGACTACAAGTGGATTTCTGTGGTTTGGTTGACCCCAAAAGGTTGATTTCTGTTGTACTGTTTTTACCACCAGAAAGTAGATAGTGCGTTGGGGGGGTCAAGGAATATTGGGTGGGGTGGGGTGGGGTCAGGGTGAAGGAGATGTGGGGTCCCCTGTTCCCTGCATTCTGTGCTAAACAATTCAGTAAAAGAATCGAAAAGGATTTTGACAGTTAAAATTCGATTAAAACACATAGATGTCAGTGTATACCACCAAGGATGGAGTTTAATACTCGCTGTATCAGCTGCAGACCTTTCTGCAATTTCCATCTGAAGTACTTACTAACAGAATCAATCATTACTTGCCGCAGTCGCCTACGTTTCACTGCTGCAACTTACTAACAGAAGGGGACAGGAGGAAACATGGATGGCTGTTAGATGTCCTGATATGTGCAGCTATGAACCCCAAGATCTCAGATCTGAATCGGATCACTTAAAATCCCCCAAAACCTTGAAAGCCTTGATGTTCCCAAAGACTAGCCAGCCATGAACCTTGAACACATGTCCTAAGGATTCTACACAGTATCAGAACTTACTGATCTCATGCTTTGTTTATGTTAGTGTTCTGGAATGCATGTCTACTAAATGCTGGGAATACTTCCTAATTATGACCTGCTTATATCCACCTACAAAGTCTTACCTCAAACCACCCTTGCTCCCTCCCCACTTCCTGCTTTTGATAGTCTAGGTCTATGGCAGAAACTCTGTAGCACAATACAAGAACCCCACCCAAAAAAATAAAGATTATGGGGCAGACTATGACAAGAATGCAGGCCAGTGTATTGTCTGTGACATTGAAATTGTGAATAGATCTAACAATACAGTATGTGTGCAGTTGATGTTTAACTCTAGAACCTTTGGAAACTTCTCTCTTTTTACAGTGAAGGAGACATATGACGAAAAGTGCTTTTTCTCTGTAACAAATTGCAGAAAGGCTCACTGTGCCCTAAAAAGAGTGAGGCTTTCACTTTGCATCCTGTATCATTGGAAAGTGCTTATTTGTGAAAACCGGCCACATTTGAATCACTGATGAAGCAGAGTTCTGAAGGTCTGCCGTTCTGGAGGGCGGAAAATCTTGTTTTCATAGTGGGAAGATCTCAGTGTATTTAAGACCAAATTTGGCAGAGGATGTGGTCAGGATCTGAGATCTTGGAGGTGGTAGCTCCACACATCAGGACGTTTAACAGCCATCAATTGTGTGTCAGTAATTTTTGGATGAGCGATCGGTGCAATGTGGTCGTATATTTATTTTATTGTGCCTATGTAAGGCGTTTATACATCAAGAAGTTGTGCTTCAAAGCGCCCGCAGGGCAAAGGGGGAGGGAACATGGAGACAAAGGCAAATAGAATGAACTGAACAGCAAAGGGGTGGTCCTACTAGGCCTTGTGGGCAAGTGCAGGGAGACGGAGAAAGGACAGGGAGGGGGTGAGTGATAGGAGTCCCACAGAGGAAAGTGCGTTGTGTGCAACAGTAAGTGCCTGGCAGAGATAAGTTGGTACAGAGCAATCACCTTCCAATAACAAGTGCAGGTCTGCGATAACACCAGCCAGTGGGTGCCCGAAGGCAAGTGCTGGGATGGGCAGAAGGCTGAGGGCGATTGGGCAGATGGCCGTGACCCAGAAGGACACATAAGGTCCCAGGACACCAATCTCAGCGACTGTGGGGTATTAGCACTGGAGTGAGAGGGGGGAGGAGGAGGTGAAGAGGAAAGTACATAGAGATGGCAAGCAGCGGAGAATAATCTATCTCCTATGCCAATTGGCATTCAGCGCCACATCCAAATGGGTATATGCTTTGCTCACCAGCGATTAAGATTCGTTGTGCCAAGATTTATAGGTCGGGAACTTAGAATGTCAAATGTCAAAGTTGGGAACCAGGAAGGTAAAAGAGAGAATGCCCTAGGGCAATGGTCCACAGAAAAGATGTAAAGAGAAGCCCAAATTACAGCAGATTGGAGGGAGTGCATTTGAAGTAGGATACTCTCCTACATCCCACAGGAAAACTCCCCCATGGTTGTAGGAGAACTCGTAAACTTGCGTTAAGCTGCACCACCTCCCTCTACGCAGGTCCAGGCACCTGGCGTTAAAACATGACTGAGGCACCCGTGTGTGTGTGCACGTGTGTGTGTGTGCGAGCATGCATGTGTGTGTGTTCGTTTATGCATGCACTGCAAGATCCCCCCGCTCAGCAGCATTCATGAATGCAAGACACCTCCCCATGAGCAATGAGGACCTTTGGTGCTCGTTTACCAAGGTTAATGTAAGTGGCAAAAAGCCATTTGGAAGTGCAACACTCCTTAGTGCACTACAAATAAACCTTAAGTGCTGTGCCAACATGCAGTGTGTGCGGCAAACAGTGGCCAGGGCTGGAGAGGTAAGCACACGTATTTTAGACGAGAGGCTCACAAAACAATTTAGATGAGAGGCTAACTTTGGAAGAAAGGGCAGGCGTGTCCGAAGCGCCAAAGTGTTTCAGGGGAATACCATGCTGTTGTCCCGGGCAGACAGAGCATGAACCGCGCTACATCATGGCCTTGAAGCAGCTGCAAAACCACTCGCTTTCACGCCAGGAACCTAGAGTCACCTGTAGCAATGGGTTTAAATGGCTTGTTTCGGACGCTGTAGCAGAATGAAAGTACATGTGTCGCATGTGTCACAAGAAGTATGGTTTCAGCCTCGATTGGGAAGTGGGGTACATGCCTGTGCAGTTTAGTGACTTATCTACAGAGAAGCAGGAAGTTCCTCTATGGGAGCATTATGAACTAATGTGGTAAATCGGAATCTGGAGACGGACAAGGTGGCATTTTGGGTTCAATCATTCTTAATTTGACCACCCGAAATCTGAGCTGTCCCTCATTCTCGGACCTGCTCTAAAGAAAAGTAGTCTAAAAGAGTGCGTATCAGGGTGTGGTACAGAATAATCCAAGTCTGTCGACCAGAAACCTAAACTACACTGATTGCTGTCCCCACCACTATAAACAAAATAACCTTAACTTTATCAAAGCTATTATACGGGCCTTTGTCCAAATAAGGGAATGCTGGCTGGTCTCTGACCCCACGCAGATGTACCTATATCAAAGCAGTACAAGAAAAAGTCTCTTCAAACTTACTCTCCATGGGTTGCGTGTCACTCTTTGGTTAGTCTCTTTGTTCCTTGGTTACCAGGGTTGTTTTTTTCTCAGCCTTTGGTCTTCCTAGACCTTTGGGAATCTTCCTGGTTATTAGTACACACCAGGTAATCTTCTTGGGTGCTCCAACCAAGGAATCTTGCAGTACGTTCTCCCTGGGGGTCTCGGGTCTCGCACCTTGCCTTGGGGTTGGGTTTCTCTCACCTGGCCACAGGTCTGTTTTCTCTAAACCGGCCTTGGTGTCTGGTTGCTCTGCCCCCACTCTGGGGTCTGGTTTCTCGGGTCCCAGGAGGACATCGCTCCTCCTCTGCAGCTCCGCTGGTTACTCTCCTCTCTAGGTTAAACACTGATTTAGCCTTCATGCAGCTAGTACTTGGGCTTATCTCCCATTCTCTAGTCCTGACTTGAGGACGTGCCTGAGAAGGGTCAGAAACCACACCAGCCATAAGTGTAGGAAGAGGTAATTCATCACACAAGTCAACTCCCATTTACCCAACACAACTATTAGTTTCCTGAGACAAGTGAGGATAACACATATCCCTGTTTAGGGAATGCTTGTCCTCTAAGATGGGTCACTCCCAGCGGATCCCACTCTTAGGGGTGTCAAGCTTAGCAGGCCCACCTAGCTAGTCTTATAGAGGGGGGGGCTGTCTGTTGGGCAGAGATAGGGAAAGCATAAAGACTAGAAGGAGAGAAATAGACAGCAGAGGGAAAGGTGTGGGGTGGCATTCCCTGCTCTCGGCACCAGGATGAAGCCAAGTTATGAAGGCAAGAAGGAGAAAAGATGTGGGGACAGGAGAGAAATGTAGGCAGGGAAATGGGCACACAGATGGGGAAAAGGGAAGCTCCGGGTGACTAGGGAAGTTGCACTGTGTGGGGTGGAACGCCATATGACCAAATCTGCGAGAAGGAAACGGGTTCAGAAAATACTGGTTTATATAAATTAACACTGTTGAGTGAAATGTCCAGTGCTGCAATTGTTCAGTTGTAAGATCAATCCGACAGGAGACGGTCCATTCCTACACCCACACAACAAAATAACAGTGGTCATTAGACCTGGAACCACCGTTGCTTGTTGAAACAGAGGACATCAGTGGTGTTTTCCATGAGGATCAAAAATTTCCTTTAATGCCCATAGTGAAGAAGACCTTAAATGCCCATAACCTGCGACCTTTTACTCCAGCACATTGTTCTAGAGCAGCCTGTCCTTGGCCAGCCAGAGATTGTCAGCCGCAATGAACCTGCAGTGGCTCTCGAGCCCTAAAACGTGAGAGAGAGAGAGGGAGAGTAAGCTCCTGTGGCAGAAAGAGGACAACCCCCCCAACCCTCACCCCTTTCAACATGTCACCATGGCTCGGCTTTTATTCGAGATCTGTCAGAGTTTTCCTGGTGAAAATAATCAGAACTGGAATAAAGTAATTCTCTTGGCAATAAAGATGTGCAAAATGCATCTGCAGGCAATGCATCCGGAGCTGGGATCTTGCAATGTGTCCAGAGCTGAACGCTGGCAATGTGTCCAGAGCTGGACACTTGCAATGCATCTGGAGCTGGACGCTGGCAATGTGTCCAGAGCTGGAAGCTTGCAATGCATCTGGAACTGGATGCTTGCAATGCATCTGGAGCTGGACGGTGGCAATGTGTCCAGAGCTGGACGCTTGCAATGCATCTGGAGCTGGACGGTGGCAATGTGTCCAGAGCTGGAAGCTTGCAATGCATCTGGAGCTGAACACTGGCAATGCATCTGGAGCTGAACGCTGGCAATGTGTCCAGAGCTGGACGCTTACATTGAATCTGGAGCTGGACGCTTGCAAACACGCAAATGAAGGACGTTGTGAGTCCCAAAGCCTTTTCACCCACCAACCAAAGCCATCCTTTTTCACCACAACCACCACTCTCTGCACCAGAAGAAGATCCTGCGTCTAGAACATATCCCAGTTTGATCAAATGGATAGGATTATCTGTGGTGGGACAAGGTGGATTTGGGAAAGTTGATAGTTCAAAAGTAAACACGTGGTGCCTGTCCTCAAGTATCAACTTTCCTACCACCTTAAGCAATCCACCATCCACTTAAAGGTAGATGTTCAGACCATTTGTTTGTTATTACACCTCACAAGGACAATGTGTGCACTAGCCTGGTGGAGGGGCTGCGTGAGGAACCCATCAGCATAGGTGGGTTTGGGTGGCAGCATGGGGTTCACAGCAGCCATGGCAATGCCTGGCTCTGCAGGGACACATGGAATCTATGGTGTCCTTTCCCTGGCAGTTGCTCACTAGGACAGAGAACAAGGAAATGCTTGGGGGCACTGGGACTTGCCCTTCGAAGGTGGCACTCTACGAGTGTTATGTCCCGATCCACTACCATTCCAATACACCAGCATTTTGTTTTCTATGTCCATGTAAGCATAAAGAGCGACACTCACAGAAGCATGCAGACAGCAAAGATGTAGCCTTTCAAGCCCCTCACTCCCTCATCTAGCCTCAAAGGTTTCCCTGAGCCCTTTATCACTCTGTTCCCACACGCTGCACACACCAGAGCACGATTTTGGCTACGTTTCTCCTGGTACAGACATATGATGAGTGAAAGGTCATTTTTATCTTAAAACATATTCTTGGAAAGTGCTGCTTTGAGCTTTTTGGAAATTGAGGGATGTTGACCTCCGCTTTCTTTTCTAGAGAGCTATTGCACTCCTTCTCTCTTATCTCGCCTCGTCTCCCCTGTGCACTGTGGGGAACACATTATTTAACATCAGTTGGCGGGTATTGTTTCTACTGGTCTGTTTCCGACGAGATTGGCCAGAAGCCTGATATGCAGTGGAGAGTTCAAATTGATGTTGTTGCACAAGGAGGCCAGATCTTTATGTGTCTTGTCAGTAGGTGGTGAAACCAAGGCAGGAAGGATGTTGCTCTTATTCAGAGCTGCCAACCCAACACAATTGCACATACATAGTTTCAAGAGCCATGGTTGTGTACCTGGTCTCAAATCTTGCATTCACTGTTTTCATTGAATATGGCTTCTGCCATATCTATGCCACAACCTTTGCCATATCCGGAGTCGATGGGAGAGCATATCCAACATACACATGGTGACAGCCGACTACCCCTCCCTTTTGCACCAACTTTCATGTAACATGGAGAACAGATGCCCAAATAAATTGTAAAAGCATCAATCTAAGCCTTTCTAGAAAACATAAGAATTGCATTTCAAGGACACAAAAAACGTTAAACACAATACGTTATTGCAGCCTTATGCAAATCAACACATATGGCCCTCATTACGAGCATGCCGGTCCCTAATTAATGTGCCGGTAACAACGGTTACCGGCACCCTTTCCAGACCGGCATACTCTGAGTCTGCCGGGAGGGCCACTGAACAACCGGCAGGCCTGACCTGCTGGTAGTTCAGGCCCCTACCTCCAGATTTTTCACTAGCAGTGCCAGTGCTTCAGGGTTCCCATTCCCCTGGAGTCCTAGAGAACTCCAGGGGAATGGTAACTTACCGTTCCTCCGCCGCTCGTGATATCCTGCTAGCACTGGGATAGCAGATGGTGGAAAAGATAAGGCGAGTCTGCCGCTAACCCGCTGGTAGCCCCTTCCGGTTACCGGCAGACTCGTAATGAGGGCCATAGTGTGTGACAAGTGAACCAGGGTTAGTAATGTGCCCACATCAGGTGCATCATAGTACAAACATTGCTTTCAGAAAGCAATTTCTGCTGCCACCAGTTGTATGTTGGATATACTCTCCCCGCCTCT
This sequence comes from Ambystoma mexicanum, assembly GCF_040938575.1. Classification (NCBI taxonomy): domain Eukaryota; kingdom Metazoa; phylum Chordata; class Amphibia; order Caudata; family Ambystomatidae; genus Ambystoma; species Ambystoma mexicanum. The sequence continues at coordinate 254,977,772 of NC_090931.1, read as the reverse complement.
GTGACACCAAACCGCCGTGGGGAAGATCCAGTTAATTTATTCAGAGTCAATGGCAACCAAGTTTTGCTGCAAGGGTTGGAGCACAAACTTCAAAGGTGAAAGATTTGTTCATTTAGTTCCATCCATATCCTCATTTGATCAAATGAGGTGTGGAAGACCCAAGACTTGGAAAATGTGTGTTCATCCAAAACCTATATGGAATGGGAAACCTTGAGTTCTTTTGGTGCAGAGCCTTCTGCCAAGTCTGGGGCATAGATGGAGGGTCCATAGTGCCTATGTTGAAGATGCCTGGTGGGCCATAACTAGTACCTGGGCAACAGGGGCAGGTATGGAGGCCAGAGTTCGTGCCATTGGTTAAGATTTATTCTAAACCTTCCAGCCATCACCTGTTCTGTTTTGCTGTAGTCATGCCGAGTGGGATGGGTATGCCCAGAAGTGGGTCCTGTGCCTGCTGGGCCTAGAGACCAAAGCTACTCCTCACTGATGAGGCCCAACAAGACCAACACATGTTTGGGGATGCTTGTGGTCTCATGCAGAAGGGATGTGGCCTAGCAGTTTGGGCTGGACTGCCCCTTTTGGGGTGGGACCAAGCCTGATTTGCATATGGTCTTTGCCCTTTTGTAATGGCTTGGCAGGCAAAGAACAATGGTCTGGAGGGTTGCCCAGAGCAATGGCAGAAGTTAAGATTAATTCTAAACCTTCCAGCCATCACCTGTTTTGTTTTGATGGAGCCTGCCGTGCCAGCTGGTTTGAAGCATGCCTTAAGGAGACTTGTCATAGGTTTGGAACATAGAAACATGTTTAACACCCTGTGTCACAATCATACAGATGCTGCACGTATTGTTTCTGAAGGGAGCCACTAGAAACTCTCCTTAAGCTGTGATCACAATCCTTGTCCAGTAGCTGCGCAGTGGAGTGCCCAGCCCAGAAGGTCAATGTGCTCGTCTTCCTAATGCATGGGATTAAAGTGTTTTCTCAAGAACATTCTAATATCCGGTAAACGGATGCCTGCAGGTTGTCAAGTTCCAAATGCTTTGGAAAGCAGAGAAAACGCTCCTGCAACATACCATGTCATTTCCTTTGTTTCTCTCTCTGTGGCAAATGGGGACAGGGGGGAAGGCTCTGTCTGGCAAATACCAACGTTTCTATATTCTATCAATGTGTCGCTCATGAGCAGAACATACAACCCTACATGCTTTGGCCATGTCAGCTGCCTACCTTACTGCACCCCTCCCTGCTTCTGATGCAGAGTGCTTGAAACCCAAGAGGTCATTTCAAACTTATGCTTTACCCAAGGGTTGCCATCTAGAATTGCATTGGCTCTCCTTTTCAGGTGTAGAAAGTGACTCCTCAAAGTATCTGTGGAGTCTGCCATGAAGAGCTCTGAGTGAAAGGGCATCCGGCTGAGCATAGTCTGGCCAAGCGTTCTCCAGAACCCGAAATGGAGGAAGAAGGAGATCAAGTCATCATAATTCTCAGATAATAAGGAAATTATTATTTTTGTTTTCTCGAGTAGTACAAATCTTTTTACATGAAGGGTATGCAACTAAATGCAGTGCTTTAAAATTAACACCCCAACTCTTTATTTTTAAAAGTTTACAAATAAAACTAATGTTTCCTGTTTTACACAAGTTGCACTGCTATAACAAATTGCAATACATTTAATTTGTATGTGAAAGAACATTTTACATTTTTAGATGCTGCTCTAAAATGAAAGAAAAATAAGATGGTAACTGTGCGTCTGAAGGAAATCACCTGGCAACATGGCCTACCAGAAGTGGTTAGAGGCTTTGTTGTTCTCTTGTATGGTCTCTGTTTCTAGATTTCTTGCAGATTTCTTCTCACATGTCAGTCAGCTACCATCCGCAATCTAACACACACGCAGAAAGGGTCAACAAGCGTCTTGAGGTTCTTATATAGGCAAAAGGAAAGCTCCATCCACTAATTGAGCAGTGTCACCTGTCAGTGGCTTATGGGGGATAATCTTTCCCATGTCCAGCTCTTCGGAGATTGTCGCTCAGAAAAGGTTCCACTCTCGTAGCGAGTATACCCCCCAACAGGTCCAGCAACTTTTGACTTGTGGTATGTTAGCAGTCTGGCTGATGACAGCATCTCAAAACTAGATGTGCATAATGCATAATCATCACTCTAATAACCCCTAAACAAGTTGACAGAATGTCTTCAAATCTTTTAGCCTCTAGAAAAAATGGCAGGGCTTTTCTTTGTATGCCAGTCTTTTCTGTGTGACATGGTTTCGCATAGTGTCTCCGAGGGGCTCATGTTGCATAACTCACTCGGCCAGATGCCTCCCATATCCAATCAAAACACACTCCCACATTAACAAATCATACACGAATAGTGGTGCACACATCCTCCACCAGAGATTGCATTAGAGTCTCTGTGTGCATCTGATGACTCTCATACACATCCCCCGCCCCCTTCGTATACTGCTCATGGCATGCAGCATTGTGTGTATTGTGGTCTCGTAAGTCGATTATGGTGGCTGAGCAAGTCCTTTGCTTAGCACCAATGACGTGTGACCTAACATATCTTTGATGTCGTCAGTGCTAGTTTCCTATGGGAAGTTTTCAGTGAAGTCATTGATGATGCCATTTGTGAATTCATGTGTGACATCATGGGCAATGTGTGCCATGGACAAGTTACGATAGTGTTAAAAACCATACCTAGTACACACCCGGCGGGGCGTGATCCTGCTAGGCAGGGAGAACAGAAGAACAGATGCGCACAAACACACGCGCACTATCTCTGTTCCTGGGATGAGTTCAGGAACACACACCCACAAGAGGGTCCTTTCCCGCAGCCCGCTCTCACAGCCCATGTATCATTGTGGTGATTAAGGTACACATGCACACATATTTGCATACCCAATCCAAGAATATCATACAGGAACGCATAAAAAAAACTAGATGGAGGAAGAAATGCACATTCCGCACGCACACAAACACACACAGGCATATACGCACACACAAACACGCTTCAAAGGATTCATTTTAGAAGCCCTGTAGTAACTTCACAGGTGCACTGCTCAAAAGCTTTTTTGTAATCTTTATTGTAGCAAGTTCTGGAACCTTTGCCCTAACATTTTGATAAGAATCTGTTAGAAATAAACAAAGTTTGTAATGGAAGCTCCGTTGACATCATATTTTTTGGATGGTAAGCCCCAGGCCACCCCGTCACACAAGCACGCACCTGTAAAAAGAAATACACTAACACATCTTGATGCTTCAGGGTCCCTGTGGCAACTGGCACGCACAGGCTCTCATTTATTTACAGCGCATGCGCGAGCCGGAACGAGGTCTGCGCATGCGTAGTACCATACGTATTGCTCCGTAACATTCCTCCTTTTCTTTAAAGAACAAAGAACAACAAATAACATATAACATGGTATCACATGGCCCAACAGGGCTATCACTGTGGTACACATTAATGACAGGCGGGCCCAACTTGAGTCATTACTGTCATCCCTGCGGTTCAGGGATCAGTGTCCATGATGAAGTCCTGGAACCGGGCCAGACACCTGCGCCCTTCCCTGCTTGGGTACCTCCGGATAACGCACTGGGGCCGGAAGTGAAGAGTCCATTGGTGGCGGATGCCCGCCGCCCTCGCCGTCACCGGCCGCCAGACTGGCACACACGGTCATCGGTCCATTGTCCACTGGGCCTTCATCAGATGAGCAGGCCTCGATTTTCTTGAAATAAGACACACTCCGCATCATGGTCCCACTGGCCTCGCCGTCACCGGCTGCCGGACTGGCACTCGCGGTCATCGGTCCATTGTCCACTGGGCCTTCATCAGATGAGCGGTCCTCGATTTTCTTGAAATAAGACACACTCCGCATCATGGTCCCCCTTTCATCGGCTGCAGTTACCATGGAATCATTGATGTGGGTTACGTTCATGGGGTTTGGCTCATAAGTAAGGGATAACTTTCCCTCGGGATGGTGGTTGCGCACTAGCACAGTGTCCCCCACTGAAATGGTGGGCTGACGGAGGTTTCTCCGGGCACTCTGCCGCTCATTGCGTACCTGTTGCTCCTCTCGTACTCTTTCGTTGTCGATGCTTCCCGGCTCTCTTCCCTCCACCTCTGGTAGGAGGCCTCAGGTGCACCGCTTGAAAAATGCTTCCGCAGGTGCTACTCCCGTGGATTGATGTGGAGTCGCCCGGTACTCCTGGAGGAACTGAAATAGGTTTCTCCGTAGTTCTCCTCCTTCATTCAGAGATATCCTGAACACCTTGTTCAAGGTGCCCATGAACCTTTCGGCCTCACCATTGGCCCTTGGCCAGAGGGGAGTCACCTTCCGATGCCGTATTCCTCACTCCTCCATGTATTTTCCGAACTGTTGGCCTTGAATAGGTGGTCCATTGTCAGAGCATAATTCAAACGGAAATCCATGGGTGGTGAAGATTCTATCCAGGGCCTGGAAGGTGTGGTCACTGGCTGTCGATTCTACAAGCTCTATTTGAGGATACCGAGACCATTGATCTATCACCGCCAAGAAGTAGGTGCCCCTCCCCGTGGATCCAAAGTCTGCGTGCACTGTGCCTCACGGTTGTTCACTCCTTTCCATGGATTGGATGTGGGGTTCTCTTGCTGCCAGGCTGACCGCCTGGCACCAAATGGACTGATGAATGTATTCGTCCACCCGACAATCCAGGTCCGGGAACCACACTTTAGCACGTAGGTGGGCCTTGGTTTTGGCCGTGCCTTGGTGCCCCAGGTGGGCCAGCTCAAGGTCCTTCACCACCAGTGCCCGGGGCACAACAATCTGGCACCCTATCAGCATCAGCCCTTCTTCTGAGATAGATAGCTCGTTTGCAGGTCCTGTTAGGCACCCCTCTCTCTCCGGGTGTTGTTGGCCAATACTCCCTTTCAGTCTCTGCTGTCCATTGCAGCCTTAATGAGCTGAAATACTTTGTCCACTCTGGATGCGTCCACCAGCTCCGGAATGGTCAGTGCTATGGGCATGGCAGCCTCCACTACGTGATGGACAACCTCTGCACAGTCGTCTTCCTCTGGTCTTTCCTGCATCCGGCCGGGTCCAGGGTGGCGGGACAAATAGTCTGCCGGCATATTCGTTCCTGGCCTGTATTGGAGTTTTACCCCATATTCCATCAGTGACAGCATCCATCTCTCGATCAGTGGGGGAGGCTTTGAGGACCCACCAGATATGATGGGGATCAGTGGCTTGTGGTCGGTAATGAGTGACACAGGCTTGCCCAAAATGCACAACCGAATATCTTTACAGCCCCATAAAATGGCAAGCGCCTCTCTCTCAATCTGCAAGTATTGCTTCTCAGTGTCAGTCAGGGCCTTGCTGGCGTAGGCTATCGGATGTGTCTGGCCCTGTGCATCAGGCTGTAGCAGCACTGACCCTAGTCCGACGGGACTAGCATCCACCAAAAGCTCCGATTCTCTCTTGGGATCAAAGTATGCCATGGTTTCATCCCCAGTCAGTGCCGCTTCGATAGCGTCAAACGCCTTCTGTTCTCGGGCTGACCACTCCCACACGGCGTCATTTCTTGTAAGGGCCATTAGAGGTTCTGAGAGTGATGCCAGATCGCGGATAAACCGCCCACAATAATTCACCATCCCTAGAAAACTTCTAATGTCTGAAGGGGATTCTAGGGGTTTTGCCTCTCTAATGTCACATACCTTCTCTGGGTCTGGGGAAATGCCTCCTGCATGGAACACAAATCCAATAAATTCTATTCTGTCTCTAAAAAATGTGCACTTCCCTTTGTGTAGAGTCAGGCCCAAGTTCGGTATCCTATCCAGGGTTCTCTCCAACCTTTTCATGTGCTCTGCCTCGGAGGAAGCAAACACCAAAATGTCATCGCTTAGATATATCACATCTTTCAGACTGCTGAGCGCCCCCCGGATCACATACTGAAAGACTGCCGATGAGATGCCAAAACTTAGTCTCTTGAATTGATACAGGCCCTTGTGCATTGTGAATGTGGTTCTGTAGCGGGATTCAGGGCACAGCTCCAGCTGGTGTTAACCAGAGCGGAGGTCAAGTTTGGAAAATACCTTGGCACCCTGAAGTTCTCCTACTATGTCATCCAGCGTAGGTGTTATGTGACGCTCTCATCGGATTGCCATGTTGGGCAGCCTCATGTCTATGAAGATGCGCACTGCACCTCGTTGTTTAGGCTTGGCCGCCACTACAATCGGGGACACCCAGGGACTGGGGCCCTCGACCCTTTCAATTATATCCATGTCTACAAGTGCTTGCAGATCATGTTCAACCTGCGCTCTCAGGCGGAAAGGGATCCTCCGATGTTTCAGTGCTGTGGGTCTCACAGACTCGTCAATATGAAGATGTATGCGGTCAACCTTGAGTTTGCCAACACCCTTCAATATGTCCGCATATCGCTCCGTGATGTTTTGTATGTCTGACAGGTACACGGACATGGCAAAGTGCACAATGTTCAGTGCTTCAGATGCCACACAGCTCAACAGAGAGTGTGAACTCACCTCTGTTACGAAGAATCTTGCTTTTATGGAGTGCTGTCCATGAGTGACTGGTGCTACGAATGCCCCTCAAAATGGCAAGGGTGTGTCGTCCCTAAATGTGTAGATTCTGGCTTTAGTTCCTTCAAGCGCCGGTGGGCTAGGTAATGCTTCATGATGTCCTGCAGCCAGGACACACACGGATGCTCCAGTGTCTATCAGCACCAATGTAGGTGTTTCCCCGATGTTGACAAAAAGTGTGTGATGATAAAACTTTCATCAGACCTTGGGTCACCTGTAATGTAGTAAAAACTACTGAAGCAAATTACACTATTGCATATAATGTTGAAGAGAAAATATAATAGCTAGATTTCCATCTGAAAAGATAGACAAAAGTCCTCTATTGTTTTGTTTGCAGTTATTTTTAATTCCCAAAGTTCATTTCTAGTTGAGGGAGCAGAATTCCAACATATTGCCAATGCATTTCGGACCCAATGACTGGTCTTTCATCAAGGCGAATTATATAGTGCCAGAAAAAAACTAAAATGCTGATTAAATTACTAGTATTACAGTTTGTCAATTCTCACAACAATTGTGCTCAAGCAAGAAAACTCACACATGTTGTTAAAGCTAAAGAAGGATGTACTAAACTGTCAGGTACCTGTAATTGGATGAACCTTTGCCGCGTATGTGATGCGGCTGTATCTTCCTTCAAATATTTACAACTTGAAGAATGCCTTAATTTCTAACCAGAAAACCAAATTTCAGTATTTCTTTTTAACTGTACACTTCCTTGGAGTGCGCTTCCGGTATTCCTTTTCTGAACTTTTAAATCATACAAAGATACATCTTTGATTGGTTATGCACATCTTTGTTTTTTATTTCCTTTCAAACATAAACTTTCTTCTTCAAAAAACCATATCCCTTTTGTCTCTCAACACGTGTTTCTCCACGTTTAACGCACATGGTTCATCAGGAGAGTTTTCTAATATAAAACAAGAGAAACATTTTTTTGCTTAGCTATATCAACCCAAATACATTGTTTATGTACAACCATTTAGGTGGTAGAGGCAAACTACCAATTGATATATTCATTTAACATACTCACCATTTTTTTCGAATTCGGTAATATTCTCAACTTTTAAATCCTTTTGTTAAAGTTATTTTTTTCATTTATAGCAAAACATTTATCCTTTCTTATCTTCCAGAAAAAATATATGGGATTTCTGTGAAAACCAGAAGTAAAATAAACAAACTTTTAAGCTTAGGTTAAGTTTAAATAATGCCTATGGTTTTGGTATCATAAAGTATCCCTTAGTCTGCTCTCCTCACCTTATTTATCCCGGTACGATTGTCTTCAATCCTTCTCAGTCCGTGCTACTGTGAAAGTGATTTGAATCCTCTTATTTATACTCGCAGGCCCGCTACGTGTGACGTCATCACGCCGCGCAACGCGATGACGGCATGCGTTACGTTGCTCGAAGACGTCACGCGTTTTTCCTACACGGTCGGCGGCCATCTTAGTTTTTGAATAAGCTATGTGTTTTACTTTATTTCAAAGACACTAATTCAAGATCATGGCACTTTACCAAAAGTAAGTTCCGATTTTTTGAACCTTATTTTCGCAATTATATGTCTCTAATTTTCATACGTGTAAATAAATATGTAAACTCTCTCAAGTTACTTTTCACTATATCAGCAATTCTTTTGAATTTAGTTAAACATTTTCACAACCCCCAAACAATTTTAAATTTCAAACAGAATTTCAAAAAACAAATCATTACAACCAATAACTCATTTCATTATCTGAATTTAGCCCTGTATTGCAACTGTCCAAAATACAGATCCATTTCGCTTCTCTTCTCCTTAATTGTAGCTCTCTGTTGCCTCCTCTCTCCATGCTTTCAATTTTTTCTATGACCAGAAACTTGATACCCTTAATATCAGTTGCTTTATGTTCTTGATTAAAGTGAATTGCCATAGGGTATCTTGTGTCCTTATTTTTAATGGCTCTAATATGTTCTTGTATTCTGATTTTCAGTACTCTGATAGTACTTCCCACGTATTTCTTATTGCATATACATGTAATTGTATAAATCACATACTTAGTGTTACAATTAATGAATTGTTTTAGTTTGTGATTTTTTCCATTTGGTAGCCTTATCTCTTTTACACCATTTTCCATTTGGTCACAGATTCCACAACTCCCACACTTGTGGGTTCCTGTTGGTGCTGGTACTTGTAAAAATTGACTTAACACTTCAGTTTTTTCTTCTTTCATATGGCTGGGGCTAATTTTTTGCTTTAAAGTTGGTGCCCTTCTATAAATTATCCTGGGTTTAGCTTCTATATACTGTTTTAGCATTTCATCGCTTTGCAAAATGTTCCAATGTTTTGTCAGGAATTTTTTCAAAAGTGAGCTTCACTATTGAAAGTCGTTATGAAGTCTACCTTTTCTTCTCTTTTCTTCACCATTCTTGGTTTGTCCTTTAGTAGTTCAGTTCTAGGTACTTTTTCAGCTTTGTAGATGTCTTTGTCCACATCTTGATTTTTGTAACCTCTCTGTATACATTTTTCTTTGAGCAATTTAACATGATTTTCGGATTTTTCATTTGAACTGCAGTTTCGTTTTGTTCTCAGAATTTCACCATATGGTATATGTTTGATTATATGCTTCACGTGATTGCTTTCAGCATGTAGTACTTTATTTACTGAAGTTGGCTTTATATATAGATCTGTTAGGATCTTTTCCCCATCTGTATAGATTAGCAGATCCAAAAATTCTATTTTTTCAGAACTCATTTTTTTAGTAAATTTGATATTATAATCATTCGCATTCAGATATCTGATGTAGTCAAAAAGTTATTTTTTATCTCCATTCCATATCATAAGAATATCATCGATATATCTTCTCCAATAGGTTATGTATCCATTTGTAAATGCTGTATGTTGCCATGCGTGGTTGATCTCAAAGTGTCTCATGAATAAGTTTGCATAGGTTGGTGCAAACTTGGCCCCCATTGCTGTGCCTCGTTCTTGTCTGTAAATGTGTTTATTGAACAAAAAGATATTGTTGGTTAAAGCAAAATGCAACATTTCTAGAATCATTGAATTTTGTTGGAGGAACAAAATTGATCTAGTTTTCAAAAAGGACTCAGTTGTTTCAAGCCCTTTTAAATGTTCAATACTGGTATATAAGGATACCACGTCCATAGTTACAAAAAGAAAACTTTCTTCCCAGGGTATTTCTTCCAGTTGTTGTATGACATGTTTGCTGTCTCTCAGGTATGATGACCGATTAGTTGTTAAAGGCTGAAGGTGTAAATCAATATATTGGGAAACTCTTTCTATTAATGAACCTATGCCATTGATGATTGGTCTATAGGTTGGAAATTGTTCAAATGTTTTATGGATCTTTGGCAAAAAATATATTATTGGCATAATTGGATGAGTGTTGTTCAGATAATGATATTCATCTTCAAGAGTAAGCCGATTTCTTCCCAATTTTTGATCATGCTGTGCCATTCCGCCTGCAAATCCATAATTGGATTCTTCTGTAGTAGACAATAACAATTCCTATCATTCAATTGTCTGTTTCCTTCAGAAATATAGTCTTTTCTTTGCATCAGGACAATATTGCCTCCTTTATCTGCACTCTTAATTATCCATTGTGTATTTTTTGATAAGGTCTCAATAGCCATCAATTCTTTTTGTGAAAGATTGTGTTTCATTTTCGTTTGTTTATTTTTGAGAACATTTTGTCTCAGATCTTCACTCACCATTTTTTGAAAGACATCAATTACATTGTTTTCTGCCATTTTAGGAATGAATTTGGATTTTAGTTTTAAGTTCGATTCTTCCGATAAACAAGGATCAATATTTTGTTCATCCAGGAACATTTCTGTAGTATAATTTTCTTCTGTGAGATTCATGATATTTATTGTCCTTTCTACAATTTCTACTGACAGAGGTGAGATATCCTGATTCGTCTTCTTTTGTTTCTCGAATATTGATTCGGCAAAGTATTTTTTCAATTTTAATTTTCTACAAAATTTGAATAGATCTACATTAGTGTGAAAATAATCTGCCTTATTTGATGGACTGAAATTTAGTCCTTTATTCAACACCTTGTTAATTGTTGTGTCGACTTCTTGTCCAGTTAGATTCATGACTAAATTTACTTCATCCTCTTGTCTTGTGATCTGGTTTGCATTCCCCCTTGTCCGCTTCCTTTGTTTTTGCGTTCCTCCTCTTTTTCCTCTCTTGTTTTTGGTAAGTTGATTGATATACCTTCGTTTATACCAGGTCTTGTGCCCCTTGGTTTGATGGTACTTTGTTGAAAGTTCAATTTCGTGATCGACTTGTGCCTTCTGAATTCTGCTAAAAAATTTAATTCACGTGTTTTACCTGATGTACTTGGTTCCTCTTCTATTTCTCTTTCTGCTTCACTAACCGTTTCTGTGTCAGATGATTGAGTAGTTGAAGATGGTATATTCACATTTTTTTGCCTTGGAATAAGGTTTTGAAATAGGAGTAGTTTTTCCTTTGATGTCATATTTTCTCTGATATGTGTATACTCTTCCAATTTTATAATCTATTTCGTCTCTTAGGAATGCTTTTTGTTTTTTAGATTTTAATTCTTCAGTGAATTTATTTAAATAATCATCTAATATTTGATAATTTTTAAATGTTATTTCAGGTAAGTTCAATTTCTCAATTGTTTCTTTTAGTATCTTAATTTCTTCCAATGCTTTCTCATGGGCTATTGCCGAATGGTTAATTATTCTGACCATCATATCTTTTGAAGTTTTTGCGAGGAGAGCCTCCCAGTTATTCAAGTTTTCTGTATCTTCATCTTCAAAGGAAGGAAAAATACATATTCTAAGACCTCGTGGAATTCTTTCCATATCCATATACATTCTCAGGGTTTTCATTTCCCACTACTTGGCTAACTCTTTTTTCGAAACTGTTTCCAATCTTTCAAATAGATTTCTCAATGTCAATGTCTGAGATGAACGTACATCGCCAGGTGTCTGTCTGTGTCTCAGGAAAAGTTGAAAAAAATAACTTTAACAAAAGGATTTAAAAGTTGAGAATATTACCGAATTCGAAAAAATTGGTGAGTATGTTAAATGAATATATCAATTGGAGGTTTGCCTCTACCACCTAAATTGTTGTACATAAACAATGTATTTGGGTTGATATAGCTAAGCAAAAAAATGTTTCTCTTGTTTTATATTAGAAAACTCTCCTGATGAACCACGTGCGTTAAACGTGGAGAAACACGTGTTGAGAGACAAAAGGGATATGGTTATTTGAAGAAGAAAGTTTATGTTTGAAAGGAAATAAAAAACAAAGTTGTGCATAACCAATCAAAGATGTAACTTTGTATGATTTAAAAGTTCAGAAAAGGAATACCGGAAGCGCACTCCAAGGAAGTGTACAGTTAAAAAGAATTGTTTGTTTAATATTGCAGCAGCCGCAATATACACTCCAACAGGTGCAGCATCCAGGTAACAAAGAAATCATTCACTACTGCACAGTAAGAAATCGCCAATTACAGGAAATCAAAGCCGCAAAGGACTGCAACATTTATACAAAAATTTCAGTAGCGTCCAAATGCAAGTGTGACTGACGCTCCTTTTCTGCAAAATATACAGAAAAACAATACGTTGCTAGTGTATCCATTATTTCAAAATGCGGTGAATAGCACGATCATAGTATGTCTTGTCGATCATAGTAGGTCTTGTCAACTCATCTACTTATAATCAGGCATAATCTAACTTGTACCTTATTCCAAAGAAGACATCAACCCTGCTGTTTGTGCACATTAATCAATTGCAATATTCAGCAATGCTTATACGCTAAACAGCTATCATATTTAAGAAAAGAAACTCTAAATTGGCCATGGCCAAATATACTCAAAATCCCTAACAAACCTTCATACGATCTTGTCTGAGTTAAAAAAAATCATAATTCAAAAGTATTGTCATGAATACATAATAACAAATTGTTTCTACACATGTGCCATCTCATTCTTCTTCTTCTTGGCCGAGTGGCCATATTGAAGATGGTAATACTACCAAAATTACTATACATATTTACTAATATGCCATTGGGGGCAGGGGCACAATTTTTCGTGACCCTTTTTTCTGTGGCGGTATAATTTGTGTGGGGAGGGGGAGCGGCCAGAATGAAGTGGGAGAAAATGGTGGAACCCTACAACAAAGGGGGCATAGCGGCCCCAGACTTTGAATTATACTACTTAGTGGCTCAGGCCCAATTTATCAGACACTGGTACGATGAACAGAGCACCTCCCCCCATTGTAGGTATCGAAAAACACGCTGTACGCCCCACCGACTTACGCTCCATAGTCTTTAATAAGAAATATAAAGATGATTGTCCATTCCACCCAGTTAGCATAACAGTGCATGCATGGTCTAGACTCTTTCGTAGGTTGGGTTTGGAGACTCCCTACTACTCGGTAGCTCCCTTCTGGAACTTCCCAGGTATAGCACCATTTTATGACCTGGATGTCCAAAAGAACTGGGATCCAGAGGAGGAATTCAAACTAAAAGATATATACCCCAATGGCAAATTCATAACACTAGAGGAATTTAAAGTTGGCATGGGGAGGGATCCACTGAAGATACTGCAATATCACTGAATGCGTATGGCTTTTAAGGCCAGATGGCCTCTATTCCCTGATGAACCACCCGTCCATCCATGCCTCACCACACTGTCCACACAGGAGAGGGTCAGTGTCTCGGGGCTATACGCAGTTGTGCAGGCGAACACGCCTACGATAAATAGGATCAAGGTCTCATGGGAAGCTGATCTGGGAATCACCATCTCAGACAAGGCATGGGGAAAATACTGCGACTTAACCAGAAGGGTATCCATGAACGCAGGCCTACGCTAGATCCAATTTAAGGTATTAAATAAGTTACACTATACACCTGAGAGGGTAGCTAAATTTACTCGTACTGGCCCGGCCAGCTGCCTGAAATGTGGAAGCGAACATGCCGATGCATTCCATATGTATTGTTTGTTTGTTTGTTTGTTTTTATCATTTATAATGCGCGAGTGTACCCGGGGGTATCGGGGCACAGCCTTTACAAGAATTTTCGAAACTTGGTTACATAGCAGAGAATATACATAAAAACAAGAATAAGATACACCAATGATATATACAAATCAGTAGGAAGCCTGGAGGCCAATTATATACACATAAGCAGGAAGGCACAAAGCAGGTAAGCAAGAAGGCACACGTGGTTACAGTTGTGCAGGTGGTGCTGGGCACTTCATAGTCTTAGTAGGTCTCGAGTTTCAACCATGAGATTACCAGTGAGCGAAAATTCTGTTAGGGCATGTCAATTCTGAGGTTTGGAGGCAAGGAATTCCACAACAAAGCAGCTTTTACTGGGAAGCTGTTGCCCCCTATGGTGGCCCGCTTGTAGTGGGGAACAGATAGACAGTTTTTGTATGCGGTTCTGGTGGGTCTTAGTGAGGACTGTCGTTGGAATCTGTTGATCAAGTAAGTTGGGGCGGCATTGTTCAGAGACTTGTGAGTGAGTGATGCCGTTTTTAATAGAATTTTATTTTTAGTGGATAGCCAATAGTTCTGTTGGCTAAAATTTGAAATGTGTTCCCTTCTGGAGATGCCCAGGGCTGCTCTGAGAGCATTGTTCTGAAGGGTTTGCAGTTTACTGGTGGTAGCCTTTTTGGAACTCAGGTATAGGGCGTTGCAGTAGTCAAGGCGAGACAAAATAAGAGCTCTGGCGAGTGTCAGGCAGCTGGAGTTCGACAGGAATGGTTTAGCTGCACGGATTAATTTGCATGTGTAAGCAGTGGAGGATGCAAGGGAGCTTACTTGTCTTTTGAAGGAAAAATTGGAGTCTAGATAGAATCCCAGTGTTTTGACCTCCTGTCCAACTTTGATGTTGTTTCCATCAATCATGAAGGAATTGTAGGCCGGGCCGAGTTTCTTTAAGTTGAGTGTGGTGCCTAGGATAATAAGTTCTGTTTTATCATCATTCAGGCATAGTCCATGAGTGGCCATCCATGCCTGGATGATGATGTACACTCTATTTCACAAGGCCAAATCCTTTCCATAATCTCCAGGAAGCGGAAGGAGGATCTGAGTATCATCTGCATAATTAGTGTAGGTGATACCGAGATGACCCAAATCATCGAAAAGGGGCTTGGTAAATATGTTGTATAGTGTGGGGAGACAACGGAGCCCTGAGGAACACCGCAGGTGATTGGTAGGGGGTCTGCTGCAGCCGTGGGAGAGAAGACCCTCATGGTCCTACCGTTAAGGAAGGATGTGATCCACGTGATGGCTTCCGTTGAGGAGTGAGCTGCCGTGTGGAGGTGTGAGCATAGGACAGAGTGATCGACCAGATCGAAAGCTGCAGATAGGTCAAGGAGAAGGAGTAAGGCAGCTTGCCCATTGTCTCTGAAAGAATCGATCTGGCTTTCAGGTCAATGAGAGCGGTTTCCGTCCGGTGTTGGGGCCGGAACCCAGATTGTCTAGACCCTAAGAGGTTGTGTTCTTCCAGGTGCTTTTGTATTTGCACATAAGCAACCTTGTTCAGAATTTTTAGGAGAAATGGAATGGTTGTTATGGGTCGGTAATTTGTGGGTGTGGCAGGGTCAAGAGTAGGTTTTTTCAGTAATGGGAGTACCCAGGATTGTTTTAAGTTAGTAGGGAAGGATCGAGTGGCGAAGGAAGCATTAATCATTTTTGTGATGAAAGGGGAGAGGTCCCGGGTGGCATCTTTGATGAGCCGTGCAGGGCACAAATCTCCCTGGCAATTGGACGGTTTCAGAGATAAGATGATTTTTTCCACTTCCAAAATATTGACTTTGGCAAACTGGAAACGAGCTAGGTCAGTGGGCCTGGGTTTTTCATGAGTTTTTACGTTGAGAGTGTTATTGAGGGAAGCTCTTTTGCTGGAGATTTTACTTTGAAGAGTCACAAAAGAGTTACTATTGGAGTTGCCCACCCATATACGGGTTCTAGGGTGAAGTAGCATCCACCCTTGCGGCCATTACACAGATCCCAGCAGACCTAACACCCCAGAAATACTTATTCGGGGATATTGGGAAGACCTCGGAGGTGACCAGACGATTATTTAATGTAGCATGTATAGTGGCTAAAAAATGATTACTGCAGAAGTGGAAGAGTTCATACGCACCACGTGCAAATCACTTTCTTAAAGAACTGGCTCAGGTCAATGAATGTGAAGAACAATATGTGCTATCGCTACCAAGACCATGTAAACCTAAAGACATCTGGGCTCCGTTCAGAGTTTACTTGTGTGAATTGAGGTCGGCCGGAAGTAGCCCGACCAGACCCGAAAATGTGCAGACTGTGTAGACAATACAGGTTGGAACTGTGTTTTGATATTGTAATCGAACTGTTGAATGTTGTGAATGTCATGTTGAAGCGGCAAAGTGTACCTCCTTAATCTATAAATAAAGTTTAAAAAAAAAAACAACCATCTGCATCCTGCTGGTCCAAACATTAGGTGTAAACTAAAAAAAGGTTCAATGTTGTATGATTATAACTAAAAATTATTCATAGAAAACAGTGTAAATCCAATTCTTCATTCAACCCATGGGGGGATACTGTGTCAAGCCTCTCAATCCAGTATGCCTCACATTGTTCAAGTTTCTTCGTCACACTGGTCCTTATGTTTGCTGTTTCTATCACTTTTTGAGCACACATTTGTGAAACTTGATGATTAGCTGGATTACAGTGTCTGGCAACCGGCGAACACTGGTTGCAAGTTCTTATATTAGATTTATGCTTGTTCCATCTTAAACAAGCCTACCTGCTTGTTTGTCTTATATATAGTAGACCACACAGGAATTTGATACAGTATACTTCTCCTTCTGTAATACATGTTGAATAGCTCTTGATTCTAATCTTTTCACCCGTTCTGGGGTGTGTCACTGTGTTTCCTTTTATAAAGTTGTTGCAGATACTGCATAACATGCAGGGGAAAGTTCCTTGTTTTTTTTAAATTGGTCTCATCCTCGTCTTGGGTTTTGTCTTTACTAACAAATCTCTCAAATTGCTCCTCTGTTGATTGGCAAAGACTGGTTTCTCCTTGAATAAGCTTTGAAATTTACCATCACAAGTTAGTATAGTGCGTAAGAATATTTTTTTTGATTTTTGGTGACCCTACGCTGTATTTACTTACAAATACAAGTGGGTTCTCTTTCTTGGTTATGTTTCTGGCCGACAACAAGCTGGATCTATCCTGTAATCCTACTTTCTCTGAAGCAGTTAGCAATTTGTCCTCTTTAAATCCTCACTTTTTAAATTTGTCCAGCATCTCCTTCTTTTCTTGTTCATATTGGCAGTCTGTGCTAGTAATTCCTTTAATGTGAAGCAATTGGCTGTATGGTAGACTCTTTATTGTAGCTGGATGAAGAAAACTCATTCTATGTAGAAGATTGTTTTTGTCTGTGGGTTTATGATATGCAACGGTGCATTAGGAGTCAACAGCATGTCCAGAAAATGAACTCTCTGATGATTAATTTCATGCGTCAATTGAATCTTGGTGTCGATCATGTTAATGCATGCCAAAAATGAATTGAGGGTTTCTTGTGTGTCATTCTAAATCAAAAAGATGTCGTCTATGTATCTCCCCCAGTGTTTTATATATCGATGCCATATAGGGAGTCTGATGATATGGTCTCTTCAAATTTCAGCATGAACGAGTTTGCATATGCGGGTGCCCCGATGTTGACCACACAAGTGGGTTGACGTCGCTTCCGTGAGCCTGATGCAATGTTGGAGATAAAGAATACTTCATCGTCCTCCTCCTCCTCTTCGGCGATGTCCAGTTCTTGCATCCCCTGCTCTACTGTGGCGACACTCTTTTGCTTCCTTGGGCCTCTGCTGCTGACTCTCGCCGGGGCCTTGATACAGCTACTGGTACGGCTGCCCTGCAAACTCTTGCATAGTGTCCGGACACCCCGCAGCGATCACACACGCTCAACTTCGCCAGACACTCACCAGCATGTGGAAGATCGTAGCCACAATATTGACACGAATGTGACTGTTCAGGTTTTTGAAACCCCTCAAGCCGTCTTGGAGTCCATCAGGGATTTTGAGCTGCATTCATCACTGAGCGTCCCACAGCAAAAGCTTCCTCACCTTTACTAGGGCGTACTGCCCCATCCATCCTGGCACTTCTACTTCAGCCAGTTCATAGGCTCTCCCCATGTCCAGAATCTGGGCCAACGTCAGGCCAGGTTCACGAAGCACCTGCCGTCTAAGCTTTCCTGAGCTACACCCTTGAAGGAGTTGTTTACGCACCATGCCCTCTTCGTTTTCCCATCTGCACATGCTGGCCAACTGTCTCAGCCTTCTGCAGAACTGATCCAATGTCTCCTCGTCAGATTGCCTCTCTGCGTACATGACAAACCTGTCGAAATCCTGGTTCGGCAGGGTGAGAAAAAGTTCATGGAGGGCGTTTTTAACTTCCACATATGTTGTTGCCTGTGAGTTGAGCGACTCAAAAATGTGATGTACCTCAGATCCTGCTGAATATAGCATGGTTGCCACCTTGGCATCATCTTCAGTCTCTCCGGTGGCCCTGAAGAACATCTCAAGCTTTTTGACCCATAAGAGCAACTTGGGACCCAGCTTGGACGGGGGTCCTGACAGGTCAAACTCGGGCATGGGTGCCAATGTTCCCTGGTATCTGCATGGTGGCTGCGCTGGGGCAACAGCATCCTCCTGGTCTCCCATGACCTCAGACCGCACAAGCACCTCACCCTGAAGTATGAGGCTGCAAGTCTGTCCCCCACCTGAGAGATTCTGTATACCAGGGCTGGATCAATGCTGTCCATGAGTCGTGGAAGGCACGTGGGAGCACACTAGGCCACCTGTGAGCTCATTACTGGGCTGGAGACAGTCTAACAGAACAAAATACACCCTTTTTATAATTATCCACAGCCATCTGGGGACAGCTAGCTGTGGGAGTTCCAAACATTGTCCAAATGTGGGTACAAACAGCGCACGAGCACCTGTGAGGGCCACAACCATCCTATTTATGAAAAAATGGCAGCTGTGTGTGCCACGTAGGAACCAGCACCTAGTGGGCGTATTCAGATGAATCCTCCGGTATGCAGGAACGCTGTTCCAGGATTCCACCCCTCCACTCAGGGCATTCCTCGTCACCAATTTTGGATGGTAAGCCCAAGGTTGCACCCGTCACACAAGCACGCACCTGTACAAAGAAATACACTGACACGTCTTGATGTTTCAGGGTCCCGGCGGCAACTGGCGTGCACGGACTCTCCTTTATTTACGGCACATGCGCAAGCCGGAACGAGGCCCACACATGCGTAGTACCATACGTATTGCTCTGTAACAATATTCTCTTATCCACGATGAGAGCGCACCTAAATAACTGAGTTTAGCTGTACTGGCCTTCAGTGCCTGGCACCTAATCCACAGAAATTCGGCTCCTCTTCACCCACAATCGCTATGACAACTTGTGATAGCCCGGCACTCTACTTCAGACCTTGGAACCTTGTCCACTGCCAGATGGAGGAGAGATGGACACAGCTTTGCGATTAAGCAGGTCAAATCCAAACGTCGTTGTCTACTACCGCTCGTGTGCAACCTGTCGCCCCCTCTTTGATAACCGCATTGCCTCCTATTAATCTACTGTACAGAAATAGTTGACATTCGTATTATAAAAAAGGATGCTACCACAACGTCCCTCTGTGAGAGTCCTCAACTGTGAGAGGGAATCATAACCAGGAAACAGGCAACTGCACTATCCCTTTAAATTAAACAACCAATTGAATTACCTCCTGCTGCCGAAGGTATGCAGCGAGGGTTACCAGATGACTCCCTGCCACCAACGATGCCTAGCGCAGCCCTGACCACTATTTTTGTTTTTTTTGTTTTACTTGGGTGCATTGCATTCAATTGAAGAGACCATTCCCATATCTCCCAGGATTCAATGGATGGAGAAAAAAAGCTCAAAGAGGCATGGTGTCCGGTGGAGGACATAGTCCTGCTTTCTCTCCTGCTCTCCCCTGCTAATCATCTGGTTGAATCTGAAACTGCACTGGTTACCTGGTTACCCTCTGATCTTGGGGTCAGGTCCCCTCCCCGCCAGTTGCACACCTGCACTGCCCCCTGGCGGTATCAGGTAATAATATTGCCACATATATGGTCGCCGGAAATAATATTGCCGGGAAAATGTCGTGGCAATATTATTTGGGTGACCATAGATATGGCGACAGGGGCAAAAAAAAAAAAATTTAAAAAAAGAAATTAAAAAAAATGTGGGTGTTGCAGGGGTGTCCGCCCGCATGTTCCATGCAATAATGTTGCCACAAAAAACGACCATTTTTCGGCGATATTTTTGTATGGCGATATTTTTGTGGTGACATTACTACATGGAACCCCCCTGGCAACCCTGCACTGGGGGACTGTTTCTGTATCCCTACAGCCCCTACTAGCACTTGACACCTGATGTCTGCACTTACCCTTGCACTTGCCACCAGCTGGCCGCACTGTTATTTTTTGTCTTTATTTATTTGGCTGTTATCCCATGTACTGACTTTCCCCTTCCCCCCTCCCCTGCACTTGCGCGATCGCAATATCACTTGGCCTAGTAGGATCGTTGTCTCTGTCTTCCCCTCCCTTGACTCATCGCGCCTTGAAACACTTGTGTATAGGCGCGTTATAAATGCCATATCATATCATATCTGATGAGAGTATACGGATCACTGGCCAATAGCCCCAAATCCTCTTTGCCTGTTTTCCTGGTTCCGACACTGCTGGCGACGAGATGACGCTCTGTATCTAGACTAGATCCCCTGTCTTTCTAGCTTTCGCTCGCAACGCTTGTATAATTATTGAGTGTTAACTGTCGATGTGCCAGGGAAAGTCTGCCGTTGCCATCCTTCTACAGGTGCACACGGAAGCCATATTGGTTACTGGTTTTGTTATTCATCGGGGTGGAGCCTGCATGCAGGCTGATAAATTGAAGGAATAGCAATCCTTGGATATTTTTTGCGCCATGGTATTGGGCTCCTCCAGCTGGGAATGGGTTCGATTAGGGGAGAATGGAGCAATGCAAGATAACTTTGCTACTGTGTTGATGTATGCAGTTGTGCAAGGAGTCCCTGCCCCCACCCCCGGTCTCTGGCTTCGTACCTTAGGATTCTCCACTTTCTTCTAAAACAGAAAGAGGTTGGAGCTTCATCGTTTGGTGAGCTTTAGACTAAACCCCTTTTTTGTTTACTTTTAAAGGAAAAGGCATTGGCGCTTGTCCTTGTTGAGAGATATATGCACGTTTAACACCTTCCACCCCAAGCACTCCTTCTCAGAATTATGTGGAGTCTACAAATCTGCAACCCTTCCAAGTTTTCTGCAGGAGCCCTATCCTTTCAGATCATTACCACATCCCTCTCCTCTTTCTTCCCCTTCCCGTCTAAAAATCCTTTTATTGGAACCTGGAGAGGGGGGTCCATAGCCTATGTGGGAGCTGAAGACCAACCCATATCTGACTGTTGGTAGCTTTGGGTGTGTGTTTTTTGCATACTGTAACTATTCTGGACATGTTGGTCTCCCCCTCATCACTGCAACCCTGCTGGGTAGTACCATCTCTTGTGCAGTAGCGGGCCATGTCTGCCCAGAGCATTTGGAGCATGCTGCAGGCCGGGGCTTTACTTTGGCTCAGACACCAGAGCATCCAGACTTGGATAATACCCCCATTTTCCTGTCGGTGCAGAATTGTGCTGTTGTGGGGCCTCCACATTTGCACCTTTCTGTTATGGAACAGCTGTCTATAGTGGGAAACCTGGTGGGAAGTCCACTCCATTTTCCCCCTCTTCATACTGGGAATCTGTATGCATGTCCATGGCGTCAGCATTCTGAAATACATACGAAGTGTGTGTATGTGAGAGAGAGAGAGAGAGAGAGAGAGAGAGAGAGCGAGCGAGAGAGAAATATGAAATTATAATGATAGCCACTACATTTTGTCACGATGCATGCCATTGCTGATTTCTGTTGCGTGCACTACCGTGATCAAAGCAGATTCCCATGCCCATGATGCAGTGTTATGCTCGGGAACCCTGGACGTGCTTGGATTCCTATGCCTAACACTACATCATGCTGTGGCCCCTCAGAATCCTTAGTTAAGAACCTGCACAATGGAAGCAATAGTGGCTGGGCTCTTCCCAACAGATATAATACCTCAACAGTAATGAGGCTGGTAATAGTGTTTAGCTGCCAATGGAGTCTCCTTAGCCTATATAATTCCCATGGTCCTCCATCGGCAGCCGTAGTGGTCTGACTCCAATCTGGCTCTGGCTCCACTGTGGGAATCGGCATGCGTCACGCTGCACAATGGGTGAAGTCTTTCCCTGAAAAATCATCAGCAAAGCTGGGACTGCTGCTCCTTACCATGTGTTTATCCAGAGGCGTTGCAAGGCGGGGGCTGAAGGGGCTATAGCCCAGGGTCTTTTGGTTGTAGCCCTGGATAAAATCTCAGGAGCAACAACCAAAAGGCTATAGCTAGCCCCGGGTCCCAACAGTCCTGACAATGGCACAGCCCCAGATCTTTTCCAGACCCATCAACATCCCTGTGTTTATCCAACCAATGTAACCATATGAATGGACATCATCAACACACAGACACCAAGGCTTCCTGAGCTTCTGTATATTCTTGAGCTTCGCTTCCTGAGATAAGTTACTTTGAAGATCAATTTCTAATCTGTCTTGGTGCAAAAAGAGGTGTTAAACTAGGGCGTAAAAACGATACACCTCGTTTAACGTCTCCTTTCTGTGCTCTGGGGTATTTTCATGGTTTTTGGCATATCTAGTGGGGGCACAGAACGAGATTACTGTTTCTACCTCCGCTTCCTGCTGTACCTGCCAAAATCAAATGGTTTTGCGCTGGCATGTGATTTTCATTCTGGTGAAAAAACATTGGATTCCTGTGGAATCCTCTGACTTGGATCTAAAAGCTGGTAGATCCCATAGGAATCTATGTTAAGATACTGGCCTCTGTGCATGGCCAGAGCAGCCATCACTTGAGAGATTTCCATGTAGGGCGTGTTCTCACTTTTGAGCACCACCTACGTTTTGTTTGATGTATGCCTTTTTTCAAGGGAGGAATAGATCTCCAGATTTACTTACCTCTGTACTGTGTTGTTGGATGGGGTAGATTTGATTGAAAATATGTTACCTAATGGAGAAGTGACCCAATCAATTTTACCGAAAATCGAAATTAACTTTTTACTTTTTAAGCTTTTTAAAAAAATGCAGGTGAAGACCCCCTGCTGACACCCTTACCACTCCCTACCCTATCATTGACCCTTACCCCACACCCAAACTATTATGCATGACACATGTACCACTTTACCTACCATTTTCGGTCAGATAAATTCAGTCACTTCTCATTAGGTAAAATTGCATTTGGTTAAATCTATGTATCAGTGTTGTTAGGATAGAAATTGAGGTAAACCAAGGCTAAAAGGGCCCATCATCTGTTTTTGAATGTGACCCAGTCACAGAATACAAATTAGTTATCAATAAGATAACTTTGGCTCCAGTTGTAAGCCAGACCTTGCTTCCTTCCTTTGTGGTCACATTTGTGTTTTGCCAGTTTGATGCACTAATCGTAGAGGATGCGTCCCCCTCATTCATACTCCTTTTTATGTAAATACATTTACTGCCTAGTCTCAAAGGCAAACTTTTGTTTATTTTGATTGTGAAAAAATCATAAAACATGCATACGATAAATCAGATAAAACACGCACAAATATCCCAGTAAACATCACGACGCTAAAACTGGCGCTCAATGTACGTCTCAAAACTCAAACAGTTCTAAAACAGTACTTGACTTCCTTCAGAATTAAGAATTATGAGGATATATGTCAATTTAGAAGTTAAAATATCAGCAACATGCTTTACTACCTATGCTCGTGTGAACCACATCAGACAGGCCTCTCTTTGGGGAAGATGAGCCATTCCTTCGGGGCCATGGAAGTGGTTCTGTTTTTTGTGATCTACACAATAATGTCCCTTTTCCAGATTTCAGACATGTGCATACGTTGTGCATTACATGGTGACTCTCAATAGCAGGTAGATTTTGGTTCATCCGACATATGCGCCTTCTTGTTCCTTGCATTCATGAAGCCTAAAATGGCATTTCAATTTTCAGGATTTCAAAAACGTGGCTATCCCAGAGCCTGACTGCCATAGACCCCCGAGGCATTGTGGTGCACATTCTTCTGCTGGTATTCCATCCGGTTCCTGTTGCATTTTGGTGCTTATTCTTCTACTAGTATTCCATCTGGTCCCTGTGGCATCATGGGTCACATTCTTCTGTTGGTATTCTATTAGGTCCCTGAGGAATTGTGGTGCTCATTCCCCCGTTGGTATCCCATTAGTT
The DNA here is from genome assembly GCF_040938575.1 of Ambystoma mexicanum. Taxonomy (NCBI): domain Eukaryota; kingdom Metazoa; phylum Chordata; class Amphibia; order Caudata; family Ambystomatidae; genus Ambystoma; species Ambystoma mexicanum. Next base: position 254,953,850 of record NC_090931.1, on the reverse strand, counting down.
TCCTAAGGCATTGTGATGCACATTCCTCTGGTGGTATTCCATTAGGTCCCTGAGTAGTATTTATTCTTCTGTTGGTATTCCATCCGGCCCTTAAGGCATTGTGGTGTTCATTATTCTGTTGGTATTCCATCAGGTCCCTAAGGCATTGTGGTGTTCATTCTTCTGTTGGTATTCCATTAGGTCCCTGTGGCATAGTTGTGCTCATTCTTCTACAGATATTCCCTAAATTTCCTAAGGCATCGTGGTGTACATTCTTCTGCTGGTATTCCTTCAGGTCCCTGAGGCACTGTGGTGCCCATTCTTCTGTTGGTATTCCATAATTTTGCATAGGCATTCGGGTGTTCATTCTTCTGCTTGTATTCCATCAGTTCCCCGAGGCATCGTGGTGCTCATCTTATGTTGGTATTCCATCAAGTCCCTGCAGCATCATGGTGCACAGTCCTCTGCTGGTATTCCATCAGGTCCCTAAGGCATTGTGATGGTCATTCTTCTGTTGCTATTCCATCAGGTCCCTGAGGCATTGTGGTGCACATTCTTATGCTGGTATTCCACCAGGTCCCTGAGGTATTGTGGTGCATATTCTTATGCTGGTATTCCATCCAGTCACTGAGGTATCGTGGTGCATGTTCTTATGCTGGTATTCCATCCAGTCCCTGAGGCATCGTGGTGCACATTCTTATGCTGGTATTCCATCAGGTCCCTCAGGCATTGAGGTGCTCATCTTCTGCTGGTATTCCAGCAGGTCCCTGAGGCATTGTGGTGCACATTCTTCTGCTGGTATTCCGTCAGGTGCCTAAGGCACTGGGATGCTCATAAATCTGTTGGGATTCCATTAGGTCCCTGAGGCATAGTGGTACACATTCTTCTGCTGGTATTCCATCAGGTCCCTCAGGCATTGAGGTGCTCACTCTTCTGTTGGTATTCCATTAGGTCCCTGAGGCATTGTGGTGCACATTCTTCTGCTGGTATTCCATCAGGTCCATGAGACGTTGTGGTGCTCATCTTCTGCTGGTATTCCAGCAGGTCCATGAGGCCTTGCAGTGCTCATTCTTCAGATGCTATTCCATCACGTCCCCAAGGCATCATTGTGCCATTCTTCTACTGGTATTCTATTAGGTCCCTGAGGCACCCTGGTGATCATTCCTCTGCTGGTATTCCATCTTGTGTACCTGGATTCTTCCTGTACCTTCCAGACAAATCAGTTCTGTTTCTTTTGTTCCTTATTTTTATGTATAAGGTCTGATGTTTCCTGTAATTTGAGATTCCTTTTCAGGATTTGAAGGAAGACTTGAGACTCTTTTGATAACACATGTAAATGTAAATGGAAGGGGCTTGCATGCTAACCTGTCATGTCGTCCTTTCAGGGTCATTGAGTTAGGTCCCCGATAACCATACATTGGCCATGTTTTACACGAACATACAGGTAGGGACATATGTGGAATCGAGTTATCTTCTAACAGGCAGGCTGATAGACTCGGCTGAAGAGAACCTGTTGCTGATCTCTGCAGTACACATCCAAGGCATTCTCAATATCACAGAGGACAAATTGAGACCCAAGGAATACATTCTGTCAAAGACAGCATTTTAGCAGTTTTGGTTTCCCACATTGGACTTGTTTGCCACAAAGGTCAACGTGATATTGAACAGGTCTGATCGCTGTCTCTGAGATCCTTGGGCATGGGGCATGGATGCTCTGGAAGTCCCTTGGACAATGCCCAAACTATATGCATGTCTTCCCTTTCCCTAATCTCGCAGGTTCTGGTGAAGTTTTGAGGGAGCAAGCCGATCTGATCATGGTTCTGCCATGTTTGGTGAGGAGACCTTGATTTTCTATCCTGGTCAATCCAGCAGGGTTAAGGAAATTGTCGCAGAGGCTTGTCCCAGTTCCTCTAGGTTTCCCAATGTTGCCTCTTCAGATGTTAAATCTAATAAGAATGGTGTCTCGCGAACATGGACACATTAAATTCAGGCCTTTATTAGTGACCATGGATCTGCACAGGCAGTAATGTAAACATATATAAATACACAAACCAATTCCACAATACATACACAATAGACAAATAAAATCATAAAATTCATCAACAATTGTGCAAAAAAAATGCATAAAGCAGATGTTGTGCAATGGACATGCACAGAATGGGCAGATATGCAAAAATGTGCAAAAAACCCTTTGTTTCTTTGCTACAAGTGCAACCACAATGGTCAAAAACACAATAATTTGCGTCCTATTACATATACATTATTGCACACCTCCCTTTATAAAACAGAATATTAAATGTAAACTTTGAAGTGCAAAAAAACACTATTCTTAACAGTTGTCTATTAGAGGTTGTTAGGAGGAGCAACAACTTTTTGTTTTGTTTGTTTTTGTGAAACAACTCCTTAATACTCGATGTTAAACTTCCCTTGTTCTAGTCTCGACAGAAACCCATCTAGATCAATATTAGAACTGATGCCTGTCTTCTTCAGGACCTGACTGTATCATAGGATGGTGCCTGGTGTGTATCTAATTCTCACAGATCATCCTATAGAGTTTACATAATTTCCAAAACGGACATAAAAACATATATATTACCGTAAAAAAAAAACGAATTCAGAACTGCCTGTTCATCAATCATAGCAATACATTATAGCTCCTATTCATAATCAAAATAGAGCATTTACCGTTAACTCTTACTTAATTGCTTGATGGGGAAACACCTCCATCTTCAATTATTCAAATCCAGGAAACCATGTCCTGTAACAACACTACTAAAAATCATCGTAAAAAACTCCTCATAGTTGGTGGTGGTACTTATAGCTGCAGTGCAAACACAGATTGGGCAAGAAAAAACACAAATGACACATACCTCTACCGCATTCTAAAATCTTCTGGCAGAGAGGGCAGGCATAGACTGTTCTTTAATGATCTGACTTCTTCTCTCATCAGACTATAATAGCAGTATTCTCGGCTCTATCTGTACGGACAAAGAGAGTTGTATAATGTATTGTTTGCGTGGGGCAACGCTAGGCTTTCCCGTATGCATCATAACTGCAGCCTCACGTGTGCATAAAGGCAAGTATTTCTCTTTTTGCTCCCCATCTGCATCATAAATGCACTCATACACAAATATGCATATCTGCAAAGGCAATCATTCCTGTTTAACATATGGTGCCTTTGCCTCATAAATGTGCTCTGAAACGCACATACTAGTCAATTTCATGTGTGTCTGAAAGCTCTGCTTACCCGAGCCATGCTCGATAAATCTCTGTGATTGGGAAACCAAACACCAGCGCTTTCTCCAACACGTAGGAAACAGATCCTCTAGTGGCGTTGCGTGGTACTAAAATAGCTTCCCACGCATGTAGAGAAAGGACTAATCAACACGACAGCGTAAACCAACGCCTCTTTTGGTCTGAAGCTGCGTGCCATGTATGTTAACCCAACTCTTAGATTTCAGTCACTCTTAGTTTTATTGATGTCTAAATCTGACATTAATCAACCAGTTCACACTTACAGAAACAACCAATTAGACAAACTAATTCTATCTATTTTTATAGTGGTAGTTTGTTTGCTAGCTGTACATGAAGTGAAGGCGCAGTAGTGTAACTTTCAGTCTGAAGTCGTACCCATGCTCGCTTCCATTTTTTTCAGAACACCCCCTTTCCTTGTTTTCAACATTCATTTTAAACACCTCTAATTCACGAAATCAAGGAGTCCATAACACAAGTACAACACCCTGGTGCATGACATTGTCTAACCTGCACAAGACAACTAGGCATCTGTGTATTGCCCTACTTGTCTTCACATCACAGAATGTTCACACAAGCATCTTCTAAATAAAATGTACAAGTGTGTATGCATTATTACCTCTCGGTTTTCATGTCAACTTAGACACATTGCAGACAAGCTAGACAAAATCAGGCTTATGTAGTGCAGGCATTTACTGTGGCAGATGCACAGAATGAGGGCCTTTGGGGTGCTAATGGCCCCCTTCCCAGTGAGCTGTGAATTGTCAGGGAAAGGGGCCATTTGCACTCTCCATTTCACACGTGTCTGCCCCCGCCCAGTAACAGACAAGCCTTAAAAGAAATATGCACAAAAAAAACCTTTATCAAGACTTCACGGAGGCAAACCTCTGTGTATTACACTTCAAAAAGCATGCTTTTCCTTGTTTTCAGGAATGAGGATGAGTACCACAGAGCAGTAAACTGTTTAAGTGCCACCAGCTGGAGTAAATGTCTGCACGCTTCATAATAACAAAAACGTGCAGTATCCTGCCTCCTAACTCTAGTGGCTGGCGGCCATTATTACCCAAACCGCTCTTATAAATCGAACTCAGGCCCAGATACTATTCATGTAAAAGGTATTAATATATGCCTTTCACAACAGTGCTTCATCTCCTACAATTGTATGCAAAATCTTACTCAAACTGGCATTATTTCCCCCAAAAATGTTTTCCTTTTCCGAAAGAGGTTTTTTTCTTCCACAGGTCTCACATCTTGCGTTTGCTATGTCTATGAAGCTAAAATAAGGTGTGCCTTTTCCTAGCAGCATCATACATTTCGATGTTATAAATGTACACACTGTTCATTTTGAAGAAGACTTAAAAGTCCTTTAGAGAAGCTCACTAATGCATACCCCAAATCGAATTGCAAATAGAGAAAACATGCCCAAATTGCACTCTTAATGAACTACAACCCAATAAGCGACACACTATTCAATGTGCCTTACCCATTCCCCAATATGATATAAATTCCCGGAAGAAACAGGGAATATTTGTCAAGATTAAGGTGAAAACCTCCACATAATTGTGTCTCAGACATCTATCAGTCCTGTAAAGATTCTTAAATCAGCTGATTTCATTATTGCTGATTATTGAGCCCATTCATGTAGCTCTGTGTCTGATTCATGCACTTGCGCGTTCTGAATGTCACTGGGCCTAGTAAGATAAACAGATCGCTGTTTTGGTCTCCCCTGTTCCCCTTCCTTGCCTTGTCGCGCTCTGAAACACTTGTGTACGAGCGCGACAGAAATAAAATATCGAAATATATATATAAATAAATAAATAATTAAATAATGAAATATATATATATTTATATATTTATACGTATATATATCAATAAAGCCGCCATTGTGCTCGTTGGGATAGTTTTACTGGTGTATTCTGTCCATCGGTTCCACATAACTTTTCAATAGTCCACCACTTAAAGTCCTTGGGCATGTTTTTCAGCTAGGAAGTGGATAACTAATGGGGATCTAAAGCTCTTTGACCTGATTCTATACGTATGCTCCTTGAACCTTCGTTTTACTGCTCTATACGTGTTGCCAATATACGTCTTATTACATGAGCATGTAATTGCTTAGATGACATTGTTGCTATTACATGTCGTATGGCGTCTTAGTGTCCATGTTTTTTGGTTGACTACAAAAGAGCTGCATGCAGATGTAGAACCTCATTTGCTGCAACTCCCACACAGGAAGTGACCCGTGACTGGTGCCCTCCCCCTCATTGATGTAATAGTGGAAGATCTCGTTTTGGACCATCTATCCGCTCTAGATACAAACATTGGGCGTTGTAAACTGGAATTATTCAGCTGTAATAAATGGCATTGTAGCTTTCCTAATCTCATTATGGCGTGTATTATACATCCTTTCGCATACAAGCCGAGTATTGCTCCCATCTACCCTTCCATTCGTGTTCTGGAGATTATCTCTTTGTTGATTTCTTCCTCTCTTTGTCAATAGTTTTAATAGTCTTGCAGGATAACCCCGTTTGGATAAATAATCCTATATCAAGTTGGATTGAATGGCGAAGTTTTCTGTCTTTGTACAAATACGTCTAGCCCTTAGTTTAGCTTGGCTTAGTTTAGTTTGTTTATTTGTGTTGCGCTCCCAGCCCAGAGGCATCTGGGCGCATTTCTTACAACATAGTTACAAGAGGTACTGAAATGTACAGGTTACATAAATTACGGGAGATACTTATATATACAGCAGTTACAAGATTTTACAGAATGTTACACACGTTACAATGTGTGTGAAAACATAGGTTACAGCAATCTTATAGTTAGTTTTTACAAAGGTACACAGCGTTCAAAGCTATGTAATGCTGCATTTAAACAACATATCAGGCTTTAAACAGTGTGGGTGAGGTGAGGTATTCCAGTAGTTTGCAGGTTACAGGCTGGATACCAGATGAGTTAAGGTTCCTGAGTTGAAAGCCAGATTTTGGTGTTTCTTTTGAATGGGTGGAAGGCTGGTTCGGATCTTAGTGAGAGGGGTAGGGAATTCCATAACTTGGCTGCAAGTACTGGGAAACTATTCCCTCCTGCCTTTTGCCATTTGAAGTTTGGGATTTTGAGGGAGTGTGCCTGGGCTGATGTCATAGGTTGGTCTGACGTATTCTGTACAGAGCTTTGCTTGATTGAAAGCCAGTTGAGATTCCGTCTCACCCCCGAGATGTGGTGGGATCTAGAAATATTTAGTGCTGCCCTTAAGATGTTATTTTGAAAGACTTGCATTTTCTTCAAGTTTTGTTGATTAGTTCCAAGATAGAGTGTGTTACAGTAATCTAACTTGGAGAGTACTAGCGCTCTGGCTATGGTAATGCAATTAGGTGTAGTGAGAAATGGTCTGCTCGCTGTAATTAAGTTGCACCTGTAGGCAGTGGATGAGGCTACTGCATTGACCTGTCTCGTTAGGTTTAGCGAGGAGTTAATGTTTATGTATTTTCACCTCTTTGGAGACCTTGATGGGATTGCTGTCGATGGTGAAGGTGTCAAACTGCTTGCTTAGTTTGTTGAGTTTGAGTTTTGAACCTAGAAGGAGGAGCTCTGTCTTTGTAACGCTCACCTGATTCCCACGGAGGCGCTGATCCCGGCTGGGCTGCTATCGTTTCTTCAATTGAGAAGCGTAGAGCTCGGACGACTCTCAGGACTGGGCTTCCTCTTATCGAATGTCTGACTTGCAGGGTAAGTTTTCTGCAGGTGGAAGAAAAAGGGTTAATCACCGTTTGATGGGATTCCTTCTTCCACCAATCGCCAGTTTCTCCCACAGCCTAGCTTTCTACTTGTCTCGGCGAGCTCTCACCTTAGGCGTATAAATGCTGAGCTCTCCTTCCTGCGTCTGGTGCAGGGGTGCGTGGATTCCAGTTATGTCACTGGATGAGTTCAGTGTTGAGGCTCAAGTCTTTTGCGGCCTTAGTTGTGGCACTGGTGCTGGGATGCCAAAGAGCGATGCCGCCGTTACTGCACAAGCGGATGCCTGTAAGTATACTGTAGTCTTTAGGCTTTAAAAGATGGGCACCTCAATAATGTCCCTTTTCCTTTGTTTCAGGCCTCGGGATGCTGTAGGCGTAGTTTTCCGTTGCCGCTGCACGTGCCGATGCACGTAAGTATAATGTTCGTTGGCCGCTTTTAATGGCACCTCTAATAATGTCCTTTTTCTAGTTTTCAGGTGCCGGGATGCTGCGGGCTTTATATCCGTTGCCACTGCACGTGCCGATGCACGTAAGTATAATGATCGTTGGCCGCTTTTAATGGCACCTCTAATAATGTCCTTTTTCTAGTTTTCAGGTGCCGGGATGCTGCGGTTGATGCGGCCGCTTCTGCGCGTGCAAAAACTGGTAAGTTAAGATGAATGCGACTGCCTTCACCCGAACCCCTTTTTAATTATGTCCTTTGCCTTTCAGGTGCAGAGAAGCTGCCGAAGAGAAGGCCGCGGTTAGCTCCGTTGCAATCACGGATGGATTAGGTAAGCGGGCGCGGCTGCGAGCGAGTTGCACTTTTCTAACCTTATGTTTATTCTTTGCAGGTTTTGCCGGTGACTGGATTCCGGGATCTGGTAAGTATTGTTCTGTGTCTTTCTTCATCCACAGGTTGCTGCGCGGAAGCTGAAGATGACTCTGGACCTGGAATGCAGGAGCCGACTCGGTGAGCGTCCTGCTGCTGCTGCAGAATAACACGAAGCACGTGTTTTCCATCAGGCGTGGTTTAAATAGCAGAGAAGTGCTTCCAGTGTGTGTTCTTCCACCGGTTCCACCCAGGTAAGAAAAGAGTTCCTGAATGGAGGGAATAGTTCCTCCCAGCCCTGATGGCTGGGGACTTCAACCAGACTGGATTGTTCTGGGTAAATAAGCAGCATGGTCTGCCTCAGGTAAGTCCACCCAAGCATTATTACACTGTTTATCAATATGAGCCCGGCGCCTAGGGCGCCGGGACTGAAACCCTTCATGAGCCTGGCGCCAAAGGCGCCAGGACACGGTCCAAAGGGCCCCTGTAGGGGTCTGCTCGGTCCGGAGTAGTGGAAGACGGGTCTGCTTCTGAGGGCGCTGGGCCAGTCCTGGCCCCTCGGGAGTAGCGCCCATGACAGCACCCCCCCTCAAGGCCCCTCCCAAACTTGTCCTCCCCGGGGGTTTTGGTTTATCGGGAAAGGTTCGGTGAAATTTCTGGACTAGACGAGGAGCATGGACGTGGTCATAGGGTTCCCATGACCTTTCCTGAGGTCCGTAGCCTTTCCAGTCGATTGGGTAGAATAGCTTAGATCTGATGATTTTAGAGTCCAAAATGTCTTTTACTTCAAATTCGGGCTCCCCATTCACTTGAATGGGCTCTGGAGGATTGGTCAATCTGGTTCCAGGTTGCATGGGTTTCAAAAGAGATACGTGAAATACAGGATGTATTCTCATATGGGTTGGCAATTCTAATTTAACGGCCACTGGATTAATTATAGCCGTAATTGGATATGGTCCCAGGTATTTGGGGTTGAAGGTGCGAGGCCCTTTAAGCGATAAATGTTTGGTGGACAGCCAGACTTGATCCCCAACCTGGTATTGAGGGGCATTGCTTCGGTGTTGATCTGCTCCTTTTTTGTACCTCTCTTTAGCTTGTTGTAGATGTGCAGTCGCTTCCTTAAAAGCTTGGGTAATAACGGTGTGCAATTGATCCACGGCGGGTGTTCCAAGATCTTGAGGTGGATCAAGGTTGGAGGTTCGAGGATGAATCCCATACAAGATGTAGAAGGGACTCTTCCCGGTACCCGAATGAACTGAATTGTTGTGAGCATATTCAGCTATCCAAAGGATGTCCTTCCAGTTACTCTCCGACTGTTGTAGCATGCATCGTGAATATTGCTCGAGAGTCTGGTTTATTCTCTCGGTTTGCCCGTCGGTCTGGGGATGATGGCTGGTCGAAAGTCTTACATCGATTTGAGCTAATGAACAACAGCTACGCCAAAAGTGGGAAATAAACTGGCTCCCCCTATCTGAGATTAGTACTGACGGGAAGCCATGTAGCCGGACGATGTTTTCAAGAAATACTTTGGCTAGGACTGATGCTGAAGGTAAGCCTTTTAGCAGAATGAAGTGGGCCATTTTAGAAAACAGGTCCACAATAACTAGAATGGTGTTGTACCCGGAACAGGAGGGTAAGTCTGTGATGAAGTCCATGGAAAGGGTATGCCAGGGACACGGTGGGATGTCTAATGGTTGCAGAAGACCAGCCGGCCTCTTCTTCTGACCCTTGTTTTGAGTGCACACACCGCAGGACATCACACATTCCTTTATGTCTTTTCTCCACGAAGGCCACCAGAAGTGTCTCTTCACCTTTTCTGTGGTTTTGGCAATGCCAGGGTGACCCTCAATTAATGAATCATGATAGCAGGAGATTACCTGTCTTTGTAAATCGGCGTGTGGTAGGAACAATCGTCCTTGGAAATAAGGCAAGTCATTGCTTACGGTGAAATCTTTTCCTTTTTGTAACCAGTTCAGTAAGTCTGGTGAGGTTACAAGTTGTTTAGTTTTTTCTTCAATATCCTCAATGGATTGTGAAGAAATCAGACCCACGATCCTTTGTTCAGGAATTATTGGTACAGGTTCTGGATTGGCAACGTTATCTCCCATTCCAATTCGGGAAAGAGCATCCGCTTTGCCGTTCTTGTTGCCGGGGCGATAAGTGATCACAAAGTCAAATTCAGCAAAGAATAGAGCCCAGCGAAGAAGTCTGGAGGATTGAGCCTTGGCGGTTTTCAGATACTGCAGATTTCGATGATCGGTGATCACTGTGACGGTGTGTCTGGCCCCGAGGAGATAATGCCGCCATGCCTTAAAGGCTGATTTAATCGCTAGAAGCTCTTTGTCTGTGATGGTGTAGTTGATCTCAGGCGTCGAGAACTTCCGAGACCAGAATGCCACAGGATGCAGTTGGTTAGTCTCTGGATCTCTTTGTGATAGGACTGCTCCCATTGCTAAGCTGGAGGCGTCGGTTTCAACGATGTAAGGGAGGTCCGGGCGTGGGTGTTTCAGTATTGGCGCCGAGGTGAATTTAGCCTTTAGCTCTTGGAAGGCTTGTTCTGCTTCTGCGGACCATTCAAAGCGTTTATTTTTTCTTAAGAGGGCGGTGATGGGTTGTACCACTCGTGAAAACTCTGGAATAAATCTACGGTAAAAATTGGCAAAGCCTAGCATGCTTTGAACGCCTTTCACGGAAGTAGGAGACGGCCATTTGAGGATAGCGTCTACTTTTCTCGAGTCCATGTGGACTCCTTTGGGTGTCAGAATAAATCCCAAAAATTCGACCTCAGTGACATGAAAAACACATTTTTCGAGCTTGGCAAAAAGTTTATGTTGGCAAAGTTTTTCAAGGACCGCCCTAACATGATTTCGATGGTCAGCTTCTGAAGATGAGTACACAAGAATGTCATCTATGTAGACGACAACGCAGACATCAATGAGCTCTCTGAGGACATCATTCATAAAATATTGGAAGGCGGCCGGTGCATTGCATAGTCCAAAGGGCATCACTTGGTATTCAAATAGCCCATACTTAGTGCGAAAGGCATTCTTCCATTCATCTCCTTCCTTGACCCGTACCAAGTGATAAGCTCCCCGGAGATCAAGCTTAGTATAAATACAGGCGTTTTTTACCTGGCCAAGGAGTTCCGGGATCAGAGGTAAGGGGTACCGGTTTTTTACTGTTATCTGGTTCAGAGCACGATAATCTATACAGGTTCTGAGGTCACCTTCTTTTTTTGGTACGAAGAACAGAGCCGAGGATGCAGGGAACTTCGATGGACGGATAAAGCCATTGGCCAGGTACTGGTCTAAATACTGTCGCAGATGAAGGTTCTCAGGCTCGGTAAGGGCCTAAATCCTACTGCAAGGGGGAGTTGCACCGGGTAGCAAATCTATCTGACAATCGTATGATCTGTGGGGTGGCAAGGTGTTAGCCTGTTCCTTTTGAAAAACATCTTGGAACTCTCGATACTCTAGAGGTAATTGTAGACAGTCAGCCGTCACTGACGCTAGGCCAATGTTGGGTCGTGGATAACAAGTTGGTGTGCACTCTGGGAACTTTATCGTCTTTGCTCGCCAATCAATCTGAGGATTGTGTTTCTCTAACCAAGGAATCCCTAGAATTACTTGGAATTGAGGAGCCTTGATCACGTCGAACACAATTACCTCCTGATGCCCGTCTTGGCCTAGTATCGTCACTTCAGTAGTGGTATGGGTCACTGGTCCGGAGGCGATTTCCGTCCCATCCACCGTGGTAATGACGTCTTTAACCACCTTTGGACAAAGAGGTAAGTTCATCCTGGAAGCCAATTCGTGGTCCACATAATTTCCAACTGCTCCGCTATCAATGTATGCCTTAATTGCATGCAAACGATCCGGTTGCTCTGGGTTTACGAGGACCATTGGCATTATGAAGTGTGAGGTCAAAGAACTGGTTTTTACGCTCGGCAAGCGGACCTCTACACTTGTCGAGCGAGGTTGTTTCCCGGCTCAGGCTTTTCAGAACTCTTATCAGAAGCTCCCACTGTCTTCTTAGGTGGTTTCACCGGGCAATCTCGAAGAAAATGTCCTGAATTTCCACAATAGAGACATAGTTGCATTTGTCGACTCCTGTCGCGTTCTTTCTGGGTTAGGGGACCCTTTACAACCCCAATTTGCATAGGTTTGACGGCTTCAACTCCTTTGGTGTGACTTTGAGGCTTAGGGAACACTCGTGTTTCAAACCTGGATCGATCCGCCTTTCTGTTTTGTAGTCTGTGATCCAATTGGACCACCAAATCAATGTACTCTGAACAATCCTGAGGAGGATTCACTACCTGGGCAAGGATGTCTTTGAGTTCGCCACGCAAACCCCTGTGAAAAAGCGTGATTCTTTTGTCCTCAGGCCATCTGGTTTCCACGATTAGCCTATTGAATGATGCAATGTAGGCCAAACGATCTTGATTGCCCTGTCGTAGGGAAAGGAGTTCGTTGTCCAGGGCCTGCCCCTGGGAATGCCTTGCAAAAAGTCTTTCCATATTTGCCTGGAAGGTCGGGAAATCACGAAGGATCGGGTCATCCTGTGTAACCAGAGGGATCGACCAATCAGCGGCACTGCCGCTAAAATACGAAACCACAAAGGCTACCTTAGTCTGGTCAGTCGGAAAGGCTGCAGGTCTACAAAGAAAGTGCAATCGGCATTGATTTATAAACACTGCAAACCTTTTAGGGTCACCAGAGAAGCGTTCAGGCGGTGCCAATGGCACATTTCCGGGTAGGTTGATTTGAACAGGATTGGCTGAAGCCGCTGGGATATAGCTCCCTCCTGAATTAGGTAGCGGGGTTTGCCCCGCTTGTGTCTGTAATAACTGTCTGGCGAGATCATCAGTTCGTTCTTTTGATATTATCAATTCCCTCCTAAGGGCATTCGTTTCCTGGCGGGCAGCATGAACTTCAGCTCTTAATTCCCCTAATAACTGGGCCAGTTAGTTTGTGTCGGAAGTTTCCATAGCGCCTGGGTAGGAGGTTATTGGTGGGCTTCGCGTTCTGTAACGCTCACCTGATTCCCACGGAGGCGCTGATCCCGGCTGGGCTGCTATCTTTTCTTCAATTGAGAAGCGTAGAGCTCGGACGACTCTCAGGACTGGGCTTCCTCTTATCGAATGTCTGACTTGCAGGGTAAGTTTTCTGCAGGTGGAAGAAAAAGGGTTAATCACCGTTTGATGGGATTCCTTCTCCCACCAATCGCCAGTTTCTCCCACAGCCTAGCTTTCTACTTGTCTCGGCGAGCTCTCACCTTAGGCGTATAAATGCTGAGCTCTCCATCCTGCGTCTGGTGCAGGGGTGCGTGGATTCCAGTTACGTCACTGGATGAGTTCAGTGTTGAGGCTCAAGTCTTTTGCGGCCTTAGTTGTGGCACTGGTGCTGGGATGCCGAAGAGCGATGCCGCCGTTACTGCACGAGCGGATGCCTGTAAGTATACTGTAGTCTTTAGGCTTTAAAAGATGGGCACCTCGATAATGTCCCTTTTCCTTTGTTTCAGGCCTCAGGATGCTGTGGGCGCAGTTTTCCGTTGCCGCTGCACGTGCCGATGCACGTAAGTATAATGTTCGTTGGCCGCTTTTAATGGCACCTCTAATAATGTCCTTTTTCTAGTTTTCAGGTGGCGGGATGCTGCGGGCTTTATATCCGTTGCCACTGCACGTGCCGATGCACGTAAGTATAATGATCGTTGGCCGCTTTTAATGGCACCTCTAATAATGTCCTTTTTCTAGTTTTCAGGTGCCGGGATGCTACGGTTGATGCGGCCACTTCAGCGCGTGCAAAAACTGGTAAGTTAAGATGAATGCGACTGCCTTCACCCGAACCCCTTTTTAATTATGTCCTTTGCCTTTCAGGTGCAGAGAAGCTGCCGAAGAGAAGGCCGCGGTTAGCTCCGTTGCAATCACGGATGGATCAGGTAAGCGGGCGCGGCTGCGAGCAAGTTGCACTTTTCTAACCTTATGTTTATTCTTTGCAGGTTTTGCCGGTGACTGGATTCCGGGATCTGGTAATTATTGTTCTGTGTCTTTCTTCATCCACAGGTTGCTGCGCGGAAGCTGAAGATGACTCTGGACCTGGAATGCAGGAGCCGACTTGCTGAGCGTCCTGCTGCTGCTGCAGAATAACGCGAAGCACGTGTTTTCCATCGGGCGTGGTTTAAATAGCAGAGAAGTGCTTCCAGTGTGTGTTCTTCCACCGGTTCCACCCAGGTAAGAAAAGAGTTCCTGAATGGAGGGAATAGTTCCTCCCAGCCCTGATGGCTGGGGACTTCAACCAGACTGGATTGTTCTGGGTAAATAAGCAGCATGGTCTGCCTCAGGTAAATCCACCCAAGCATTATTACACTGTTTATCAATATGAGCCCGGCGCCTATGGTGCCGGGACTGAAACCCTTCATGAGCCTGGCGCCAAAGGCGCCAGGACACGGTCCAAAGGGCCCCTGTAGGGGTCTGCTGGGTCCGGAGTAGTGGAAGACGGGTCTGCTTCCGAGGGCGCTGGGCCAGTCCTGGCCCCTCGGGAGTAGCGCCCATGACAGTCTTCTCGTCATTGAGACAGAGTCCATGTTTTGCCATCCAGGCTTGGATGATGCTGTAGATCTCATTGAGCCGTTTGGTGTCGGTGTCATAGTCGCCAGTGACCGGTATGAGTATATGGGTGTCATCTGCATAGTTAGTGTAGGTGACACCCAGACAGTCAAGATCATCAAACAACAGCTTGGTGAACACAAACATTATAGGGTGTCCGGACATTTCATCGACAACAATTGGTCAACAGGACATTTGGTCGACGTAATTTCGTCGAAAACCAAATGGTCGATTTTTTTTTAAAATTTATATATTTATTTTTAAGGTTGTAGTTTAGGTAAAAAAGGGTTTTTTTTAGAAAAAAAGGGGGTTGGGGGACCCCCCCCCCAAAAAAAGGGTAAAAATTAAAAAAATAAAATTTTTTTCGATGAAATGTCTGGTAACCACATTATACAGGGTGAGGGATATGGAGGAGCCTTGTGGGATGTCGCGTGTGACTGGTTCATGGTTAGCTGATGCTGTTTGCGAGAATACTTTAATCATCCTATTGTCTAAAAAGGATTGGATCCACGTTGTGGCTTTGTGAGAGACGTGTGCTGAGGTCCTGAGATGAGCACAGAGGATTTTGTGGTCTACTAAGTTGAATGCAGCCGTCAGATCGAGAAGAAGGAGGAGAGCTAAATTACCTTTGTCTTTGATCTCCTCTATTTGTGCCTTTAAATCGATAAGAGATGTTTCCGTCCCGTGCCTCAGCCTGAATCCAGATTGCCTGAGGCCAAGGGGGTTGTTGATTTTTAAGTGTTCCTGGATTTGTAGGTAAGCTGCTCTATCAATAATTTTTAACAGAAAAGGGACTGTAGTGATTTGCATAAGTTGGTGGGAATGGCAGGGTCTAGGGAAGGTTTTTTAAGAAGCGGGAGGACCCAGGTGTATTTGAGGTTATTTGGCACTATGCCTGATTCGAAGGACGTATTAATGAGGGACGTAATGAATGGCACAAGTGATTTGACCACCTCTTTAATGATGGGTGCCAGGCAAATGTCGCCCTAGCAGCTTGATGGTTTTAATTTGGCTATTATGTCCTCAACCTTTCTGATGGTGAGAGGGGAGAAGTTGAACGGTTTGCAGAGTTTTGGAGCTGGCGTTGAAGTTGTGGGTTTAGGAGTGTTGTCAAGGGTAAGATGTTTTTTAGATTCAATTTTGTTTCGCAGCATGGTTATTTTATTTAGTAATGTTGCCTGTATATTAGAGCACCAGGTAGCGTCCTTGGTGCATGTGATTGGTGGAGATGCTGGTGATTCCAGTTCTCTTAGTACATTGAAGAGTTCCTTCATATTTGATTTGGTTTGTGTGATGCAGGTGTTTATACGTTTCTTTTTTGGATTGTAAGATTGCTTCTTTGTAGATTAGTGAGGCAGATTGGAAGTTCTCTTTATTGATGGGTGTTGAGTGACTCTTCCAAAGCGTTTCCGCGTTTCTTTTGGCTTTACGCAATGATCTGAGGTGTGGGGTGAACCACGAATTTAAGTGAGGAAGTGGTTTAGCTTTGCGTAGTTTGAGTGGGGCGATGGTGTTTAGGGTGTTGAGTAGTGTTTTGTTGTACAAGTCTACTAAGACTGTGGGGTCTGAGTGTTTAGTGTTAGTTGCATTGAAAAGCGGCTGCAGTAGTGGGATCAGCTTTTCCGCTGTTATGTTGCGAGAGTTCCTGGTGTGAATAGGGGGGCGATGATGGGGTGGTGCTGTTCTGGTTACCGATGTCCTTTATAGTAAACTTTATCAGATGGTGGTCTGTCCAGGCACACAGCGTCTTGGACACGATATCTATGTTGCAATTAAGGTCCACGATCCAATCAAGAGTCCTGCTTTTGAAATGGTTAGGTTCTGTGATTCGGTGACTGAAACCTAGTTCAGAGATGGAACTAGCGAGGGTAGTAGCTTTCGCGTCTTTGGCATCTTGGAAACCCAAGTTAAGATCGGCAAGTAAAATAATTTGGGATCCTGGCTTGGTGTTGTTGGACAGTAGAAGAATGATGTCTTCTTCAAATGTGGAGACCTGCCCTGGGTAGTTTGACAGTTAGAAGTTCTGATGAGAGGAAAGTTTGTTTGGAGATCGGTCTGATACCTAATGCAGTTTCAGAGATGAATGCAACACCTCATCCTTTGGCTTGGTTAGGTTCTCTTTCTAGTCGAGTGATTGAGTATTTGTCAGGGATGGCGACTGAGAGTGCAGGTCCGGCAGCGGCGTGGGCCACGTCTCGGTAACTGCTAAAAAGTGAAGGTCTAGAGTGTTGTGACGTCGGAGATGTTGAGGCCGTGGCCTGGCAAGGATCTGGCATTGATCAGTGCACCCTTGATTATGGTTGGGGGAATGTTGGTAGTGCTAGTGGCAGAGGGAGTGTGGTGATATCCGTATAGTGGAATGCTATTTTTAGGTGGAGGTCAGGTGGGCGTGAATCTCGAGCGTAGTCTTTCGTTTCTCGATTTGATTGGACAGGGAAGGGTGAAAAGAGACATGAGTCTGGCGCGTAGTCTTTCATTTCTTAATTTGACTAGACAAGGTTTGTTGGGTATGGGTTTTTTGGTGAAGGATTGGATCCAAAGGTCTGGTGCATTGAGGTAGGGATTGTTAGGGCATTCTGGTGTGTTTAAGAGGGGCTTTGAGGCTGTTCACACGTATTATGATGAGAATGTGGTACGTGATATGTCTGCATGGGGTAGTGATCTGTTCTGTGTGGCTAGCGACCTACCAGTTGTTATAGGCATGGTACTCTTGATAGTGGACAACAGCAGCTGAGGGCGCCTGGTGTCACTGTTAGTAGGTGGCATGTGGGTTAGTGTGGCTGACAAGTGTTGGTCAGGTGGTGGGAGAAGAACGGTGATGATGTAGCTGGTAGTGAGTAGGAAAATGATCATGGTTCGAGCAGGGCAGGTCTAGTTGTTGGGCTAGATGAAGGTGACAATCCGTAAGCACTGGTGCAGAGGTACTGTAGGTACTTATATGCAGGATTGGCAATCTGTATGTGGGCAAGGGTGCCATGGGCGCTAAGCACAGATTGATAGTTGCTAGTGGTGCTGCAGTCACACTGTAAGGCACGTTGGTCTGAAAATAGTGGTGCTATGGACATGCAGTTTACCAGAGGTAATGCTATAGGCATGCAGATTGGTACAAAGAAGTGCTAGGGTACACAATTGGGCAGAAGTAGTGCAGTAGGGACAGTACTGTAGACACACAAGCAGTAGTAATACTTTGGGCATGTAATTTACCAGTAATAATGCTGTGGGTTAGCCATTAGGCGGAGAACATGCTAGGGCACATCTGTCAGGAATGGCACTCTGTCAAGAGTGGCACAGGGTACCCAGGTAGATTTTGGGTGGCTGTGCCGAAGTAAGGTAGCAGATAAGCACACACAGCAGGGAGTTAAACAAAAAAGAAGAGTAGGAAACTGTAGTTGTGAGCCAAAAGGGGCAAAAGATATAAAGGTACAAACAAACTGGATCCCCTCTTGGGGTGTATGCTGAAATGGGAAAGAGTGTTCCACGAACCTTAGGAAACTCCAGCCTTCTGCACAGATTGCTATAACAGAGGCCCACGCTGTATGCTCATGGCTGGGAACAACAGTAGTGGGTGTCTGTAACACTGAAAACGCGACAAGGGAAGGGGCAGAGGTTGCCTGCCGGAAACCAACAGGCAAGCTCTGTACAAAGGGATTACATAAGACACATGAGAAGACAAGAACAGATATATCCAGCGAAAAGGAAGTCAATGAGCAATCTAGCAGAAGGAAATGAAGGAAAGGCAGTTAGACTGAAGTAGATAACCTAAGGTGGAGTACAGAGGACTCAAGGAAGAGAACAAGGGAGCAGCAGTCAGGAAAACAGAAGGGCTGCAAAGTAGGAAGCAGGTCTGCAGTCAAGAGTGGGACTAGGTGCAGGAAAACTGTAGTGGACTGCAGAGGACTGTAGTAGGCTGCAAGGCAGAGAGTCCAGAAGAACAGGACAGAGAGAGATTAGTAAGAGGCGACAGACAGAGAGCCCAAAAGAATAGGGCCGCGAGGTAGGGAGCCCAGAGGAGCAGGGCTGTAATCAGCTAAGTGTAAAACAGGAGCAGAGGAGTGTAGCAAGCCGCAAGGCAGGGAGTCCAGAGGACACGGGCTGTAGGCAGTGGAGGGAGCAGGCTGCAAGGAAGGAGCCCAGAGGACAAGGGCTGTAGGCAGCGAAGAGGTGCAGGCTGCAAGGTAGGGGCCCAGAGGACAAGGGCTTGGAGACGGCAGAGGGTTGCAGGCTGTAGGGCAGGGAGCCCAGAGGACAAGGACTGTAGGCAGCCGGAGTGAGGCAGACTGTAGGGCAGGAAGCCCAGAGGACAAGGACTGTAGGCAGCCGGAGTGAGGCAGGCTGCAGGGCAGGAAGCCCAGAGGACAAGGACTGTAGGCAGCCGGAGTGAGGCAGGCTGCAAGGCAAGGAGCCCAGAAGAGCAGGGCAGCAAGGAGTGAGCCCAGAGGAGCAGGGCCGCTGGCTGTAGAGGGCTGCAGAGGACTGTAGTAGGTTGCCAGGCTGAGAACCCAGTGGAAAAAGGTAGGTAGCAAGCAGCGGAGCGGGATCGGCTGCAAGGTAGAAAACCCCGAAGGGCACAGGCGAGGCCTGGAAAACAGCAGAACGTGATCAGCTGCAATGTAGAGAGCCCGGCAGGGCAAGGGCGGTGGCTGGAAGGCAGCAGAGCGTGATCAGCTGCAAAGTAGAGAGCCCGGCAGGGCACTGGATCCAAAACAGGGAAATGCAGCAACAGAAACAGCAAACAAAGTAGCGGGTCAAGGCAAACAGGAGCTGGGAGATCTCAAGATGCAAGACACTGTGCTCCTGCAGGCAGCTGCTTATATACAGCCCTGCCCTGTTCTGAGGCAGGCTAATTGACAGCACCTGGAGCCGCACACCTGAAGACAATCTGCCTCCTCCCTCTCTGGCCCTGAGCAGGTGGAAGCAGCACTGGCTGCTAGGGCTTCTGGGGATTGTGGTCCCAATAACGAGGAATGAGAATAGCCAGGAATTGAGGACTGTGGCCAGGTGCATTATGGGAAATGTAGTTAATTGAATAAAACAAGAAAGAACCAAAGTTGAGCAAATGGAAAAAAAAGACCAAGGCGTGAATAGGAGTTGTTCACAGAGGATTAGGAGGATAAATGAGTACCAAGTGGTCCATGATGGTTGCCAATGCGTGCACCAGCGGCGCGGGCATGACAACATCATTTGGCAGTAGTGGTTCTGTGGGCACGCATTTAGGCACAAAACATGCTAGGGCACATAGTTGGGTGATAGTAATGTAATAGGCACGCAGATTGGCAGAGATGATGCAGTATGCACACAATTGGCAGAGAACAAGCTAGGGCACATAATTAGGCAGCAGTGGTTCTGTGGGAGCTCAATTAGGCACAAAACATGCTAGGGCACATAGTTGAGCGATAGTAATGCAATAGGCACGCAGTATGGCAATAGTGATGCTGTGGGTACACGGTTAGGCAGTCGTAGTGCTTTAGGCACACAGTTGGCAGAATGAGTGATATAGGCAATTGTGGCGCAATAATAGAACTGAAGGCAAGCAGTTAAAGCAATAGGGGTGCAATATGTGCCCCATCGGACAATAGCAGTCAATGGAAATACTGTATCCACAGTTTCAGCGTGAGGTTAGGAGCGATTTGGTAGTGTGTAGTGAAGTGATTAAGGTTGCGAGACCTTAGCTCGGCTGGGACTGGTGGAACCGCTCACGGCACGTGTCGATCTTGGCGTCGATAAGGTAGTGGCCGGGCGCCCAGTGCTCAAGAGGGGAACAGGGGCAAACAGGGCCTTTACCTAGTAGGCGTTCACCGCTGTGGGCCGGCTTCCACCTGCCGGTGGATGTCCGCGATTCAAAAGCCAAAGCTGTTGCCTATCAACGCAATAGCGCCGGGGGAATGGAGCGGGCAGCCATCTTAGAGGCAGGCAACCTCGAGCAAATGAACAAAGTAAGTAATGAAATTAAGACTCATCCACAATGGTGGATCTCTAGAACCAGGATCTGGCAGCAGATTCCTTTTGTACACCGCCAGGCTCACCTCATCACTGGATGGTGTTGGGCAGTGTGCACCTGTGATCGGTCTGCTCCTGCAGCACGCGTCAAGGGATGGCTAATCCAGCTTCTCCTGCAGCATGGAATTGTAGCCATTGTGAAGAGGGTGTCTGGTGGTAGGGAGAGGGCTCCTACCCTTTCAACGGTCCAAGGTGAAGCTTGAGAATGGAAACTGTTGTAGTGAAGCAGATGCAGACGTCATTTATAGAGCCCACTCCTTCACCTCTGTCATAATGGAAGAACAGCAAGAAAGAACTGTACATGACACCTGATATCTGTTACGCTCACCTGGTTCCCACGGGGGCGTCGACCGGAACTGGGCCGCTGTTGTTTCCACCAGCGTGACGTGTAGCGCCGAGATGACTGACTGGACTGGCCCGCTCAGCCTAGTTTGTCTGGCTCGCAGGAATATTCTTCTGCAAAGGAGAAGAGGAATTAACCACCCGTGGAATTGAGTGTCAACCCACCTTCCCCACTCCTGTTGTCTTCCCACAGATCACTCTTGATGTCCCCTCCTTAGTCTCACCTGATGGTTTGGAAGGATGAGCTCTCAGTCCTGCATCGACCGCGGGGGCGCGTTGATGACCAGTTACTTCACTGGCGTAGAGGAATTGGTGAGTTCCAGTATTGACTCTAAAGTCCAATTGTTCATAAGAGTTCAAATGTCTGATCTTCACTCTGTCCGATTCCTTGCAGGTTGCCGATTAATCCACTCGAAGATTCCAAATGGCAATTGGTAAGATTCAGGTAAGTCTATTGTGGTTTTCCCCTTAGGGGCCGGGGTACGGCGATGAAGCAGAGTTGACTGCGCCGACCCGAGATGAGGTGAGTACCCCCTGTGGTAAATCAGGTAAGTCCTTGAGGGTAGCTTGTATAGCCTTAGAGAGTTCCCTTTGCTCACCTTGCTGTCTTTGTCTCGTTAGGTGTCGGAGGGCGGCCGCAAGATGGAGAGAGCGTGTTGGAATGCTGAAGTACCGCCAAGCAGGTGAGTTCAGCGCGGCGCCGTAGGAATGCGAAGCAATGCTTCAAAGACTTCTGTCTTTCAGCTCTGTGGCGAAATGTATCAGGATTCAGGTAAGGATTAAAGTTAAAACTCCTGTTCTAACCTTTATCCTTCTTTTCTTCTTGTTTCAGGAGTCCCAGGACTGAAGCGGGCGTGGCTGAAGACTGGAGCTGCTGAAAACACAGTGAGCGTTACGCTGCAGCAAGCAGAATAACGCGAAGCACGTGTGGCTGTCCGGGCGTGGTTTAAATAGCCTTGGAAGAAGATCCAGGTAAGTATTCTTCCACAGCCCCACCCAAGTAACAAAATAGTCCCTTCAGTAAAATAGTTCCTCCTAAGCCTCATTTGGCTTGAGTCTTCATGCAGCATGGTCTGCCTCAGGTGAGTATGCAGCATGGTCTGCTTCAGGTAAGTTATCAATAATGAGCCTGGCGCCCATGGCGCCAGGACTGACTTTATCTTTATGAGCCTGGCACCATAGGCGCCAGGTCTGCACCCAAACAGCCCCTAACTGGGGCTTTTGGGCATGCTCCAAGTGGCATAATGCCTGCTTCCGGGGCTGCTGGGCCTGGTCTGGTCTTCTTGGGGCAGGCATCATGACAGCACTCCCCATCAAGGCCCCTCCTAAATTCGTTCTCCCACTTGGCCGTGGTTTGTCTGGAAATTCCTGATGGAACCTCTTCACTAAACGATGTGCATGCACGTGGTCACTAGGTTCCCAAGACCTTTCCTGCGGACCATAACCTTTCCAGTCAATTAGGTAAAAGAGTTTTGATCTCACTCTTTTTGAGTCCAAAATATTCTTGACTTCGAACTAGGGCTCCCCGTCTATGAGGATAGGTTCAGGTGGAGTGGTTAGCCTAGTTCCTGGTTGCACTGGCTTCAAAAGAGACACGTGGAAGACGGGATGGATTCGCATATGAGCAGGTAGGTCCAACTTGACGGCCACTGGGTTAATAATTGTCTTGACAGAAAAAGGTCCCAAATACCTGGGGTTAAAGGTCCGAGTCCCCTTGAGTGGTAAGTGCTTAGTGGCTAACCATACTTGGTCCCCTATTTGGTATTGAGGAGCTTCACTTCTGTGCTGATCCGCATCCTTTTTGTATTTTTCCTTAGCCTTTTGCAAATGGATGGTTGCTTCTTTAAAGGCTTGTGTAATAACAGCGTGGAGATGGTCCACTGCGGGCATCTCTAAATGCTGGGGTGAGTCCAAATCCGAGGTTCGAGGATGGTGCCCATAAATGGTAAAAAAAGGACTTTGTCCAGTTCCTGAGTGTACGGAATTATTGTACGCATACTCTGCGATCCACAGAATGTCTTTCCAATTCCCCTCAGACTGATGTAGCATACAACGGAGGTACTGTTCAAGAGTCTGGTTGGTCCTCTCCGTTTGACCGTCGGTCTGAGGGTGGTGACTGGTCAAAAGCCTAACATCAATTTGTGCCAGTTAGCAGCATTTCCTCCAAAAATGTGAAATGAATTGACTGCCCCGATCTGAAATTAACACCGAAGGAAAGCCATTCAGGCGGACAACATTTTCAAGGAATTCCTTGGCCAGGACTGAAGCTGAAGGTATCCCTTTTAAAGGAATGAAGTGGGCCATTTTAGAAAAAAGATCTACAATAACTAGAATGGTATTGTAACCTTGGTACGGGGGTAAATCCGTGATAAAGTCTAATGACAAGGTATGCCAAGGGGTAGGTGGTATGTCTAATGGTTGCAATAATCCAGCAGGTTTTTTCTTTTGCCCTTTATTTTGTGTGCAAATGCCACAAGACATGACAAATGACTTGACATCCTTTCGCCAGGTGGGCCACCAAAATTGCTTCCTAATTTTAGCTTCGGTTTTTGCAATACCCGGATGCCCTTCTATTAAGGTGTCATGGTAATGGGAAATGACAAGTTCCTGTAGTTCTTTTTGCAGTAAAAATAGCCGGCCTTGGTAATAAGGTAAATCATCGATGACAGAGTACTCTTGACCTTTCTTTGCCCAGTCCTGTAGGGCAACGGAATCAAAGAGTTGGTGGATCTTGTTTTGAATGTCCTCCAGTGTCTGTATGGATGTCAGGCCAAGGATTCTCTGTTCCGGAATTATGGGTACGGGTTCTAAAGTTATTTCTGCTTCTCCCATTCCAATCCGGGGACAAGGCGTCTGCTTTACCATTCTTACAACCTGGTCGATAGGTTATTACAAAATCAAACTCGGCGACGAACAATGCCCAACGGAGTTGGCGCGAAGATTGGGCTTTGGCTGTCTTTAGGTATTGTAAGTTGCGGTGATCAGTGATGACCGTGATGGTATGTCTGGCACCCAGTAGATAGTGCCGCCAAGCCTTGAAGGTGGACTTGATAGCCAGCAGCTCCTTGTCGGTTATGGCATAGTTTAATTCGGTGGCTGAAAATTTTCTTGACCAAAACGCCACTTGGTGAAGCTGGTTAGTTTCGGGATCCTTTTCGGAAAGGACTGCTCACATGGCTGAACTGGATGCATCTGTTTCCACTATGTAGGGAAGCTCGGGGTGCGGGTGTCTTAATATGGGAGCAGATGTGAATTTAGCTTTTAACTCTTGAAAGGCGTTCTCGGCTTCCTCTGTCCACACAAAGCGTTTGTTTTTTCGCAATAGCGTCGTAATGGGATGTACAATGTGCGAGAAGTCTGGGATAAACCTGCGGTAGAAATTGGCAAAGCCAAGCATGCTTTGAACTCCTTTGATTGAACTTGGCGAAGGCCAATTAAGAATGGCATCCACTTTTCGTGTATCCATCCGGATTCCTCTCGGGGTCAGAATAAATCCAAGGAATTCCACTTCCGTAGTTTGGAAGTTGCACTTTTCCAGTTTAGCATATAATTTATGCTGGCATAACTTCTCTAGGACTGGTCGGACGTG
This sequence comes from Ambystoma mexicanum, assembly GCF_040938575.1. NCBI lineage: Eukaryota > Metazoa > Chordata > Amphibia > Caudata > Ambystomatidae > Ambystoma > Ambystoma mexicanum. The sequence goes on along the minus strand of NC_090931.1, from coordinate 254,929,548 downwards.
TTTTACATGCTCAGATTCTGATAAAGAGTATACTAAGATGTCGTAGATGTAAACGACCACGCAAACGTCGATAAGCTCTCGGAGCACATCGTTCATGAAGAACTGGAAGGCTGCTGGTGCATTACATAGTCCGAAGGGCATCACCTGGTACTCAAATAGTCCGTACTTGGTGCAAAAAGCAGTCTTCAATTCGTCACCCTCTTTGACACGTACCAGATGATATGCCCCCCAAAGGTCTAGTTTCGTGTATATACAAGCGTCCTTCACCTGGTCTAGTAGTTCTGGGATCAAAGGCAGTGGGTATCGATTCTTGATGGATATCTGATTCAGTGCGTGGTAGTCTATACATGTTCTAAGGTCACCTTCCTTTTTCGGTACGAAGAACAAAGCTGAAGATGCAAGGGACTTGGACGGGCGAATGAAGCCATTAGCAAGGTACTGGTCTAGGTACTGGCGCAAATGGAGATTTTCGGGTTCCGTAAGGGCATAGATTATGCTGCAGGGTGGTTGTGCTCCAGGTACAAGATCTATTTGACAATCATACGATCTGTGAGGTGGTAAGGTGTTTGCCTGTTCCTTTTGGAAGACATCCTGAAAGTCTTGGTATTCAACAGGTAATTGTATGGCTACTGGAATTACTGGGGCCATGACTGAGTTTTGAGTTTTCCTTGGGTAGCAGGTGTGAGCACATTCTGGGAAGGTTAGTCGCTTCTCTCGCCAATCAATACAGGGATTATGTTTTTCCAACCAAGGTATCCCCAGTATCAGCTGAAACTGTGGGGCCTTGATTAAGTCAAACACCATAGCCTCTCGATGCCCATCTTGACTCAGCAATGTCATCTCTGCAGTGGAATGAGTTATGGGTCCAGAGGCAATTTCCATTCCATCTACAGTGGTGACAACATCGGCCGTGGTCTTGCGGGTGAGAGATAGATTCATCCTGGTAGCCAATTCCCAGTGCAAGTAATTTCCTATGGCTCCACTGTCTACGTACGATTTTACCGCGTGCATGCGTGATGGCTGCTCTGGATCTACAAGGACCATGGGTATGGTGAAATGCGAGGTCAGAGTGTCCTTCTTTAAGCTCGGCAAGCGGACCTCTATGCTTGCCGGGCGTGGTCGTTTCCTGAGTCAGATTTCACATGGTTTTCGTCTGCTGCTCCTATAACTTTCTTGGGTGGTTTTACAGGGCAGTTCCGAAGAAAATGACCAGTAGTTCCGCAATATAAACATAATTGCAGTTGCCGTCTTCTATCTCTTTCCTTCTGGGTTAAGGGTCCTTTAACCCCCCCAATTTGCATAGGTTCTGAGACATCTACCCCCTTGGAGCTTACGTGGGTTTTAACTAACACCCTGTTCTCAAACTTGGTTCGGTCAGCCTTCCTGGTTTGAAGTCTGTGATCGAGCTGGACCACTAGATCTATATATTCAGCACAGTCTTGAGGCGGGTTCACGATTTGGGCGAAAACATCTTTGAGTTCTCCCCGAAGTCCTCGATGGAATAATGTGATTCGCTTGGCTTCAGGCCATTTGGTTTCCACTACTAATCTATTGAAAGTTGCAATGTAACATAAAAGATCCTGGTTACCTTGACATAGGGATAAAAGTTTGTTGTCCAAAGCCTGTCCTCGGGAGTGTCGGGCGAATAGTCTTTCCATGCTTGTTCGAAAACCCTGGAAATCTCGAAGAATCGGGTCATCCTGGTTAACTAGTGGAATGGACCAATCCGCTGCACTGCCGTTGAGATATGACAGTACAAAGGCTACATTGGCCTGATCGTTTGGGAAAGCTCCAGGTCTACATAAAAAGTGCAAGCGGCATTGATTCATGAATGTTGCAAACCCTTTTGGGTCTCCGGCAAAGCGTTCAGGCGGAGCCAAAGGAACGGCTCCGCTAAATTTATCTGCACCGGGTTACTCGATGGTACAGGAGCTGGACTTGCCCCAAGTCCTGGTAGAGGTGTTTGTCCAGCCTGGCTCTGTAATAGTTGTCTGGCCAACTCATCAGTTCGTTCTTTTGACACTATCAGTTCCCTCCTGAGGGCATTGGTTTCTTGGCGGGCGGAATGCACTTCGGCCCTTAATTCCCCTAATAATTGGGCCAATTGATCAGTTTCCGAGGTCCCCATGACGCCCAGGTGGGTATTTGTGGGTAGGCTTCGCGTTCTGTTACGCTCACCTGGTTTCCACGGGGGCGTCGACTGGAACTGGGCCGCTGTTGTTTCCACCAGCGTGACATGTAGCGCCGAGATGACTGACTGGACTGGCCCGCTCAGCCTAGTTTGTCTGGTTCGCAGGAATATTCTTCTGCAAAGGAGAAGAGGAATTAACCACCCGTGGAATTGAGTGTCAACCCACCTTCCCCACTCCTGTTGTCTTCCCACAGATCACTCTTGATGTCCCCTCCTTAGTCTCACCTGATGGTTTGGAAGGATGAGCTCTCCATCCTGCGTCGACCGCGGGGGCGCGTTGATGACCAGTTACTTCACTGGCGTAGAGGAATTGGTGAGTTCCAGTATTGACTCTAAAGTCCAATTGTTCATAAGAGTTCAAATGTCTGATCTTCACTCTGTCCGATTCCTTGCAGGTTGCCGATTAATCCACTCGAAGATTCCAAATGGCAATTGGTAAGATTCAGGTAAGTCTATTGTGGTTTTCCCCTTAGGGGCCGGGGTACGGCGATGAAACAGAGTTGACTGCGCCGACCCGAGATGAGGTGAGTACCCCCCGTGGTAAATCAGGTAAGTCCTTGGGGGTAGCTTGTATAGCCTTAGAGAGTCCCCTTGCTCACCTTGCTGTCTTTGTCTCCTTAGGTGTCGGAGGGCGGCCGCGAGATGGAGAGAGCGTGATGGAATGCTGAAGTACCGCCAAGCAGGTGAGTTCAGCACGGCGCCGTAGGAATGCGAAGCGATGCTTCAAAGACTTCTGTCTTTCAGCTCCATGGTGAAATGGATCAGGATTCAGGTAAGGATTAAAGTTAAAACTCCTGTTCTAACCTTTATCCTTCTTTTCTTCTTGTTTCAGGAGTCCCAGGACTGAAGCGGGCGTGGCTGAAGACTGGAGCTGCTGAAAACACGGTGAGCGTTACGCTGCAGCAAGCAGAATAACGCGAAGCACGTGTGGCTGTCCGGGTGTGGTTTAAATAGCCTTGGAAGAAGATCCAGGTAAGTATTCTTCCACAGCCCCACCCAAGTAACAAAATAGTCCCTTCAGTAAAATAGTTCCTCCTAAGCCTCATTTGGCTTGAGTCTTCATGCAGCATGGTCTGCCTCAGGTGAGTATGCAGCATGGTCTGCTTCAGGTAAGTTATCAATAATGAGCCTGGCGCCCACGGCGCCAGGACTGACTTTATCTTTATGAGCCTGGCGCCATAGGCGCCAGGCCTGCACCCAAACAGCCCCTAACTGGGGCTTTTGGGCATGCTCCAAGTGGCATGATGCCTGCTTCCGGGGCTGCTGGGCCTGGTCTGGTCTTCCGGGGGCAGGCATCATGACAATATCATCCCGATACCACATCGAAGGTATGAGAGAAGTTATGCAATCATACAACCATATTGAATGTACCCTCGAACTGAGGCCATAGATGTGAGTATGCAGACACCAATAGACACAGAAGAGCTACAAGCAAAGTCCTGCAGATGAAAAATGACACCAATGAGGAGAGAAGATACATGGATGTACTGAAACCGATGCATGAACATTTAAAGAATGAAGATGTGATTGAAGTAACAAAGTAAACATGTATGCAAATATGAAAAAAATCATAAACACAGAAGATAAGTGACAAGAAACGTAATAGATGTGTAGATGCAGAAATTCAAGGTAGATAAGATGTATAGAAGCTTGCAGGAGTAGGAAATAGAACGCGAGTAAAGCAGCCATGTTGAGAAAACGAACGTCAGCATTGTATAATAGCAAGCGAGAAGTCTTGAAAAGGGAAACCAAGGCTGCAATGCTGACAGGCACTGAAATAAAAATGTGTGCAGAACAAAATGTATTTGTTTGGCGCAGAATCAAGGATGCCGCAGCAAGAGCAACTACCTGGCACAAAAGGAGTTGAATAGGATAAACCATGTACGTAGGACACATATCTCTTAGATTAAGTGCAGAGTGAACATTTGCGAGTGCCAAGTATTGTACAATTAAAGACATAGAAAGAATAGAGCAACCAAGTCTCCAGAGGCCAAGGAGAGTACTAACACCTAATATAATTGACGCAAATAGCATTATGTGGAAGGGCAGAATGGACAAAATCATGCTCACTTCACACGTGGTACAGAGGCAGAAGATTAGGCCTATTCATAAAGCTCTGGACGAAGATAGCAATGTACCTTCACTCCCTTTAAAGTTCAGAGGAAGAGAATAGTCAGCAAGGTCAACTACCGAGAAGAAGCCTTTGCTTAGGGCCTAACTGATGAGAGATGGTAGGCTAATTAGCTAAGGAGGTGAGTTGTCTGAGGTTGTTCCCTTGCACCTGGGTTTTGTTGTTTATATGCTGCTAACAAGCCGAATGTCCAAGGTTGGTAAGAGAGTGTCAACCAATCATGAGGGCCCATGTAATGGTGGACCATACATTGTTGCACGGGGCTATCTGCTGCTGGCATTATGTTTCTATCTGTATTTTACATAGTTAGAGGTGGTTCAAGGTGTCCCTAACAAATAAGAGGCATCCAATGATGATACTAACACTTATATGAACTATATCTATGCATTTCCCCTAACCAATCCCTCCAACCAGTAGTTTTTTTACTGTTAGCCACATAGGACGATGTCATAGCGTACACCGAGGTATAAAACCTTTGTGTGACTGAAATACATTGATAGTGTGGGGACTGCAATCTGTTTGTTCGCCACATTTCCCTACTTCATTCAACTGATAATAAAGTAGCATTTTACTCTCTGGTTATTTGGGCTTGAGGTAATTTGCTTTGGTAATCCCATTCGGCATTTGGAACACTCCAGGTGCCATTGCATATTTTGGTAATGGTGAGGATGGTTCAGATCCAGATTCCCAGATTTTTTACGTCTTCCACCATCCGCCAGAAGATCGTAGAGTTTCCTATGGAGAGCGGAAGAATCATACATGTAAAACGAAACAGTCGGCAGGTGCCTCTTTGAAGAAATTCCTGTTTGTTTCCCACAGGCGCCCCGCGGACTGAAGGCAAAGTAGTTGATTGGGGAAGAGTCGATACTGAAGGGCTCGAGCTGAGCCTGGGACATAAGTAGAAACATCAAAAATGGTGAATAAGAGGGGAGGGATTGTAATGCATGTGTAAAAATATATAGAGGAGAAACATAATTGATTTAAGAAGAGATACCTCAATATCTATTCTCAAGGAGATAGAAGAAAGCACATCACATTCCGGAACTAAGCATTAAGATAAGGATTCCTGTGGCAATGCCCATATGAAGGATGTGTTTTCCACTCCAAAATAGGGTCAAATGGAGATGAGGTACTTATACTAGAGTAAGTAAGAAAGACAATCATAGAACTTGTTGTGCATATTTTGTTTGAAGTTATGTAAATATTAGCATAAGAATTTGACTTGGTTTTTTAAAGCCACATGTTTTTATTAGTTTTGATAAATTAGGTTATAGATTGGAAATTTAGAACAATAGTAATACATTAAGTGTTTATCAGACCCTAAAAACAAGTGATTGGCGCCAATAATAGGAGGGTAACAGTTGAGGGGAAGTATGGCAAAATAAGATTAGCAGGACAGTGTGAACTGAAAGAACTGTAACAAAGAAGATAAGAGAATATTATTGTGTTGGCTTGAACATTTTTGAAAAAATGTTTTTTAGAAATGGCAGTGATTGATGGCGCTTGCCTGAATTGATTGTTAGGGTATGTAAAGTATTGTAAAAGAAGGAATGAATAACGTTGATATAACACTAATTCATGAAAGTGGTAACAGAATAAAAGCTCCAGTAAGTATTGACAGTTAAAAATGACTTGTCATCATGGAGGACACTCCTCTTCTACACTTGTACGGAACATTACCGTGGCACACCTAAGATTAGAAAATACCATGCTGAATCGGTAAAAGGCCGGCTGACAAAATGTTCATGCAATGGCCTAAAGAGGGTTCCCTATTAAAAACAGTATTGCAACACATGACAACATACTTACATGCTGCGTACATGAGGAAAACATTACAGAAAACATTAGCTATTTTAGAGCTATGGAAAATGTACAAGAGCAAATAAGAAGACCCACTCGAAAGGTAGTGGATGCTTAATCTGCATGAAGGGAAGGGCGCAGTGCCCTCAGCTCAGTTTTCTCCTTCTGAAGACAATAACATTACCAATGAGAATGGGATTTTACTCTTTAAAGGAGCTAAAAGCAGGAGAAGCCAGGTATAGTATTCCGATATATGCACCCCCAGCTTACAGTAGTGAAGATAGTACAGAAGAAAGTAAGATTAAAGAACGCAAATATATGTCTGGATGTAGTAAACATGACAAATGTAATGAAAGATGGGAAAGACTAATAGAAATAGAAGAAGAGACCAAGAGACAAAAATGAGATAAAGATAGAGTCAGTGAAGTGACAATTGAATAGAATGTGTGGATGGAAGGACAGATATTATTCAAATTATATGGAAAGTGTATTGATGATGTTAAAGAAAGAGAAGAAAAAGAAGAACGGGAAAGAAAGGAAAAGGAACGAGAAATGCTATACAAAGAAGAGAAGGAAAAAGAGAGGGAGTGAAACAGAAGAATGAAGAAGGTATGACGAGTAGGTAAAGCAGAGAGAGAGAAAAGATGGGGAGAAGAAAAGTGAGGAAATAAAAGTCCAGAGATTAAAAGAAAGAAGGTTACAGAGAAGAAGGGAAGAGGAAGAGAAGAGGGAGATGGGAAGATGGGAAGAGAAGAGGAGAAAGAAATGAGAAGGAGTAGGGGACAAAGGGATGACAAAATAGATCACATTGTTAGTAGATGTGTAATACCAGTTGAAGAATGAAAACGATGGGAGGAGGAGAGAAGGTCACAACAGCCCGCAGGGAGCTGCACAAGATACCTAGAGTACCAACATGTGCCAATGAACATGAGGTGGTAGGCATAGGGAAAAGGACTGGGGAATTATATAGGCAGATGAGGAAAAAGGATGGCTAGAAGACCAGAGAGAGTATCACTGAGAGAAACAGGAGGCAGATCGAATGATGTAATGATGGACAAGCATGTCCCTAAACAGGCTTAACCTTGATGACGAGGAAAGGGATAACAGCCATGCCAATTGGTGTATAATAATGTCTGATGAAGAAAGGGAAGAGGGTGCATGTGGCTCTTTGACAGACCCGAATATAGAAAGAGGGGTAAAGTGGTTAGATTTAGAAGAACCAGAAGGAAAAACACCAGAACCTATATCATATCCTGAACGACCACAAGAACAGTCGCATTCTGTAGGGAAAATATCCCTGTTTTATTTAAGTAGATTGTGGTCAATGCCAGGGCAAAGATGAACAGGTAAAACTAGCCCCACTTGAAAGACAAGAAGCGTAGGTGGATACGATTGTAGAACAGGATTCATACAATTCCCATTATTAGAGAAAGGGGGAGGACACCCACAATATATACTGTTGCCGCAAATGGATAAAGATATTTTGAAATTGAAATGACCTAGTTTGACTGCAGGAGCGGGTAAATGGATTTACGAGTTCAAAAGACTGACAGAGAGAATGACATTAGCAGAGGGTGATGTAAAAGGCTTACTAGGAGCTATTCTAGGGGAGAGAGTTGATGACATTTCGAGATGAGCGGGATGTCATGAACCATCAGACGCGTCCCTTTTGGACTTCCTGGTCCCTGACACATCGGGGCTTGCACTCTGCAGTACTTCCAACATGGCCGTCAAACACGGAACATTGTTTACCAGCTTCCGTGTCGGACATAGCATGTTCTATAAATAAACTATGCCCCCGCGGCCCCGCGCATCTCAACGCTACCACTTGCAGTGGCTAGACGTGTGCTGCCGTAGTTCGCCCTTGCCGACTTTATTGTTTTCTGGTTCCTGGCCCCTAATTACCTTCCTCCTTCATTCCCTTCCTCTTTGTTACATCCTGAATCCCGGACCTCCGTGTACCCGTTTCCGAGTACACTCTTATTCGCTTCCAGGATTTCCCGAACATTCTGTGCATTCCAGGAATCGGAACGCTGAACGCACGCTGGAACCCGAAGACATTTGCACCGGGTTATACAAGACCCCGAACTGTGCGCAAGAAGACTCCTTCAAAGAACCCCAGCAAACAACACCGACAGATGAGAAGGGGGGAATCCTGTGACACAGGATAGGTGAGTGTGACACCACAAAACATGACACATGAGGGAGTGCCATTTAATAATTGCAGAGCAGACGTATGGAGGGTACTTAGAGTACAGTATCCTGTTACGTCAGACATGGGCACGATTATAACATAGAAATTTGATGAGAATGAAGATCCTGTTGCTTATATTCAGGCAATTCAAGAACGTTGGCATCTTGAGACGAGGGAATCATGGGATAAAACCGCAGCATAATTTTGTCATATTCTATGTCAGGGACTGCCCAAACCAGTGCAAAAGCAGATGAAAAAACATGTTGGGATGGAAGCAAAAGTCATGGGCAGACATATAGTTGACTAGTGTACATCATTGTCCACTGTTACAAGAGAAGATTAAGAAAAAAGCTGAGGATTGGATGTTTGAGGAAGCAAAGTTGTTAGTTCAGAAAAAGTTGTTGAAATTTGCTATTGAAGGAGCAGTACTGACGAGCGCGAAGGAGTGGTTACACAAGAGTTACAGCCTACAGATCCAATCAATGTAGGGTACCCTGTAGATCAGGACGGGTACTGTTTTTGGCCACGTGGTGGAGGGAATGGACCTAGGGGATGAGGAGGCAAATTTCAAAACCCTCAAGGGGGAGGATTTAATGAAGTACAGCCACAGCAGTGCTGGAATTGTGGGAGGACAGGACATATTGCGCGAACGTGCAGAAGTAGAGGGGGCATGCAGCAGAACTGTCAAGCTCGAAGATGGGGGACGTGCTATTTTCCACAATATAGTACAGAACCACCAGAGTATTATGCCCAACATCACACACAGTATCAGACATGTGCATGACAAATACAGCACATGCAGCAGATTCCACTGCAACCACAGCAAACACCTATGCAAACACAACAAGTACAGACACAGAAGGCAACCATGCCACAATGGAATGCGAATACAGGACCCCCCACCCCCAAACACCTACACCAAGGATAGGGGGTGTGACAGTAGTGGGAGGGAATCCTTTTACAGGTACGGGGATGAATTTATAGCCTCAATAGGAAAGCCCACAGAGTGACCTGATGTGTTCAGTACTAGCTGTAACACAGGAGCCCCAAGAGGAACCAAGGGTCAGGGTAAGAATAGGAGGCAAGACATTTTTGTTTCTTGTAGACACCAAAGCAACTTGTTCCTGTGTTCAAGAGGGGAAGATCCAATGTCTGGTTAATTTTACTGATGAATAACAAATTTCAATAGGAGAACAAGTCGGGTCTATGCCATTATTGTATTCACAACAGACAGCAGCTAATATATTAGGACGTGACTTGATGACAAAACGAATTATGACGATATCTTATACTGACAAGGGGATAATATGTTCCACTCTAAGGATACATTGCATGAATATAAGAGAGTTTATATTAGCATTTACAGGCCAAAAGGCATTGGGGCGAGTTCCTTTAGATTCAGAAGTATTTTTGTATGGAGTAAATATTTTGTTGACATGGCTTCCTAGATTGATAGATAAATTACTGAGGATACCTGATGAATTTTTGTTTGGCCCAGAAATACCTATGGGTGATGAGGAAGCACAAGTTATTCCCATAGAACTGGAAGCAGCAGTAGTAGGAGAGGAAACGGTGGTTGTTCATCGGATGATGAAGGAAGAACATGGGGATAAGTAATAGCTATTGACGAAGGATATAGACAGATTTGACAGACGAGGAGCTGTTCAGGATGCAAATTCAGATGATGAACTAATATTTTTTATGTCCCACTTATTAGATAAAAGTTGAGAAAAAGGGAAATACCACCCACAGAGAATGGCATTGGTAAGAAAGAAATAGGCATTGTATCAGGAAGATTTAGAAAAAGTGCAAAGTGGAGTGGAGCAGGAGCAGTTAAAATACAGGTTCAGCCAGGAGCAAGTTTACCATGAGCAAAACAGTACCCCATGTCCAGAGAAGCAGATGAAGGTATATTTGAAACTATTTCTGCTTTAATACAGCAGTGAATATTAGTACCATCAGATTCCACATGTAACAAGGCTGTGTACCCCATAAAGAAATAAACATAGGAGTTGTGGAGATTTATTCAGGATCTAAGCCCCGTAAACAATATTGTTGAAGCAGTGTTTCCTCTGGTTCCGTACCCAGATGCGATATTATGTAACATCCCAGCTAAAGCCGACTATTTTGCAGTAGGATATAAAGAAAGCTTTCTTTTCAATTCCCCTTCAGGAGGACTCCCAAGATTTGACCTAATTTTCATATAGAAATCAGCGGTGGAAACATACAATATTACCACGGCGTACTGTGAGTCCTTTCAATCTTTAATAGGGTCCTTCAGATAGACCTGGCTAACGTACAACTTGAGAGCACAATAATTCAGTACGTAGATGACATATTAGTGTGCAGTGAGATGGAATAAAAATGCAGAGAAGAGTCTGTTCAGTTGATGACAGTATTGGTAGAAAAAGGATACAAAGTGGACAAAGAGAAACTACAGTATTGCCAGGAAGAGGTCCTGTATATAGGACAGCTAATCCCTCAAGACGGGAGAAAAGTGACATCTGAGAGAGCAGAAGCGATCATGAAAACGCTAAGATATAAGACAGTGAGGTAAATGCAGAAATTGTTAGGCCTTTGCAATTATTGTAGGGCATAGGTTTTCAATTACAGTAAATATATGAGACCACTTTTTTATGTATTTTTATTTAATACACATACAGCAACAAGCTTTGTGCATACAACATAACCAACAACCCAATGAAATATCCTCAATTAAAATACATACTATTAACATAGTGCAATTCATTTATAATTCTAAAAATACAGTTAAAATTGAGAGTATAGTACATAATAAAATCTAAACATAGCACCACTGTGGGGGGCGTGGCTTAGCGCCATGACGGACGGTCTGGCCGGTGAGAGCTCCTGGCCGAGACCGCGCGTCTAACAAAAATGCCCCAGTAAAGTCAACTCATCTGCTCACAAACTCAGCATCCTGAAGAGCAGGAAGGCTGAGGCAGCTCGTGCTACACTCTCAACATTCCTGGCCCTGCGGAGACAGAGTTTTGCCAAGCTTCCTACCGTGGCAGTTTGGCACGTCTGACGAGCTCCCAAGATGGCGGACAACATTGGTGCCTGAACCGATCCCCACAGCCCGATCAGCCCTGGCATGGGGATGAGGGATAACCGAAGAAGGTAGTGGCGGTGACATCCCCTCTTCGACTCTGGACAACTCTGTGAGTGGCCTCCCGGGGGTGCGTTCAGCCGGCGTGATCGGGTACGGTCTTAATATGGACCCGACCCCTGCCGAGACCCAGCGGATCAAGCCGCTCCGGCAAGCATAACGCCAATGAAGCATCACTGAGGGCGGCCAGTTGCAGCGCAGGGGGACCCACCGAAAAAAGCAGTGCAGCACAGTGAGGGTTCCCTTCGGTCCCCCAACCAACCTTCTGCCCACATCTCCGGGCCCAGTGGCCTCCTACCAGCCTCCATCGACAAGCCAGCGCAGCCAGGGCCTGGAGCAGCTCTGAGGAATTTGGGTGCCCTGCTGCCGCGGCCCCGTCGCAGTACGCGTCTGACGCGGGAAGCGGAGGCGGACTTCTAGTGGTCCTACATCCTGATCACTGCACCTGCACCCAGAATAAGGGAGGGCGGCACCTACCGGACCATCCAGGCCCTTGCGGCTCCGCAAGTGGGCTCTACAGCCACCATCTTTCCACTGACGGGGAGAAAGGCCCAGCGGACCCCGGGTCCTCCCAGGAATGCGTCCTGAAATCAATCAACAGGCCCAAGCGGACCCAGGAGAGGTGGCCGCGTCCCTTGCCCTCAGCTCCCGCTGGGGGGACCAAAGTTGGATTGGTGCTTCCTGTCCTTATCTGCTGGCTGAGGACCCAGTGGGGGCGGCAGGAGTGGGCGGCTCGTGGGATGCCAGGGTATGCGTGTCCCCCGATGCCTCCATCCAGCTTGCCGCAAGAGAAGACGAGCTGGGCCCCGCTGGTGTCCTTATCACTCTCCAGGTGTGGGCCGGAGACCCTCCACTCATGCAAAGGACTCCTCGGGGCCCAGAACAACATCGGAGCACTGGAGGCCCCCACGCCTCAGCACCCCACGGCAGAGCCGCCAAACAACATACACCAACCCCAGGAAACCTTCAAGGTGCGAATTTGAAGTCTGAGCTGGAGGGGCGCCCCCGGATAACCAAATCTGCCCATCAGACGCAAAGGGTTGAACCAGACCCCTGCTACAATAGCACAGAACAATGTCCAGAAACCCTTAACCTTCCAAACAGGCTGACATATCCACCCTGCTGTCGACTACTATGGGGGGGAAATCAAAGAAAGGGGAACGCAACGACAATGTAAACTCCAATGCACGCCCTGAACCCAGTCCTGATCTGCTAGCCCAAGCAGTGACAAAAGCAGATCTCCAAGAGCTCCTCTTTGCCATCACTAGGGAATATCAAAAAGGTACAGAAGAACTAAAAAGCAAAATCTGGTCCCTAGACAGAAGAAATCGAAACAACTCTCTATGAGCAAAACTTCGAGATCGGAGAGGGGGTCGACAGGCTCACTGCACTGGAGGCCAGGTGTGACGCCCTCTAAAACAAGCAGGAAGAAGCGGAAAACAGGTCGAGGCACAACAACATCCGCCTGAGAGGAATACCGAGCTCTGTCCCCAAGGAAGAACTAAGGGCCTATGTCAACAACTTATTCTGCTTCATTCTAACTCTCCCAGATGAAGCTCCCCTAGAATTGGACAAAGTCCATAGGGTCAGAGCTAAACAGAAGGCAACCTCTCCACCAGACGTCCTAGCGGGAGTCCACTTCTATAGAGTCAAGGAAGAAATCATGCGCGAAGTGAGAAGTTCGGCCTGAATTGGCTTCCGAGACGCCTCAATATCCCTCTACCAAGACCTAGCAGCAGTCACCCTTGCAAAAAGAAAAGCCCTTAAACCACTGACCGAATGGCTGTGGGAGAGGAAGACAACCTACCGGTGGGGGTTCCCCACGGCTCATATCTTTACATGGGATGGCAAGCCATGACTAATCCCCTCCCCCAGAGAAGCTGAGCGCTTCATGAACCCGGACGACGAGACGGGGGACCTCGGGGGGCCCGCGGACAACACGGAAAGATCCCAAAGGGACTCCATCAAATCCTGGACTAGGGTGGAGGGGCGCCGCAAACTACGGGTCATGGAGGGGGGTCCACACGGAAGGGGGGGCATTGTGGAAAAAAGAACCGACAAGGAGTCAACTATTAACCACCACGGAAGACAACAAACAAAACTATTATGGGCTCAAAAGATGGGCTCGCTAGATAAAACACTCTCCATCACGACGTGGAATGTGCAGGGCCTCAGAGCTCCAAGAAAGTGGAAATTGGTGGAACATAGACTGGTCCAGTTAGCAGCCGACATAGTCTACCTTCAGGAAACTCACCTAATAGCAGAGGACGAAAAACGGATACACTTTCGACGTTACCCTAAATGTTACTTCGCCTCTGCCAAACAGAGAAAAAGAGGAGTTGCGATACTACTGTGTCAAGGTCTGCTGTTAACTCAGATCACTACCAAAGGAGACCCGGAGGGGAGATACTTGCTCCTTAAAGGCTTCCTGGTTGAACTCCCAATCACCCTAGTGACAATCTACAGTCCAAACAAAGAGCAAGACCAGTTCCTTCGCAACCTCCTCCCGATCATCACAGCTTTCACCGCCGGCCATTTACTTATTGGAGGAGACTTCAATCTCCCCCCAGACCCGAGCGCCGACAAGACCTCACCTTCAAGGGACGACTTTATCAAAGCCCTGGCCATGGCGGAATTCCTCCGGGAATCCGAGACGAGCGACATATGGAGACTGCGCAACCAGGGAGAAAGGGACTATACATTCTTCTCCCACGTCCACAGAGGGTACTCGAGGATCGACCTCTTACTTGTCGCAAACACGATGGCCCCCTATGTGGAGGAAGTCCAAATTGGGCACATAGCAATCTCAAACCAAGCGCTGGTCACGATGAACCTGCTTCTGCAGGGAGTTGCAGAACCTGCCCAACGGCAATGGAAAATGCAGGACCATATCTTGTCTGACGTGGCCGCCAGCTCTGACCTGACTGAGGCGCTTCGGAACTACTTCGAAGAAAGCACAACCCGAGATTCTCCAATGGCAACTGAGTGGGACACTATGAAACCTGTGATTCGGTGGGGTGGCAATGGACAAAACAGCTAGACTCAGATGACAAAATCATCTGAAGCCACGAAGGCTGGAGGAGAGGGTAGTAGAACTGGAAAACAAGCTCAAGAAGCGCCACACGAAAACAACAAACCGAGACCTAAAAAGAGTGAAAAGGGAGCTGGAAATACACCTAGCGGACCGGGTCACCAGAGCATTAACCTACACTAAGCAATTCTACTACCTCAACAGCAACAAAGCTAACCGCCTCCTAGCGCACAAGTTGAAAAAACTGCAAACAAGGAATTACATCCAATGCCTGGTCGACAAAAGTGGCATCCCGCACCACATGGAAGTAGAAAAGCTCGAGACAATGGTTCAACATGACGAGGAAGTCATGGCAGGGCCCCCGACACCAAGCCTGGCCATCACGCAATTCCTGGCCCTGGTCCCAGCCGCACCCCCTAATGACTGACCTAGAGCGTCCAATCTCAGTGGAAGAAGTAAGCGAGACGATCCGCCTCCTGAAAAGCGCAACCCCCGGACGGGATGACCTCGAAATTTTACAAGAAATGTGCTCACCTTTTAGCACCCCAACTGGCAAACCTATATAACTCTTTTCTCTCTACTGGTTTCACAATGGCGGCCATGAGCGAACCTCTAACGGTGCTGATCCCAAAACCGGGGAAGGACCGGACTCAATGCGCATCCTATAGACCAATAACACTTCTAAACAATGATGCTAAAATATTTGCAAAAATATTGGCAAACAGGCTGGCCCCGCCCCTCCCTGACATCATCCATTCAGACCAAGCAGGCTTCATTCCAGGGCGGGGCACTCAGGACAACATCTGCAGAACTGTCAACATAATAGAATCAGCAAACAGGATGGGCTTGGAGCTGACGGTCCTCTCTCTAGATGCGCACAAGGCATTCGACATGCTCGACTGGGGATACTTAAGGGAAACCCTGCTGCATTACGGCTTTGACCCAAACTTTGTAAAATGGGTCCTAGCCAATTACCAGAGTCTACGAGACTACGGTTAAACAGAGCTAAATCAGACAGAATCAACATAACCAGAGGCACAAGGCAGGGATGTCACCTATCCCCACTCATATTTGCCTTGTCAATGGAGCCATTTGCTAATAGAGTCCACCTGAGCCCAGCGATACAAGGTCTCACAATCAAGGGGGAATCCTACAAAGTTGCCCTATACGCGGATGACGTGCTACTAACACTCACCCAAATGAAACAATCCATAGGGGCCCAATGGCAATCCCTGGAAGAGTTCCGAACAGCCTCAGGGTTCACAATAAGTAGCTCAAAATCTATAACGATGGGCATCAACGTACCAAAAAAAGCTCAAAACGGCATTGGAGGCTGAATATCAGATCCCATGGGCAAAGGGGAGTATCAGCTACCTAGGAGTCCAAATACCCAACAAAATGGAGAAGCTGTACAAGACAAACTTTCCCTCACTTCTCACAGAGTTAAAAAACGACCTGGGATGCTGGAGAAAACAAGAAATCTCATGGTTTGGTCGGATCACGGCGGGAAAAATGAATTTAATCCCAAGATTGCTTTACTTCGCACACGCCCTTCCAGTGACCATCCGGAAAAAAGCCCTCCAAAAGCTGCAAGGGGACATACTGCACCTCGTCTGGGAAGGAAAGAAGTCACGCATCCCAAAGCGCATCATGCTCCGAAGTGCCACAACGGGCGGGCTAGGGGTCCCGGATGTGGCCAGGTACTTTCTCGCAGCTCAGCTGGCCCGGCCTTCGCATGGAAACTTCTCCCTAATCGACCCCGGTGACTACAAATGGAAGAGGATTGGAGCAAGATCCCGATTGAGGCGCTGCCCCACATTAAAGAACCCAAGGGTACTCAAGACCCGGGCCCTCTGCCCTCAACAAGAAATACAGTCGCTAGCTGGTAAAAGGCAGCCCGCCTATGGAAGTGCAGAAGCACAATGGGACAACCCAGCATTTTCCCCAGGAATCACACCAAATCATTTCACGAAATGGAGAGACGGGGGCTTGGAGACCATCACAGACTTCTTTGAGAATGGACGTCCACTGAACTTCGAGGAGTGCAAAGCCAAATTTCAGGTCCCAGAGACGGAAAGGTTTCGCTACACGCAACTAAGGCACTGGCTCTCGAGTGAGCTATCCAAGAAACACGGCAGCAGGGAACTGACAGCGCTAGAACACACACTCACTGCCAACTCTCCAAAGGGGAAAATCTCCACATTATACAAGCTATTGGACAGGATGGATCCAGCCAAAAAAGAGCCAAAAAATGCTAAAATGGGAAGAAGACATAAGAAGAACGATCGAGCCGGAAGAATGGAATCATATCTGGACCCGGGCGCACAAAAGCTCAAAATGTGTGACAAACAAAGAAGGGACATTCAAGGTTTGCTACAGGTGGTACCGCACCCCTGAGATCCTAACCAAGTGCAACCCGGCCATCCCTGCCCAGTGCTGGAGGGGCTGCCCAGACCGAGGAACCCTGTTCCACCTCTTTTGGACTTGCCCGAGGCCACCCAATTCTGGAGGGACATCCTTGACAAGATCAAAATCAATAACTGGGCTTACTATCCCCTGGGACCCGGGAATTGTGTTGCTGGGTGCGACGGGGGATGGCCAATTCCCCTTAACAGGCTGCATGGCAGACCTCTGCTCTCACCTACAGACGGCCGCCAAAATTTCCATCGCCAGACTATGGAAAAACCCGGAAGGTCCATCCGCACAAATGTGGTGGTCCAAATGTTTGGAAATCATGGCAGCCGAAAAAGTCACGGCCATCAGACTTGGCAACAGAACCAAATTCGAGCGTATCTGGGCCCCCTTCCTGGACTACGCACAACAATTCCCCGGCATGTCAAGACAGCCCCCGGCGCTGCATTGGATGGAAACCCAGGACTGAAAGGAAAGGGGCATTACAAACAACCGGTGAACCGAAGGACTTCTGTTTAAAACCAAGTCATTAAATAGCTTGCAGACTAAGTTGCACAAATCCGCAGAAGCTTCCCCTGAAAGAGCCCCTCCCGAGCCCAAGCACCAAGACATACCGATAGCTTTACAATAAGCCAACTGTGAAAGAGGCAGTCTTCCCATTCCTCCCTCGGACCTTGCCCCCGCCTCTCTTTATTAGTTGTTTGTTCTGGGAGAAAGTTTGTTGTTTATTATTATTCAGTTGTATTGATTGCAGTTTTTCTTGTGTGCCTTTACAAGCCCCAAAAGCATGTAACACACGAATATCTGCAAAGCTTGTTGTACCAAAAAATAATAAAAATAATTTTGGAAAAAAAAGAAGAAAAAAAAACATAGCACCACTGTTCAATTCAATACCTTCAGAATTTCAGCACATTTCTAATAAAATGTTACTAAATAAAATATCAAATTTAAATCACAACCTTTTATAAATGCAGGCCATATCGTCCTAAAATCATCTTTACAGAATCTATTGTCATACTCAATTAGATGTTTCCAACGTAATTCAGCTAAACTTCCACAGTCCAATAAAAGATGTTCTAAGGATTCAAGAATGTCAATACCACACAATCTACAGTAGCGTTTATCACGTGGGATCCCCAGCTGGACACCCTGGGTCAGGCAATACTCACATTGAATTTAAGCCGTATGTATTGCTTTGCAATTGCACTATTCTGGTAAGTGGTTATTTAGAGTGGCTTGACATGCTTACTAATAAGGTATTTGCAGAAATTAGTGTAATTTTTCATGGCAAACAAGTTAGTTAAGTACTGTTCTTTACTATGTTCAACCATCTTTTGCATTATACGACTTTTAATCATATGGATTGCATCATCTGATCTCATATAACTGCAGCCTTCTTGCCATTTCATACGCACACGGAACAACTTCCCCAGTGTGCCCAATTGGAGCTAATTGTCAAGTCTACAAAAGGCTTCTATAACTACCCCAATCATAGTCATGTTTGAGATCTTAAGCATTTTGTCACAAAAACACATTATTTTCCTAATAACATCATATGTAATGCCAGTGATCTCTAATTCAAGATATAGTAACTCAACTGGTAGGGCCGGAGGGAGACCAAATAGTTTATGAAGGGCACTTGCTTGGTATTTCCTCAGAATGTCTGTATGGTTCCCACCCCATATATCGATGCCATTGAATATAATAGATGTAACTTTAGTTAGATAGAGTAGCAAGACTGTTTCAAACAACATACCACGTTGTTTGTACACACATTTGTTGATTACGTTTAGTGCTTTGTTACATTTGTGTTTTGTCTCAGGTCAGTGTTTGTCCCATTTTAAATTACTCTCTAATTGCAGCCCTAGGTATTTGTCGGTAACAACATTTTTCCAGTTTCTTACCATTTAGTTTGTACAGGTAGATACGTTATTTACATGGACCTCTTGCAAACACCATAGTTTTGCTTTTCTCTATATTTATAACTAGTCAATTTATTTCAGCGTATGGCCCAAGTGAGCTCAACAACGACTGGAGACCTTTAGGGGTGTGGTCAACTAAGACCAAATCGTCAGCATATGCTAACCAACTTAAGAAATAACAACCAACTTTCACAGGGCACAATAACACTGAAATAAACTTAAACCCCATGCCTGAAAGATAGAGGTTAAAGAGGGTGGCAGCAACCACACAGCCCTGCTTTACACGTTGTTGGATTTTTGATGGTTTATGTTAGTCTACTATCACCATCTAATCTGATTCTGCCTGAAATTTCACTGTAAAGTATTAACAACATCTTCAATAACACAGCCGGCATATTCCAATCTGAAAGTTTCTTCCATAATCGTTTTCTTAAAATCGTGTCAAGCAGCAGAGAAATCTATAAACGCTGCATAGATTTTGGCATTTCTTCTTTCCCATGTGTATTCAATTGCAGTGGTCAGTATCAAGAGATTATATGCTTTATTAGAATGTTTGATAAAGCCATCTGATTCGGTGGAAGAATTCTGTGTTCATCAATCCAAGTGTATAGTTTGATTAACAAAACCTTAGCTACAATTTTAGAAGGTACGTCAATTATCGCAAGCAACCGATAATTAGCTGGGAAATTCATTGGACCTTTTTTACGTACTGGTAAAATCTGGCTTTCGCTCCAAGTCAGTGGAATGACGCCAAAGGTGCCAATGTGATTGAATAGTGTATGCAGCCCTTGAGACCACCTCTCAGGGTTTCGTTTTATCACAGCATTGCAAATACCATCAGGGCCACAAGCTCTGGATTTATTTACATGGTTGATGATATTTACTATGTCATGTGGTCTTGACTGGCATTTCCAGATGTCAGTCGGTGCTGCGGTAAAATTATCGTCACCTTTGTTCGACCCCAACGAATTAGCAATGTGTTTTTCCCACTCTGGTTTGGTAGCTCTGATGACAGGTAATCTGCGTGACTGTGTGCCTCCTATTTGCACCCAAAAGCGATTTACATCCTTCGCTAAGGGTTATTGAGCAATTTCATTCAATAAATTCTTATTCTGTTTTAATCTATGGCTTGCTAGCCATTTTCGATAATAGGTTTTTAGAGCTCTAACCTGTGATGTAACATCCCCCACGTGTTTGGACCTTAACTGGCCAGCAACAGCTATGCTAACTGCTTTACGAAGGCCTCGTTTAGAGGCAGCTATTTCGGGATCATTTATTATATACACAGTGCTGTATCTCATTACTTCTTTCTGCTGAGTTTTTGTATTTGGACCACATTATTGAGGATTGTTTTATGGAGTCAGTCATTATGACGAATGCCAATATAATGTCTTCCTTGTCAGATCGACCATTTGTGTTTGCATAAGTCTCGATGAACGTAGTCAATAGAGGATCTGATAGATTAGACACCATGTCTATTTTTTGGTCATTCCAACTAATTCTGTTTCCCTAACTGTTAATAGCAAGATTCCCATTTGTTGCCTTAGTGTATTGCCAATTCATTTTAATTAGGGGTGTCAACAATTCACATAATTGTAAATGATCACTTTCACAGCGATTTATTATCGCCATATCTTAACTGTTGCCCTACTGCATTGATGAATATATAATCAAGAGTGGCTGCTGATTTGCCACTTATGCGGGTGTGAGTCATGGGAATATCACCAGGACAGAGCCCATTCAGCCTTGTTCTATTGTACTCGGCCATGAGTGTAACCCATTTTTTCCCTCTTTTACTAGCAATATTCTTGACACTAACAGGTTCAGATCGAATCGTGTCACATTGATTTAGACTATTCAATTCAATGAGGGCATTAAAGTCTCCTACTACTAGGATTGGCATAGCTCTGTTAGATCTCACTATGATATCTCTCACTGAGTCAATGTTTGCCACTGTGAGCACATTCCTAGGAGGATCACATACATTTATGAGTGTCAGACTATTTGCTCCGAGGGTCAATTTTGCAGCAAAGACTGTTGACACAGAACACTGGATTTCATCCATCTTCCAGGGATCTGCGACTGATATCAATAACCCTCCCTTAGGTCCCTTTTGACGCTGTTTTAACTATGGTTGCCCAGCCATCAAATGCAACCTGTTCGAACAACCAAGTCTCTTAGACCACTTTTTAAAGGACTCAAAGAAGCACAGACAGGTAAAGATGACATTGTATGGACAGACGAGATGACAGAAGGATTTGAAGAGTTGAAAATGACGATTTGTACAGCCCCAGTGTTAGGGATTCCAGATTATAGTGAAGAGTTTTACTTATTCTCGCATTCAAATGGAGTGGTGATGACAGCAGTCCTTACGCTGAAGACATTACGACATGAACATAAAATATTAGCTTATTACAGTGGGATTTTAGACCCAGTAATGAGAGGGCATTATCAATGTGAACAGGCATTAGCTGCTGCTGCTTTCACAATTGAAAAAGCCACAAGTATCACAATGGGATGCTCAATGATGTTATTCATTGAGCATTCCTTTTTCACCATTTTGCAGAAAAACCTAAAATCACTGTGAGAAACCAGAATGTGTCTCCCTGACTAGTCCCTGGGGGTCTGTCATCGGTGGCCAGGACACAGCCATCGCTATTGGATCCAGTTCCTGGGAGTGGACCAATGAGGGAGGATCACCTGGTTGGGGGTCCTCTGGAGTGGATTGGGAGCACGAGAGCCCAATACGAGCAAGGCAGACCGCACAACGAGAGAGCTAACTCAGCACTGCAGTTCAAGAGGAGGAGAAAAACGGCATGAACCGAGATGGTGACAAGGAGAGAAGCAACCTTGCCCTTTCTGACCAAGGCCTGTCAAACCTCTGCTGAAGGAAACGTAAGACTGCGAACAATAGCAAGCATGTGTTGCAGCAGATGTCAACAGTACACAGGGCGCTCCTCCGCTGATAACCAAGCCAGGAAGAGACTCTTGTTTCCATGATTCCATGGTACCAAACTTGTCTCCAGAGAGAAGAACAGCCAAGCGCTTCATCACAGCCGGTGAGTCGAGAGGAGATCCGATAAGAAGTAGCAAATGGCTAATTGAACTGTGAAAGTACAAAGAACTGTTGATAACAGAAGGGGGAACCAGCAACAGAGGAGTCAGGCACCACATGGGTGCTGAATCAGGAGACATTGTGGGCGATTACCCTGATTGTTGAAACTACTGTTACCAGAAGGCCTTGGGAAAGGCGAGACAGGGGTCAAAATGGTCATTCAGGGGTCCAGTAAAATTCTCTGTACAGTCGAAAGTCTTTGACCGACAGATGATTGTGCAGCTAACAGGAGTGAATCCTGTATTGTAAGAACTGGTTGAGAAATTGTACGATTGACAAAGTTGGCAAGAGTGAACCCAAAGGAGGGATGCCGATAAACAGGGGGTAAAGTCTAAAGTCCCGATATACAGTGTGTTGACAAGAGTGAACCTGGCAGAGGGATGTCCACAGTAAGCTGTTTAAAAAGACATTAAGATTTGTGAATGTCACAGAAAAACATATGTTGAAAGCAATAGTGAACCCGACGGAGGGAAACTAAGATTTGAAAGGGGTCTGAGCCCAGAAGAGGGGGAACCAGGATTGAAAAGGCATCACCCATCATACAAGCAGAAAGGAACTTTTGTTTATTATTCTGAAACACATCAGGTCCTCAGAGGCAAGAGACTTTTTGTAGAAAAGAGATTTAACCACCAAAGGCCCTAATTGCTGAGAGCGGAACTTTTGCCTCTTGCTGGGAAAGCTCGAGAGTGTGCTGTGCTCCGGAATGTTACCTTGTCTCGTGGGGAAGGGAGACCCCGACTAACGATCCTCACTTATTATTTGTGAACACTTCCTTCTTTCTTATGAACAATATCCCACACTTCTTTTTGTATTTAGTGTAAGGATTGGCAATAGGTTTTTTAGTATAGGCCCTTTTATTTGACAAGACACCACTCAGGCTGCCTTATGGTCGAAGCTTGCTCCCATCTTAGATTGGGGTTTAGATTAGGCGTTTTTCCAACCTACCTATACAATTTAATAAAAACCCTTGAACTGTGATCACTTGTGTCTGTCTTTACTGTTGCCACCATGACGTAACCATAAGGTAACCTTTTCTGGGTTCATTTTTATTACTAATGAAGATACTCTTTGTCTTCTTGCTCGTGCTCACGCCACTTCTTCCCCTCTGGATCCTATACCATCTGGACTTATATCTAAAGTCTACCCTTCACTTGTCTGTTATCTTACAATTTTATTTAGCTCTAGTCTATTTTCTTCTACTTTTTCTTCCTCATTCGAGCATCCTACTATTATTCTTATCTTTAAAAAAACGTCTGCTGATGTATCTTCTACTTCTAATTTTCATCCTATTTCACTTCTTCCATATCTCTCTAAAATTCTCTAGCGTGTAGACTATACTCAAGTTTCTACTTTCATCTCTCAACATTCTATTCTCCCTCATTTTCAATCTGATTTTCGTCCAGGATATTCTACTTTCTTTCCTGGACTCTTTCATTCTGCACGTCATGCTAAAAAGTATTCTCTTCTTATACTTCTTGAGCTCTCTGCTGCTCTTTCTTCCTTTGGTTTTTCTGGTTCTACTCTAGCCTGGTTTGAATCATATTTATCCCAGAGAACTTCCTCAGTCTCTTGGTCGGGTTTTCCTCTGAAACATATTCACTTACCGGTGGTGTTCCTCAAGGCTCAGTTCTTGGCCCTTTTATTTTCTTTCTTTACACTTCTTCATTAGCTGGGGTTATTTCTTCTTTTGGGTTCTTTTGCATCACTTCTATGCTGATGATACACAGCTTTTTCTTTCATTCCCTCACTTCACTGACGATATCCATCGCAAACTCAGTGCTTGTTTACTGGCTTTCCAAACATGGATGTCAGACCATTTCTTAATGCTGCAAAAACAGAGTTTATTTTCTTCCCTTCTACTTCTATTTCTTTGTCTTCTTTACCTTCCTCTATTTCATTTCCTCCGACTCAACTACCTATCTCATCAGTAGTTGTGATCTAGGTCTTTTTCTTGATTCATATCTTTCTTTCAGCCATCATATTTCACTATTGGCTCACTCCTGTCGATTTCATCTGTATAACATCCAGAAAGCCTGTTTTTTTAATGACTTTCAATGCCACAAAGCTACCGGTGTCTGCCTTAATCTTTTCATAACTTTTTTACTGTTCTTCTGTACTCTTTGGACTTCCTATATCTCTTTTGGCTGCGCTGAAATCTATATGTCATGCCTCTATTTGTGCCCTATGCCAATTGGATCTGCATGATTCTATTTTGTCTTCTTTGGTTCAACTTGGATGGCTCTCTTTTCATCACCCTTTAAAGTTACATTTTTTATGTTTGGTTTTTAAAGCTCTTTATGATCTCACTCCTCCTTATCTTTCTTCACTCATCTATTTTTATCTTCCCTCTCGTTCCCTTCGGTCTGCTTCTAACTACCGTCTTGTAGTTCCCTCTCCTCCTTGTGCTCAATCTCGTTTTCATTCCTTTTCTCTCCTAGCACCTTTAAATTGGAATGCTCTCCCTCTCTCTCTCCATTCTATAACTGTCTATTCTTCCTTTTCGGGTCTCTCTACGATCCCATTTTCTCTTATATGGTTAATGAGGATTTCTTGAAATTGCTGAAATACTTTGTTTTAAATATAGATTTTTTGTACTGTTTCTGATTCTTATGTACAGCTCTTTGGCGTAAGGCGCTATATAAAATAAAATACAATACAAATAAAATACAAATGAGTTCCTTACAGCACGTTGACTACACAAAGAGCGTCAGGATACAAAGTGATTATTTCGAACATTGCAATGAAAATTGTTAGATGTAGAGTAGTGAATCCAGCAACATTTATAGGAGAACCAGTAGAAAAGGAGGATTATATACAAGATTGCACAATGTATATTGTGTTTTATGATGATATGCCCCATGCTAAAATTAAACGTTCTAGGATGGGTGGGGGGGGGCGATTCTATTCATTGATGGTTCTTCAGAAATGATCAAACAACAGGATAAAGACATATGAAATCGGCAGTAGTGAAGTCAAAACATGATGGTGAATTTGAAATAGTGACAAGTGCAAGATTGCCTTCACACTGTTCAGCACAGGTTACAGATTTAGTGGCGCTTATCACAGCCCTCCAGAGATATGAGGATGAGGAAGTGACAGTGTATTCTGACTCCGCCTATGTGATGTCAACCGTACATGCAGTATTGTCACGCTGGAAAAGGAGGGGTTTCCTCCACGCAGATGACACACCAGTGCAACATGCGTCGCTATTGGATACACATATTAAGGTACTAAAGCTTCCATTGGCTATCTTCCTGGTGAAGTGCAAAGCCCATACTAAGAGGGCACACATGATTTCTAGTGGTAACAAAATTACAGATGTTGAAGCAAAAAGAGCAGCATATTTTCCCAATATTTCTAATTTTGAAGTAGAAAGTGCTAAGCAAATGTCAGAATGATGCATGCTGATGAAATAAGGCTTTAACATGTTATTCATTGTACAGTTAATTGAGCTGCAATGTCGAGCCTCACAAGAGGAGCAGAAATTATCGAAAAGACAGGGGTGTACTTTATCCCTCACTGAGGCTATATGGAGAGAAGATAGAACAGGAAAGCCGATTATGCCTCTAGCATTATTGAAAGTCACGCTGGATAAGCTACACTATCCTGCGCATACAACGAGAGAGAGTCTTGCTGCCATAATCACAGAATACTGATTTTCGCAAAACTTGTTAGAACATGTTGCACAGTTTATTGTAAACTGTATTGTCTGCCAAAAATGTACAGAAGGGCATAACTTGCAAACAGTGAGAAGAGCAATACCACATCCCAATGGTCCTTTTCAGCATCTGTATATTGATTATGTGGGTATAATACACACATGCAATGGCTGTAGATATTTGTTAGTGGTAGTATGTCCCCTTTCCCAAAGGATCAAGGCAGGTCCATATACGCCTCCCGATGCTGCATGTGCAGCCAAATTTCTCGTAAGTGAGGTGTTTCATAGATGGGATTTATGAGAAGTTCTATTGTCTGATAGCTGGCCGCAATTTGTAAATGAGACGTTAGAGCAGATAACTCTTCTACTAGGCATTAAGCATTCATTTTTGTCTGCGTATCCCCCAGAGGTGAATGATATTTGTGAGCATTTAGACTGATTCCTCAAAGAAAGGATCGCAAACATAAAGATAACTTTGAAGAATGGATGGCTATATTGCCTATCCCTTGCCCCTCCTCATGAGTTGGTGAATGGACGCTGTATGAGAGTACCCCGTGCTCCTCCCTCTCCAATTGAAACTAATGCCCATAGTTTAGCAAAAACATTAGGGAGTGAGATGCATAATGATTTGACAAATAGGACCGCTAGTGTTTCTTTCACATCCCAGCAGATCAAAAATCAGACGTAAGGGTTGAAGAAGATTGAAGAAGACAGCCAAGCATCAAATTTGTATCCTGGAGACCAAGTGCTCATCACAAGCTTTGTCGCACTTGGCATTAGCCAGTTTTGAAGGACCGTACCCACTGCTGTAAAAATTTAATGGGAGATGTGCCTGGCTGCATCTGAGTGATGTAAACTTCTACAAAGGAGAGACCCCGCCAGCACCCGTTGACAGTGAAGCAAGAGAAGAAGTTCTGCATATGCAGACCACATCAGCTACCAAGAGCCAACAGGAGTCATCAAAATAAAAACAATTTGCACTACCGATCATTCCTAAATCTGCTAAGAAAAATTATCATAATGGTAATTTCCATACACCTAGGACAAGTATACTTGTCCTTAGCACTTAAAGGGCTAAGGGAAACAAATAACTTTTCAGTGTTCACAGAACTATCCCTAAAACAGCTCCTATTATCCACAGCATCATCATTGCAATACTGTTACAATTTCTGTTATAAAAGGGGTGGTTATTATAAAAAGTAACATGAACTAAATGTTGATAAAAGAGAATGGGGATTTTTCATCTTTTAAGATGCACATTGCTTGCGAGAAGACCAATTAATGCCCCAAATGCAGTACAACACTTGCCTTCTTTTGCGATATTTCTTCTAGCCATGTTTGGTACGATTTTTTTGTTTTTGTTTGTTTGTTTATTTATTTGGTAATGCGCCCCAAACCCTTAGGTAGCTGGGCGCAAACAGGACAAGTATACTTAAAGCTTTGTTACAACCAATGCAGTGGATACGGGCATACACTGATAACTTGCTACCAATTGCAGGTTTCATTGAGGGCGTGGTGTAATAGTTACATATACATAATACAGTCATGTGGGCAGAGATAGGGAGGTAGATGTCTGGAGCAGTGCTAGGGATGTGAGGCGATTGTTAGCAGTCGTTAGTACGTAACCAGTACAGTATGTTTCGTCTGAATTTAGGATAAGGTTGTTCAGTTCTAATGTCTATAGGTAGTGCATTCCATGATATAGCTGCTTTGACCGGGAAGCTAGAGCCACCGGCTGTGGCTAGCTTGAATCTTGGAATCTCTAGGAGATGGGCATTGGCTGATGTAGTTGGTCGTGTAGAGGTTCCCCTGGTTATTCTTTCTGAAAGATATGGTGGTGCTATATTGATCAGGCACTTAGATGTGAGTGAAGCTGTTTTGAGCAGGATTCTGCCCTTTATATTTAACCAATGGGCATTTCTTCTGAATGTGGTAATGTGCTCTCTATTGGGGATATTTAGGGCGGCTCTTAGGGCATTGTTTGGCAGCCTTTGGATTTCATCAGTGATGTATTTGTTAGCACATGTGTACAAGGCATTACAATAATCCAGTCGAGACATTATAAGTGCATTAGCCACAGTGATACAGTTGGTTTTGGATAGAAAGGGTCTGCACGCCCGGATAAGCTTACAGATGTAGGATGCTAGTGAGTTGACTTGTTTCTTAAAGGTTAGTGTGGAATCAAGGTAGAAGCCTAACGTTTTTACTACGGGCATCACCTTGAGAGAATGGCAGTCAATATTGAATGAGGCATAACTAGGGCTAAGTTTCTTTAGGTTCATCTCTGAGCCTAGGATCAGTATCTCAGTTTTATCGTCATTCAGGCAGAGACCATGGGATGCCATCCATGCCTGAATAAGGAGGTATATCCTGTTTACCAGAGCCGAATCCTCGAGAAAGTTCCCCGAAAGGGGAATGAGAATCTGGGTGTCATCTGCATAATATGTGTAGGTGACACCCAGTCTGTCCAACTTGTCGAATAGGGGCTTAGTAAAAATGTTATACATAGTAGGTGAGATGCAGGATCCCTGTGATACGCCGCATGACGTTTGTATAGGGTCAGCGGATGCTGAGTGGGAGAAGACTCTCATCGGGCGGTTTGCTAGGAAGGACTGGACCCATAGTATGGCATCACTTGAGAAATTTGTTCTCTTAACTTCCTTATTCTTATAGCATTTTGTCAAATTATGTTTTACAATATAAATGCAGTATCCAACAACGAGACATCTTTTTCTATTTCTAACAAAAGCGTGAGTGATATTTTCCATGAGATTTCCAAAAAATGTATCAACTCAAGAGGCTGGAGAAGACAATCACGATATAAACACAGATCTTGATAAGTCAGCCTATTTAAAAATGAACATGTGGTATCAGCACATGAGTAAGGTGGGCAGGAGAACATGAGATGAGAGTTGCTTTGTATGTTCTCCCATCCCTTATGCCATGAACACAGCCAGAGCATATATAGCAAGAGAAATATGCACACACAATGCAAAGTGCCTCAGTCATCTAGCAGCATGCATGACAAGAGGATGATTTGAAGGGCGGTGGCCAACCCTATGATTAATGTCAAAAAGAACGTTCCCTTATGAAGACGCTTACATAAAGTCACAGAAAATGATAAACTACCCCACTTTGAGGAGCAGAATGATCCTGTACTTGTTGAGTGGTCTGAATAGAGTAGATATAAAGTTTGTTGAACAAAAAAGATAGGATTGTGCAGACACATGGGAAACACCAGGATTGCCAGGATGCTGGGAGAGACCTCAGCTATTGGTATATGGACAAGTAGCCGCCAGTACAAGATGGGAAGAAGGAATGTTGGGACGTAGTGCACACTTATTGATGACAGCACCAGTGGAGATAGTGCAAATAGTGAATGACAAATGTCTTAAAGAACAGAGGCAAATATTTGAAGTTATTAACATGGGTTGAAGATGAAGCAGGACATGTATCCATATTGCCAATGAAGAATGTCAAGAATGTGCTTCAGAAAACAGTGGTCAGACCAAAGTTGGAGAAAATAGAGGATATAGAAACATAATCGGTGTGCCAGGAATAAAAGGAGGAACTGACGTGCTGATGGCCCACTATTGGGTCTGTGGATCTAGAGCTTACATGAACCTACCTATAAATTGAGGAGGATATGCTCCATGGTGGTAATACATGTTCCTGCATTGGTGATCCCTCAAAGTGACCTCCACATGGACAGTTTTCTGAAAATGGATACAGATCAAAGGAATAAGAGGTCACTTAACCTCACCCAAAAGAAGAGTGCAAATTATTTTTTGGCAAAATAAATAGAAGCTTATTATGACATTCCAGATGAGCATACATTGTTTAGTAGGATGGCAGTGATGTTTAAAGCCATATTTATGCCAGGAATTCAAGCTGCAGCAAACACCAAGTGGTTACAAATCATAAGATGGGAGCAGCTGCAAATGATTAATACATCAATAAAAGGATTCAATGCGATTAAAAAAGAAATTGAGGGCCATCAGGCTCATGACCCCCCAGAACGGGAATGTCTTAGGCTTAATTACAGCAATGGCATTTGCGCAAATATCGGCCCTTTTTGCTGTACATGCACACCCGCCCATGAGGGAGAAAATTGAACCCTGACAGAAGCTATAACTCGGTTATCGACCCTGCACACCAAAATAATAGAAGTAGATGAAAATGAAGAGGATGATGATTGGTTCTCATATCTGTTCTCCTGGGTTCCAATCTGGCTGGCGAATGCCTATTAAAATGTTAGGAGCAATACTAGTGTTAGTGTTGCTGGGACTCTTTCGTATAAGAATAATCATAATCCAGACAGCAAAGAAAGCTATTGGGATGAAGATAATGATCAATGAAAATGCTGTGACTGATGAACACACACAGACGAGAACACCATTGTGAGCACATGAAAGGAAGCCCCATGGCACCCTCGGGAACAAAGTATCATTCTCCCGAGGACCATAAGAACTATGTGGGATGTTGGGTGTTCTGCTCATCGACCGGGGAGTGCTGCCATGTAACCTGGAGTGTGAATGAAAATATAAAGAATGCTGGTGACCTAAGGGGGGTGACAAAGATATAGATTCCAAAGAAACCACAGTGTGAAGACAAGGTGAATAAAATTGAGGAGGCGGTCGAGGACTCCACCAGAGCACGGTATATAGAGAAACAGGTGTACATATAATTTATAGAGCCCATCCCCTGACCCCGATCATACTGGAAGAACATCAAGAAAGCACAGCGCGTGCCACCTGGTATCATCCCAATACTACATCGAAGGCATGAGAGACGTAATGCGCTCAGACAACTGTATTGAATGTACCCTAGAACTGAGGTGCTAGACGTGAGTCTGCAGACACCACTGGACATTGAAGAACTATAAGCAAAGTCTGACAGATGAAAAGTGACACCACTGAGGGGAGAAGATATGTGAATGCACTGAAACTGATGTATAACATTTAAAGAATGAAGATGTGATTGAAGTACCAAAGTAAACACATATATACTGAGAAGATAAGTGACAAGAAACGTAATAGATGTATATACGCAGAAACGCAAGGTGGGTAAAATATATAGAAGCTTGCTTGAGTAGGATATAGAATGCTAGTAAAGCAGCCATGTTGAGAAAATTGACATCAGCATTGTTTAGTAGTAAGCGAGAAGCCTTGAGAAGGGAAACCAAGACTGCAATGCTGAAAGGCACTGAATTACACATTTGTGGAGAACAAAGGATAGTCGTTTGGCTCAGAATCAAGGATGCCGCTGCAAGAGCAACTACAGGGCACAAAAGGAGTTGAAGAGAATAAGCCACGTGCATAGGACATATTTCTATTAGATTAAGTAAAGGAGTGAACATTTGCGAGTGCCAAGTATTGTACAATTAAAGACATAGCACATGAAGGATGGAGCAACCAAGTCTCCAGAGGCCAAGGAGAGTAATAGCACCCAATATAATTGAATAGAATAGCATTAAATAGAAGGGCAGAATGGATAAAATCATGGTCTCCTCACTAGTATTACCAGAGCAGAAGACAAGACCTATTCATAAAGCTTTGGGTGGAGATAGCAATGTACCGTCACTCCCTTTAAAGCTCTGAGGAAGAGAACAGTCAACAAGGTCAACTAAAAAGTAGAAGCCTTGGTTTAGGGCCTAACTGATGAGAGATGGCAGGCTAATTAGCTAAGAAAGGCAGTTGTCTGACATTGTTCCCTTTTACCTGGGTTTCGTTGTTTACGTGCTGCTAACGAGCCGAATGTTCAAGGTTGGTAAGAGAGTGGCAACCAATCAAGAGGGCCTATTTAATGGTGCACCATACATTGTTGTGTGGGCCTATCCGCAGCTGGTAATATGTTACAATTTTTTTTTACGGAGTTAGAGGTGGTTCAAGGTGTGCCTAACAGATATGAGGCATCCAATGATGATACTAGCACTTATATAAACTATATGTAAACATTTCGCCTAACTAATCCCTCCATCCAGTAGGTTTTTAATGTTAGCCATGTAGGATGATGCCATAGGTGACGTATATCGAGGTATAACAACTTTTGTGTAACTGAAATGCATTGAGAGTTTGTGAACTGCAATCTGTTTGTTCGCCAGGTTTCCCTACTTTATTGAACTGATAATAAAGTAGCATTTTGCCATATTCTTTGAGTCTGTCTGGTTATTTGGGCCTAAGATCATTTGTTTTGCTAATCCCAGTCGGCACTTGGAACGCTCCAGGTGCTATTGCACACTGTGATATCTCAAAATGGTGTTCCGATCATTATCTTTACGGAATAAATCAACTATTAGATGACTGCTATCTTCCCTGATTAACAGGTCTAAGAAAGCTATCTGTCTAGTATCGGAATGCATAGTAAATCGCAAGTTAGAGTTAAGTGCATTAATCCACTCAAGGAAAAGATTATGATCTCCCTTTTTGCTAACCCAAATTATGGTAACACAATCTACAGAGTATTTGTAAAATGCCAATGCCTGTCTAAAGGATTAGTGTCAATCAAGATGAACAATTGTTCACATTTCCACATATATAGGGTAGAAAACTTGGGGGCGAAAGCCACCCCCATATCCGTACCCTTCAACTGCATGTAATATGTGGTTTTGAAATGGAAAACATTCTTTGTCAAAGCTACTTTCAGCAACTTAACCAGTAAGTCAGTAGGGACCAAAAGCTGTCCTTCCCTTTCCTCTTGGAAATACTTCAATATATTTAACGATTCTCTCTCTGCAGAATTTTGGAATATAGGGATTCTATGTCCAAAGTAATAAGAACATCTGAATTAAGATCGAATGATAGTTCTTCTATTTGATTTATCAAGTCTGTGTTGTCTGCCAAGTAAGTACTAGATTTAGCTGCCAGAGGTGTCAATAGAAAATCAGGAAATTGTCCAATTGTTTCCAAAATAGAGCCATATGGTGATGCTATGGGCCTACCCAGAGGATTTAGGAGGTCCTTGTGGACCTTGGGTAGTATAGAAAATAGGGGTGTCCTGATGGTAATTAGATTAAGAAAAATACATTCTTTTTTTGTTAGTCAGCCTCTTTTTGAGATTTGGGAAATCTCATTTTGAATTGCACTCATGGGATCACCTCTGAGTTTCAGATATAAGTCACTATTGTTTAATTGTCATAACACTTCAAAATCATATGTTTCCATGTCCCAAACTATGATCCCTCCACTCTTGTCTGCTTTTTTTAATAATAAACTATACAAAGGACCTGGTACAGTCTTGATCAACGAGGTAATCGGTGTACTTAAACACAACATTGATCGATCAAGACCTTAAGTGATGGAGAGAACCGATTATGTTAAATTATAACCATATGTTGTACAAAATGAATGACTGTTTATTTTTACTCACAATTCATTGATGACATTTGGCAATATCAAAACATTAAAAAAACATCTATTTTTCAGTTTATTTCCATGACTACCTACCTACCAAGTTGATCAGGAATACCCATTTGTAACCACATTCACACTAAAACTCAATACAAACAATATAAACCAGCCCTTTGATTAATTGACAATGATAGGGTTGTGTAGCAAGAGACACACTATTAGAGAAACGGGGAGTATGGGAATATGCTAATGGTTTTTTATTGTGAAGCGTAATTCAATCAAAGGGCTGGTTTATGTTGTTTGTCTTAGATGCGCTCTGTGAGTGATCAGAAATGGGAGATGGATACAAAGGGGTAGTGTTTTCAGCATCAGACATCTTTACTTAAATAAAAGGGTTGGCACACTACTCATTTCAGTATTTCCAAGCCAATGCATGGTCTTGGAATTGCATATGTTAAACCCATGCTCTAAACATTTACCTATTGGGACCACCTTCACTCTGGACTGCTTTTTTCATTATGACATAGCTGCCAAAGGTGTAGAGTCAATTGCAATGGAATTAAAGATAAAACAATGGTTTTCTGATAGTAAAACAAATTAAAACAAAAAAAATGTCCATATATCCTCCCAATATACTGTGCACTGTACTCCTTTGTGTATTTTCACACCAATGCCTCATTTTGAACCTGCAACATTGCAACTGGTAAACCCATTCTCTGACCATTCAGCTATCGAGTATCCCTTCAGTATGCTCTGCTTTTTGCCTTATGACATAGCTATCACAGGTGTAGTGGGTGAAGATGCATCTGAGAACTAGCAATGACAGTTTCAATTTACAATGGCACTTCTTTCTCTCTAAGAGTCATTTGTAATGGAATTAAAGATAAAACAATTTTTTCTAACAGAATAAAATATGAAAACTAAAAATGCTACCTATTTTCTCCCAATATTCTGTGCACTGTACTCTTGAGAATGTTCATGTCAATGCCCCTGGCAACTCCATACTCTAATCATTAAGCTATTGGTATCTCTCTTCAGAATGCACGGTTTTATGATTATGACATAGGTGTCAAAGGTGTAGTGAGTGAAAATGCATCTGGGAACTAGCAATGGTGTTCTTGATTAACAATTTAACTTTGTTCTCTCAGAGCCAATTGCAATGGAATTAAAGAGAAAGCAACAAAATATTTACCAATTTTCTCCCAATGTACTGCACCCTTTTAAAGCCAATGCCTGGTCTTGGAATTGCAACTCTTCAACCCATGCTCTAACCATTCAGCTATTGCGTCTCACTTCAGAGTGTTCTGCTCTTTGCATTATGGCATAGCTGTCAAAGGTTTAGTGGGTGAAGATGCATCTGGAAACTAGCAATGGCTGATTTGATTAACAATGTCACTTCTTTCTTTCGAAGAGTCGTTTGCAATGGAATTCAAAATATAACAGTGTTTTTCTAATAGAAAAAATATTAAAACTAAAAACATTACCTTTTTTCCCCAATGTAATCCTCTGAGTATTTCCACACCAATGGCTCATCTTGAACTTGTAACCCTGCCATTATTAAACCGATGACCTAACAATTCAGCTAAGGGGTCTCCGTTACGAATGCACTTATTTTTACATAGCTGTCATTTGGGAACTAGCAATAGTGGTTTCGATTTACAACAGTACTTCTTTCTCTCTAAGAGTCATTTGTAATGGAATTAAAGATAAAACAATGTTTTTCTAATAGAAATAATATGAAAACAAAAAATGTTACCTATTTTCTCCAAATATTGTGCGCAATGTACTCGTGCGAATTTTCATGTGAATGCTTGGGGTTGAACCTGCAATCTTGATACTGGCAAGCCCATGCTCTAACCAGCTATTGGGGTCTCTCTACAGAATGCATTGCTTTTTGATTATGACCTAGCTGTCAAAGGTGTAGTGAGTGAAGTTGTATCTGGGAACTAGCAATGGCGGTTTCGATTAACAATGACACTTCATTCTCTCTCACAGACAATTGCAATGGAATTAAAGAGCAACGTGTTTCAAATAAAAAAAATGTAAACTAAACAATTCCATCTGCGGTGTGATGAACAGCTCATACCTGCACTCCAGCTGCCCTACATTCTTCTCGTGGCCTGATCCACCTATGGGCAGTTACTCAACGGTTAGCCCACCTCATTCCAGATGCGGCGCGCTTCGCCGTTGCTTTCATCCTGTATAATTGCATCCCGATGAAAACAGCATTCACCAGCAATATTTACCCTAAGTGACTTGCACGCATTTTTTCAAAAAAACGAAAAACAGAATTGTTTATGATTTGCCTGCATGGCCACCCTCATTGTAGCCCCACGGTTGCTCCCTGTGGCCTGAGCCTGCTCCCCTCCCATTGCCTGGCTAAGATCCATTTCAGCCAATCACACAAATTGGGAGGTGGGGGACGGCCCTTGTAATCTGAGGCCTGCATGGAGGCCAGTGTGAGTCCCTCTTGATACCATCTGCGGCGTGATGAACCGCTGATGCCTGGCCTCCGCCTGCCCTATAGGCTGAGTAGTGTGGGCTCCCCCCCCCTGGTCTTGTACCTAAAACCTGTCACCTGAGATAATGAAATGATATTACAGGCGATTTTTGCTTTGTGGAAAAATTGTGGCCGTAGGCCTTTTTATTTTCTACAGCAAATAATGCCACACAATAAACATGACAGCCACACATCCTTATCAATCGCTTTTGGGCACCTCGTGTCCAGGGGTTATGGATGCCGAGCCTTCCCTTAGGCTAATTTTCGTTGCCCTGTGGCATCCCTTCCTGGACACGTGCCGCTGCCTACGACTTTTTCTTCTTCTACCATGTACCGATGAAGAGTACTTGGCGTTCTTGCTCTCATTCCTTCTTCTCTTGCCGGGTGGGTTGGGTGGTAACGCTTCCTTATCCCTTTTTCCCAGGCCCGTGGAGCTTACCCGAGTGAGGTGAGCTCCGGACCTGTTTGTGACTCCTTGGGTTTTTACGGGGGTATTTATCCACCGCTGTGGCCTTTGATGCTGATGTGTTGCTGGGGGCCGGGCTTCTTCCTGCCTCCCCCTACTGTTTCCTTCGCACCTTTTGGTGCGTTCCCCTGGCAACGTCGAGGGTGGGGGCGCCGCTTTGTCTGCCCCTCCCTCTTTGTTACCCGTGTTCGTTTCCCCCACCCTGCGCCTAACCCCCCAGGCCCTCCATCGTGTCATACTCCGTATGCCACGGGGCCTGGGGCATAGGCTGAGTAGTGTGGGCTCCCCCCCCCTGGTCTTGTACCTAAAACCTGTCACCTGAGATAATGAAATGATATTACAGACGATTTTTGCTTTGTGGAAAAATTGTGGCCGTAGGCCTTTTTATTTTCTACAGCAAATAATGCCACACAATAAACATGACAGCCACACATCCTTATCAATCGCTTTTGGGCACCTCGTGTCCAGGGGTTATGGATGCCGAGCCTTCCCTTAGGCTAATTTTCGTTGCCCTGTGGCATCCCTTCCTGGACACGTGCCGCCACGCCTGAGCGGGTGTTTCCTAACCTGCTCAGGTCCCCCCAAAAAGCGAACCTATTTGCATCCACGTGCTGCTAATGCTTGAAAGATGTTGTCCGTAAATCTGCCCAACCCTTTATTGGATAGGTGCACCCCGTCCTGATGGAACCACTCAGGGTCATTTTGAGACAGCCCATGTCTTATGAAATGGAGACCCATGCTCCTACAGTATTTTTCTACAGCTTTGTTTAGCTTTTTTCGTGCTGTCTCAATGGCCTGCCGTCTGCGTGCCCCATACCAAATTCTGCGGGTAATTATTTCTGACATGAAAATTTTGGTTTTCCACCAACAGTGGGCTATTGCCCTTAATGACTCGCATATGCTGCGCATCAGCTCGCCCCTATTTGTTTTAACCAAGTCATTACCCCCTAAGTGGATGACCAGGTATTCAGGAGGATCCCTGAACCCGATCAGGTCCGATAGCCGATCGTGGATGTCTTCCCAGTGCATGCCTGGGAGACCCCACCAGGATGTTATTGTCCGTTCAAAATGTAAACCTTCTCTGAAATCCTCGATCCATCTGCCTGCTCGTGTCACGAATGAATGGCCGACTATCCATGCTGACTTGTAGGGGGTCTCATCTGCATGGATGGATGGGAGACGAATCATATCAAATACTCTCGCACATACTTTTTGAAACATTGTGACTTCCATCCCCCAATTTTCTTTACCCCTTTTGCCCCTAGTCCCCCTGCCCATGCAGAGGTGGCTGCCCCTATCCGGAAGGAGTGGGTCCCAAACTCGGCTGCGTCCCACCCCGCTTTCGCTATGGTTTTCTTTAGTACGGCTTGGAATTGATACCTGCTGAGGGCCTTGCCGCCCCTATGTATCAATAGCTGTCCCCCGACCTCAGGTCGAACCTTGAGAAACTGCTCGGTAATGCACCTGGGGCAGTGATCCCTTTCCTTAATACAATTTAGCTCAATTGTTCACCCCTTCCCTCCTTGGTCCGTTTTTGATCTCCTTAGTAATATTGACATACCCTTAGAACCTATGCTGACGTCGCTCCTTGCTAGCCCGTTACCTGCCATTGTGTTACTTGCTACAAGCTCCCCGACCCTGAATGCACCGTAATATGCCAATGCGAATGCTGCCCTGAACAACATACTCTCATAGTTGTCGCTACATGTGCTATGCAATAATTGTAACAATTTTATTACTTTCAAAAAATTCAGGGGCCTCCTGTTGTCTGGCTTCTTGCCCTCTAACCTAGTCCACCCCCACATTGCGTATTTTAACCGTGGGCTCGTTGTTGGGTCTGCCAACCCAGCAACTTTTGCCGTATATGCAACTGCGGCCAAATGTGCTGCCGCCCAGCTTTTCTTCCTTCCTTGTGTAAATGCATTCCCCAAAAAATCACACAACTTGGAAACTGTGATCTCCCCCACATCCTTCACTCCTGATTCTTTCAACACATTCTTCACATGTTTTTTATATTGCTCACTAGTTTTGTATGTTATGGCATTTCTGGCCAATCTCTCTACTACTTGTTCTTGTGGATTTTCCTCCTCTTCTGAGTTAACCGTGTGGCTAACCGACCTTTTTGCCAAGCTTCCAGTGGTACCCATGCCTTTTTTGGCGTGGGCGTTTTCATCCTTCTTGCATTCGGCCGCAATTCTCTGAACCTGTGCCACTGAAAACGAGACAAGGCATCAGCGACCATATTTGCTTCACCGGCAATGTGTCTCGCCCTTATGTTAACATTGTTATTTAGACAAGCCAGAGTTATTGCCCTCATTAGTTCCAGGACCAGCGGGCAGGCCGCGTTTTCGTTATTTATCACATGCACTACTGCCATGTTATCTGACCACACATGTAAATCCTTGCTGTTTAGCTTTGTCTCCCATGCACACAATGCTACCCAGATCGGAAATAGCTCCAGTAGTGTAATGTTATTTGTCCATGCTGCCTCATGCCATGCCTCTGGCCACCTTTCTGCGCACCATTCTGTACCCAAAATTGCACCAAAGCTGAAACCCCCAGCTGCGTCTGTAAACAACACCCTTTTGCTTTCTTCGTTTACAGGTGTGCGCCAGATCACTGAACCATTGAATGATTTCAAAAATTCTTCCCAAACCTCCAAATCTTTCTTTATTGCCCCACCGATCCACACCCTGTGGTGCCCCACGTTAGCGCCTTTTGTTCTTTGTTCGACCCTTCTCTGGAATATCTTGCCTTGCGGTATGACCCTCCCCGCAAAGTTCAATTTCCCTGCTAGTGATTGCAACTCTCTTACTGTGGCCTTATTTCTCCCTTTCAGATCAGTGATTGTACTTAGCAAATCCGTCACCTTCTCTTCCGGGATCCTGCACACCCCGACCTGTGAGTCAATTTCGATGCCCAGAAATTGTATTACTTGGGTTGGCCCCATCGTTTTTTCTTCTGCAAGTGGAAAACCCCACTCTTCTGTTAATGTCTTGAATTTCAGCAAAGTATTTTTACACAGCTCTGAACCTTTTGGACCCACAAATAGAAAGTCGTCCAGGTAATGGACTACCTGTGCCCCCTTCAATTCCTTTGTAAGAGCCCATTGCAGGAAAGAGCTCACCTTCTCAAAGTACGCACAAGAAATGGCGCAGCCCATGGGGAGACATTTATCTACGTAGTATTTGCCCTCCCAGTGCATGCATAACCATCTCTGTGATTCGCTCCTCACAGGTAATAGGCGAAATGCTGACTTAATGTCTGCTTTCGCCATCCAAGCTCCCCGCCCTGCTTTCCTCACTAACTGCACTGCTTCCAGAAAATCTGAGTACTTTACCGACGACGCCTCTTGTGTGATGCCGTCGTTAACCGAGGCACCCGGCGGGTATGAAAGATGATGAATTAGCTGAAACTCGCCTGCCTCTTTTTTTGGTACCAAGCCCAAGGGTGAACATATATATTCTTTAAAAGGAGGAGAACTATAGGGGCCTCCCATCCTCCCCAGCTCAATTTCTTTTCTGATTTTTTTTTGCCCACCAACTCTTTATTTTCTAAAGCAGATTTAAGGTTTTTTGGAGTGTCCTGGGAACCCTGCCCCTTAAATGGTATTGTGAAACCTTCTTGAAAACCTTGCCTTATGGTTCTGCACCTTCCTGGTCTGGAAACACCCTAAGCCACCTTTCCATATTCTCGATTTTTACTGGTGTTGCCCCTTTCTCTTCTGTGTGCCTAGTTCCGTTTTTCTGGGACCCTGTACTTGCTGGGCGCTGCTCTGGTACATTTGGCGGTAATATGTTCACCTCCGCAATTCTCGCATCTGTGATTGAATTTACATTTCTTCCCCCAGCTGCATGATATTCCCTTCTCAAAATTACGGCATTGTGCTGGCTCTGACCTTGCTGTCCCGTTACTCCCCTTACCACCCCCTTGTGCTGTCGGGGGTATGTTGCTCTGCCACCCTCTCTGCGCCTCGTATTGTCTACTCCGAAAATTCTGTTCCCTTGATCTGTCATATGGATTATCGTATCTCCTGTTGTATCTATACTCATTTCTATAATCGTTCTGGCCATATTGTTTCCTATAATAGCTCCCAATACTATACTGATCCCTGGTATCCCATTTCTCTTTCAGTACGTTAAAAATGTATAGATTGTAATTTTCTTCATCCCACCCTATGTCTGGGAAGCAATCCATTTCTTTCCTGAATTCATGGTCGTATTCTTTCCAAGCGTCCCCCCCAAATGCTTTGTACACGCTCAAAACTCTCTGTTGGTATGTCACAAGTGATGGGCCGTCTTCAGGAAATTTCTGCAAGATGATTGATGACATTATCTGGAATGCTGCTGTCCAATTGTCAAAATTCCTTGGTACGGCAGCTCTTTTTAATAGACCCTTTTCATCCTCTTTTATGTCTTCCTTTGATATATCGTGGCCCCTTTTCTGTACATCTAGCAGGGAGAAGATATCTATTAAAACTCTTTTCTCCATATCTTCTCTTTCACTTTGTCACTGATGTACCAAGCTTGTGCCTTTAAGGACCGGCCCTGTGCATCCTTGCCTATCGTTGGCCTGCCATATTTAGTCATAACTGTGGTAGGCTCTGTTATTTTCACTACGGGGGGCTATGTCGTAGCTACTGCTGTATTTGTAGATGACCCCTGGGGACCAGGATTTTGGGGAAGCCCCTGTGGTATTGGAACCCCACTGTCTGTTGGCCCTTGTCCTCCTGCCCCATGATCTACGCCTGCCTTATCCGTTTTCTGTTTTTCTTTACTTATTACCCCCTTTGTTTTCACCCATGCCTGAAGGTGTCCCCTCTCCTCATCTTCACTACTATCTGTATCAGATGTCACACTTTTGTACTCCTTCATTCTCCCTCTGTTGGCTCTGGGCGACTTACCCTGAGCCGTGATACATGCATTTAACACTTTTACCATTTTGTTAATATTGTTATTCAATTTTACGATACCTTTTTTGGTTCCTTTCCTCCGTTTTATTTTAGGCATCTCTGGCTCTTGTGGCTCCCTTGAGATCTCTCTTAGCCTCTTTTGGCCTTGTGGT
Organism: Ambystoma mexicanum; assembly: GCF_040938575.1. NCBI lineage: Eukaryota > Metazoa > Chordata > Amphibia > Caudata > Ambystomatidae > Ambystoma > Ambystoma mexicanum. The sequence goes on along the minus strand of NC_090931.1, from coordinate 254,888,588 downwards.
ACTGCAGCTTCTTCGTCGCTGCCAGCGGATTCCTCCAGCAGCAGGGGCGACATTGCCCTAGCCCTTTCTTCCGACTGTACCACGTCCAGTACCCATTGTGCTCCATATTCCTTCTCAGCCTTTTTGGCCCATGCACTGAATTCCTGTGTTCTTCTTGCTCTTCCTTCTGCCATTTTTTTCGTTTCCGCCTCTTGCCTTTCCTTTCAGGTTATTGACTCTGGGCCTCTTTAATGCTCCTTGATGCAAAAATTAATTTAAATACCAACCGCTCCAAGAATTTTACTGTATTCCTATTATAAATTGTTGATCACAATGGAACCGAAAAAAAAAAAAAATCTTTTTTTTTTTTTTTCCTTACTTGTGTTCTGCAGCCGCCCCTGGGCTGCCTCCAACTCGCAACTTTTCGTTAACAGTCACGTACTCTAACGGTTCGTGCTAACCGGGAATGCACAATGAGATGCAATGTACTAAAAAGGGGGGTCAACTCGCGTTGTCTCTGGGCCTCTGCCGGCCTGTAGTACAGCCGCTCTCTTATTACTGCGACTTTAACTGTTGGCCCCGCCCCCTTTTTGTATCGATTCTTTATTTGCGGCTTGTGTTTTCCTGTCGGCGCCGAGCTGGCGTCCTGGAGCTCGCGCCGCGCCCACGCTTCACTGGCGTCCGTCTTCCTGGGATGTAGCTACTTCCGGGAGTCCTGTTGCTCGCGCCGCGTCCACGTTTCACTGGCGTCCCTCTTCCTGGAATGTAGCTGCTTCCGGGAGTCCTGTTGCTCGCGCCGCGTCCACGCTCCGCTGGCGTCCCTCTGGTATGGAGCAGTTCGCGAGATGCTTCCGACGCGATACTCCTTCGCCACACGCAGTCCGCCGGTCCCGCTCTTCTCCCGTAGTACCGAGTCTCCTCAGGCTCCCTCGTACTGCTCCATCGACGGCGACCGCTCGCTGCACACTCCCACGAAGATGACGCCTCCTGCAAAGGAAAAAAGACGCAGAAACGGTAAGCCCGCGGAGGCAAAACGCTTCCTTATCCCTTTTTCCCAGGCCTGTGGAGCTTACCCGAGTGAGGTGAGCTGCGGACCTGTTTGTGACTCCTTGGGTTTTTACGGGGGTATTTATCCACCGCTGTGGCCTTTGATGCTGATGTGTTGCTGGGGGCCGGGCTTCTTCCTGCCTCCCCCTACTGTTTCCTTCGCACCTTTTGGTGCGTTCCCCTGGCAACGTCGAGGGTGGGGGCGCCGCTTTGTCTGCCCCTCCCTCTTTGTTACCCGTGTTCGATTCCCCCACCAAGCGCCTAACCCCCCAGGCCCTCCATCGTGTCATACTCCGTATGCCACGGGGCCTGGGGCACATTCTTCTCATGGCCTGATCCACCTATGGCCAGTTACTCAATGGTAGGCCCACATCATTGCAGATGCAGCGCGCTTTGCCGTTGCTTTAATCCTGCATAATTAGATCCTGATGAAAGCAGCATTCAACAGCAATATTTACCTAAAGTGACTTCCACGCATTTTTTTTTAAAAAAACGAAAAAATCAGATTTGTTAATGCTGTCAGTATCAGTCATACTGCAGGTGACATTCGCCACAACGACATTGTCAATACAGTTAAAATACACAAGAATTAATCCACAAGGAGGTATTCCAAGAGGATGCTCTGTCCGTTTTGCTTCAGAAGACAGAGAAAGGCTCAAAGACTACAATACCCAGCTGCCCCGTGTTAGCATGAGCCTGCCGGCAATGTGAATGACACGTGCCGGAGCATGCACATGCACGAGTCACGCCCGCGAGGTCCTGCTCGCACTACTGACTGCTGGAGGGATCGGACGTGTGCAGGAGGAGCTCCTGTAGGCAAGCTACAGTGGGGCTTTCACCCGCCTGACAAACCGCAGGCCCCACACACCAAATCAGATAAGTGGAAGCGAATAGCATTAAGAACCGCGTGTGATTGTTCACTAACATCAACATGTGCATGCTTTTAAATGCAATACGTGGCGGAGGCACAGACCGCCGAAACTCTCTGATTGTTCCGAACTGAGGGAAACCTTAACCGCATGATTTTGCATGCTCAATCTTGTGGGGCAAATGTGTTGAACGTTGCAGTGCAAACTATAAAGCCATGGTGATGGTAAACCTGGGTAACAAGGTCGCAGAGTTTACGACCGAGTGACTGCATGATTGGCAAAATGAACCTAGTTACTGTAAATGCATTACGGATCACTTCCGCTGCGCATACTCATCATTTCCTTGGTATTTTCCAGCTGAACTCTCTCAGAACAGTCCCGGCAAGCACGAACTTGCCCCTGTAGTGCCGTGGGAAAGAAACCCACAGCTAAGTAGCTTTTTTTGTTGTTACCCAGATGCTAAGTGCGTGTAATAATTGTTAAAGTCATTCAGAACTGTGCACCAGCAAGAATTAGCCTAGTGTATGCATACCTGCATGGAGTAATGCAGAGTTAGTCACAGTGTGTGGGAGTACATATGGGGTATTAACCCTGCTACAGTGTTCTGGTTAGAAGCTCCAGGCAAAGGCTTCAGGGCAACTCCTGGAAATTGAGTGTGGGTGATTGCATGCAGTGAATGCAAGGGCGCAGACCGTCAAGCCCAGAGGGCTGCAGCAGGAGCAGAAGAGCATGATTATCCCAACACCCCGTACCCATCTATAACCTCTACCCAACTCTCTTTCTGGTTACCCTTGAAACCCTCAACCCATCCAACCAACTGACCCCAGCCCACTTTCCCCAGTGGTTTGCGGTGGCCTGTAGTATTTGTAAAAGCCCAGGTGCCAAGACCTAATGTGGAGGTAAGTGTTTGTGCTGCCTCTGCGCAAGTCAAGATTGGGCGAAGAACCTGACACCTGCAGCTTTATGGCCCTCTTAAGATGGCCATCCTCATTGTAGCCCTACTGTTGCTCCCTGTGGCCTGAGCCTGCTCCCCTCCCATTGGCTGGCTAAGATCCATTTCAGCCAATCAATCGAACCGGGAGGTCAAATTAGGTCAATTCTCCCGAGGTCAATTCTCCCCAGGTCAATTGTGAAAATGCCAATTAGTATACAACCACTAAAAAATATAAAACTACATTATTTACCAATTTTCTCCCAAGGCACTGTACTCCTATAGGTATTTTCATGTCAATGCCTGGTCTTGAAGCTGTGGCCTTCTCACTAGTAAGCTCATGCTTTGACAATTTGGCTACTGGGTCACCCTTCAAAGTACACTGCTTTTTGCATTATGACATAGCTGTCAAAGATGTAGTGGATGAAGAAGCATCTGGGAATGAGCGATGGTGGCATTGATTTACAATAGCACTTCTTTCTCTCTCAGAGTCATGTCCAATTGAATTAAAGAGAAAACAATGTTTTTCTAATAATACAAAATATTAAAACTAAACATTTTTCTCACAATCATTGTACCCCTTTGAGTATTTTCAAGGCGGGGCCTGGTCTTGGAATTGCAACTGTTCAACCCATGCTCTAACCATTTAGCTAGTGGGTCCACCTTCCCAGACGACTGCGTTTTGCATTATGACATAGCTGCCGAAGGTGTAGTGGGTGAAGATGCATCTGGGACGTAGCAATGTCAGCTTGGATTAACAATGATGCTTCTTTCTCTCTCAGAGTTATTTGCAATGGAATTAAAGATAAACAATGTTTTTCTAATAGTAAAAAACATTCAAACTAAAACGTTTAACATTTTTCACCCAATGTACTGTGCTCCTTTCAGTATTTTCTCACCAAGGCCTGTTCTTGGAATTGCAACTGTTAAAGCCATGCTCTAAACATTTAGCTAGTGGGTCCACCTTCATACTGGACTGCTTTCAATTAACAATGGCACTTCTTTCCGCCTCAAAGTCATTTGCAATGGAATTAAGGATAATACTAATAGTAAAAAATATATGTTTACATATTAACTCCCAATGTGATGTGCACTTTATTTCTGTTAGCATGTTCATGGGTCTCCCTAAACAAAGCATTTGCTTTTTTTTTTTTTGCAATTACTTTTTATGGAAATTTAACAAGAGATAAAGATCAAACACAACTCGGAAAACAGTCAGTAGCCATTCACCAGAACCCGGAAAAACAACAAAGAAGAAAAACTCCCAGCCCCCCCCAACCCTCCCTCCCCACCCTCCAGAAACTCAGGAACCGAAGTGCCAAAGGCAGATGTCCTTGTAGTAGAGAAGTAGATAACCAGATATAGAAGAACATAGCGTCATATCTAAGTTCAGGCAACCACTCCCTTTAGACTCTAGTTCACTCCTAAATCAGTGTCTTCTTGAGAGGGTATGATGCCAAGTAATTCCATACTTCTAGGGCACCAGGCTCTACGTGCTCTCTCTTTCAAAAAGTTCAACAAGGGAGACCAACCCGACAGAAATTTCCCATGTCGGCCCTGTAAAGAGTGCGAGAGCCATTCCATGGCGACAACTGACCACAATCTCGCCACCCATTTGTGCTCTTGGGGAGGCTCCTGTGACCTCCACCTGCGCGCCAGTGCCATTGCTGCCGCCATCATCATATTGACGTACACTATACAATCTGATTTCCTAGGTATGACCAATAGGCTTCGATGGAGGCCTAGCATCAAGAGGCCTCTGTTGCCGCTGAGCTTAACATCTAGCACTCTTTCAATGGCCTGGTGGATACTCCCCCAATAAGCGGCCAACTTCGGGCAATCCCACCAAATATGAGCCCACAAGCCACGCTCGCCACAATTTCTCCAACATAGCGGTGAGGGGAATGACAGCATTTTATTAAGTCTGACTGGAGTTAAGTGCCATTGATGGATCAGCTTCATCCACATCTCCCGGGTTTGGAGAGATCTAGTTAATTTCGGGATCTGCTTCCATAGTTCCTGCCATTCGTCCTCATCCCGTACAACACCTGTGGCCTCCTCCCATTTCTCCATATATGCTCTGCGTGGAATGTCCTCTCCCATTTTAATAGCCCTGTAAATGAATGCCACAAGACCCCTATCCCCCTCATGTGTAGCTAGGTACTGCTCGAACAGAGTCAAAGGCCGAGTGCCTGCCAGCTTCTGGATTAGGTGGGACAACCAATGTCTCAGCTGCATATATCCAAATCTATGGGATTCCCTCAACCCAAACTCCTTCTTACACTGCTGGAAGTCTTTCAGCTTATCCCCCTCAAACATGTCTCGAATCATCCGGCATCCCCCCCGGTGCCAATCTCCGATTGCTAGGGTTTTATAGCCTGGTGAGAATCGCGGATTGTCATACAGTGGTGTGTAAGGGGAGGGAAAGGTAGTTATATGCGCCCTCCCGATTGCTGCATCCCAAGCCCGTCCTACTGTTAATGACTCCAATCAAGCATTCCCACTAAGTCACTGCCTTGTCTGGGATTGCTCAAGGGAAGCCCTTATTGATATATTTTTATGACAAGATATAATCTGGATGATGAACCCTTGTATAACGCCCCTCTCTTAGAATCCCCCGGACCCCACTGAGCCAAGTAGGTTTGTTTTGCAAATTAAAAAGGTTTATTTGAAAAATTAAACAATAGATATATATCACACTTTTATAATAAATTAATATTTGACATCACACTTAGACATATGGCAGTGATCAACAATGGATGATGTTATACTAGTGCACTGGTTTAATTACTTAGAAGTAGTATAGAGGATAAGGTAGCTGAGAATGCTTTATATGGTACATGGAAATGCAAGGTGGAAAAGAAGCAACACAGGAATAAACTTGATATGATTTCAGCAAAAGATAATATAATCACTTTTCCCCTTTTGGCAATTCACCCCCCCCCCCTTATGCAATATAAAAAGATGGAAAGGGATCCACCAGGGGGCGCTGAGATGTGCTGAAGCATCTCCGCTCGTCTCCCCAACAGGGCGCTGATCGAGGGACCTGAGCCCCCCCCGACACCCCCGGAGTGAGACAGCGACACCCCCCCCCGCGTGAAGGTGCCGGGCACCCCCGGCCCAATTCTGGAAGCCGAGTGTGGACCAGAGCCGGAGCTCTGAGCTTGCGGACTTCGAGGGCGCGAGGCCCCTCCCCCCTGCGGCCCTGCTGCTCCGCGGAAAACAGCGTCGAGCTCGGGCCCGGAGAAGACGTGCAAGGCCCAGGCGATCGCGGCCGTTCGTGACGGCGATAAGGCCCATGAGGTGGCGCCGCATCAGGACAAGGAGAGATAGCAACGGCGCAGCACACCACGAGCGGCGGGGAGTGGCCCCCCCGAGGTAAGGAGACCCACCCCGGGGCTGGGCGTCCACCGGGGGCAGCAAACTCACAAGGGGAAAGGAGGAGAGAAGCCACGGACTGTCCATGCAAGCCCCGGAAGCACCCTGAGACTGAGAGGGGCACGAGGCTCAATTAGAGGCACCCACCCCCTGCAAACGCCGTAATAAGACAGCCTGCAGTAACACAACAGGCCACGGCCCCCAACTACGGGGATAAAACAGCGGGGAAAAATTGGAGAAAGGGAAACCACCGCCCTCGACAGGAGAATTGACTGGGGCTCTAGCCCCCCCACAACCTTGCCCCCACCCTCGGCTGCAGAGCTGCCGGGGGCCTCCGCTCCTCCCAGGACGCAAAGGAGACGAATAGGCCCCGCGGGCCACAACCACTCGGTGGTAGACACCGGGGAGCAGGAGCGCCCAGGGAAGGCCTATGACCTGTAGGGAAACACTGCAGAGGTTTCGGCGCCCGTCCCTCGAGCCCCCTACAGCCTCTGAAATGGCCGCCCAAACGCAGCAAGAAGCGACAGATGCCAATTCAGTCTCCAGGGGTATGGCGGCCCTGCTGGATGAAATTAAAGGATTCCGTGCAGATATCACCCTTAGGCTGGACACCCTAGACAAAAAGGTGGACAATATAGAAGACAGGGTGCAGGCACTGGAGAACACTACAACCTCGAGCGACATTTTCGAGACCCAATTTGACATGCGCCTGTCGGAACTTGAGAGAAGAGAAGAGAAATGCTCATTAAAAATGGACGATTTGGAAAACAGGGAAAGGCGCTGCAACCTACGCTTCCTAGGCTTCCCGGAACAAGATGGTGAAACTCAGGCAGACATTGTCAAGGCAGTCAACGCGGTGGTGAGAGCCCTTTTCGACGGGGCTAATACTAACGAACCCACTATCGACAGGGCCCATAGAGCAGGGGCAGCCTCCAGAGGCCCTAGATCCGTCCTAGTCCGCTTCCACTACTTCTCAGAGAAAAGCAGGACCCTCGAACTGGCTCGCAGGAAGGGCCCGGTGGAATGGGAGGGGGCTCAGATCTCGGTATATCAGGATCTGTCGGCCTTCACTCTGGCAAGACGCCGCCTGTGTTCCCCTCTGACGAAAATCCTCCAAACTAATGGAGTTCCGATACAGGTGGGGGTATCCTTTTTCACTTTCTTTCGAATTCGAGGGATATAAGTATACCCTGATCACCGAAGATGACATCCAAAGAGTGACGGGCGAACTCCTAGATAGTTCGGGCCTGGAACCGGGAGACCGGGACCCGGAGCGCACCCCGAAGGGCCCAATAAAGAGCAACGCTCCAAAGGAGAGGCGCAGAGTACGAGGCCAAAGGAAATTCAGGAGAGTGGCACCAGCGTCACCGGACCCTCAGAACGGCTGAATCCGACCACTGGAAACCGATGAAAAAGTTATCCACTTGACTATGCAATGGGGGGATGTTGCTAGACTCTACTTCCTTGCATTTATCCCGAAGAGGGGGGGGGGGGCTCGATTGGGTGTGTATAATGAGGTAACGAGCCCGGAGGGGGGAGACATGGTTGGCCGGTTGTGTGTCCTCGGGACGATGCCTCAACACAACCAGGCGATCTGGGGGGAGGGGGGTGGGGGGAGAGGAGAGGGGAAGTTGAATTGTTGGGGGATTTGTTATGTCGCGCCTAAGTTAGGTGATTTATTCACACCCTGGGGGTCGGTACTAGCCCCCTGCGAGGTATTGAAACAACTAGGGAGTAAAAGCACCTGCATCCTTGACATTGGAGTTATGTGCTTCAAACCGCGTCTCAATGGATGACACACTCCAATCCTTGTCAGTGGGGTCTCTAAATGTTAGGGGGCTCAACTCACCCACCAAGAGGTCGCTGCTCATGCGGGAATTCACGAGGATGAAACTACAGTTCCTCTTTGTGCAAGAGACCCACTGGGTTCGGGGGAGGGAGCCCAAGCTTAAGGCTAAAAACATAGATCAGGTTTTCTCGGCCTCGGCCCAGTCTAAGAAGAGGGGAGTAGCTTTGCTGGTGTCCCCCGAGGCTCACTTTGGGTTTAAGGTTGCACAGACCGACCCCGAGGGTCGGTATCTCATGGTTAAAGGGGATGTGCGGGGACGTTTGTTCACCTTGGTCTCCATATATGCCCCAAATGAGTCGCAGGATGTCTTCTGGGAAGGCATGAAGGGGACAATAATGGCATTCGCGGAGGGCACCCTCCTGGTGGGAGGGGACTTTAACATGGTGCTGTGTCCCGAAAGGGATAGAAAATCTGCGAACCCTTGCCCCAACATCCGGCTCCACAAAAAATTGGCATCGGCCTTCCAGGAAGTGAATGGGGAATTGGGGTTGTGTGACACGAGTGTACCCAAGCAAGGCCTGAACCCCGATTACACTTTCTACTCCAAGCCTCATGAGGTTTTTTCACGCATAGACTATATTCTGGTAGACGCATCTATGCGGGGAGAGATCACCAGTGCTGGTGTGGAAACAGTCCCCTGGACGGACCATGACATGGTCAAGATTAGGATTGGCCTCCCCCCGACCCCTGCAGCCAGTTCCCGGTGGAGGTGTAACGACCTCCTTCTTCACGACAAGGAGACGCGCCAAACCCTCCTGACAGCCATAGAAGATTATTTCTCCCTGAACGACAACGGGGAGGTGGGCACTATGGGAGTATGGGAGGCATTTAAGGCAACTATCAGAGGTACCCTGATTGGCATCGGGGCGGGGAAGAGAAGGGAGAGGGACCGGGAAGAGAGAGACCTGAAAACCAAGATAGAGGCCATTCAACCAGGTGGTAAACTAAAAACACAGATGTTTCCTGGGCAGTGGGAGGAATTACAGAAGCTGCGCACTAGATTGGCACACCTCCAAGTAGGGCAAATGGAAAGGAAGCTCTCTTTTCTGAAACAAAAATATATGGAGAAAGGGGAAAAGGCCGACAAGATACTCGCCTGGAGACTCCGCGAACTCAGGAATAGCAGGAGAGTGAATTCAATCCGCTCTGCGGACGGTAACTCGACTGCAAGGGACTCCAAAATAGTTGAACAATTTAGGCTATACTATGAAAATTTATATTGCTCAGAATACAAGGGGGATGGGATTGACGTTGATAGGTTCCTGGATACCCTCCCGGTCCCGGGCCTGCTGCCAGACAAAGCTGACACCTTAGAAATCCCCATTTCATCGGACGAAGTAGTTGACACTATCTCCTCCTTGAAAAGTGGTACGGCCCCGGGGGACGACGGCTTCTCAGTTAAATTCTATAAGACCTATAGATCCACACTCGCCCCCTTCCTGGCCAAAATGTTCAACACCGCACTCAGTCAAGGGTCCCTCCCACCCACAATGATGTCAGCCTTAATAGTGGTCATACCTAAAGAGGGCAAGGACCCAGCCTTATGCCAGTCTTATCGGCCCATATCGCTCCTGAACACTGACGTCAAAATACTGGCAAAATTCCTGGCGAACAGATTGGCAAAATTCCTTCCTACCCTGGTGCACGGAGATCAAGTGGGTTTTATCCCGGGGCGTCAGGGGTCAGACAACATCAGAAAAACCATCGGCCTTATGCATGAGGCAACCGAGCAGGGAGTGGAGGGGTACCTCCTTTCACTCGACTCAGAAAAAGCCTTCGACCGGGTCGAGTGGGCTTACATGATTAAGGTTCTCAGGAAAATGGGATTGGGAGATAATTTTTGTAGGTGGGTCGCAGCACTATACAACTCGCCTACGGCGAAAGTGTCAGTTAATGGGGGTACGTCCGAGCCCTTTTCCCTGTCCCGAGGCACCCGGCAAGGCTGTCCCTTGTCACCTCTCCTATATGCCTTGGCCATGGAACCCCTGGCTATAGCGGTTAGAAACGACCCGGAAATTGTAGGTATACGGTGCGGTGAGTGCGAGTTTAAGCTCTCCCTATTCGCAGACGACATACTAGGCTACCTGACTAGCATCCAAAAATCCCTACCGAGGCTGTTTGATCTTATACGCTTGTTTGGCTCCTTTTCGGGTCTGAAAATAAACACATCCAAATCGAGCATCATGCCAATGGGCCCAGGGGAACAAGAAATTGAGAATAAAACTGACATTCAGGGGGTTAGAATCGAGCGAGAATCCACTAGATACCTGGGCACCATCATCCCCAGGGATCTGTCACAGCTATACCAACGGAACTTCCCTGAAATCCTTGCCCGGGTCACTTGCGATCTCAAAAGATGGGGCCCCCTCACACTCTCCTGGTTGGGACGTATGGTTTCGGTTAAAATGAACATTTTGCCACGCCTTCTCTATTTCTTCTCCGCTCTCCCTGTCGTGATTCCCGAAGCCTTTTTCGAGCTGCTCCAGTCCCGTGTCCTCCACTTCATTTGGAATGGCAAAAGACCCAGGGTTAAAACCTCCACTCTGACCCTCCCAAAATCCCATGGTGGTTTTGGACTACCCGATTTTAGGCTTTACTACAAAGCAGCCCAGCTTAGGGTGATGCTGGAACACATGCGGGACGATATGCGTACATTTTGGACGTATATCGAAGACATCCACGCACATCCGAGGAAGGTCAGGGACTATCTCTGGACCTCTCCCAGGTCAATCCCCCCACAACTCAAGACACATCCTACCTTAGCAGTCCTTTGGACGCTGTGGAAACCCAACAAAGCCAATAAGTTGATATCTACATGGCCTTCTCCTCTGGCATCACTCTGGGGCCCCCCCATCGATCTGGACAGGAGGGGCTTTCGGGACACCCAGGCATGGTCTGACATGGGCCTGGAAAGAGCCTCCCAGCTTACACGAGAAGAGGGCTTCATCGAATACGACAGTTTGACAGAGGCCCTGGTAGATAGGCCCCCTACGGTTTTTGAATTCCTGCGGATGAAGGGGATACTTACCCAATCAAGGTGGTCCGAACAGCTTAGTCGCCCCCTCACCCCATTCGAACTTATTCTGGCCAAAAGTAGATCTCGTAAAGGTTCGCTATCTAAGTTCTATAGTGTGCTGATTACAGCGGACCTAGAAGGTAGACAACCCTTCAAGCGCATATGGGAAGAGAGGATGGGTATGTTAATAGATGATCACACCTGGAGTGCGGTTTTTAAGTGCATTTTCACGGGCTCCCTATACACAGCAGCTATGGAACACAACTTTAAAATCCTCCATTCATGGCATCGCCCCCCGGCTCTGTTGTCTAGAATGTACCGGGATGTTTCCCCCCTCTGCCCCAGAGGATGTCACCAACGGGGAACCTGGTTTCACATGTGGTGGAGTTGCCCGTCCATACAGATATACTGGGCGGAGCTCCTTAGCTGGATCAAAGATATCGAGGGCTATGGTCCAGCTTTACACCCGCTGGAAATCCTACTGGGCTCCCCCACACCTGAATCGGAGGGGAACGCCTTCCCCAAGGTCATCTGTGCTATGTTGCGGGCAGGGAGACTGGCGCTTGCGCAAAAATGGAAGAGTGTCCTGGCCCCCTCCAAGGAGGAATGGCTCTGCAAGCTTAGGGTGATTTTCACTTACGAAAAGCTCTCGGCAATAGCAAATGATAACATGTCTGATTTTGTCCAAGAATGGACAGCACTGCTGCTGCACGATGACTGTATTACTATGCGATTGTAGAGGGGTGATCGAACAAATGTTTAAGCCAAAGGTTAAAATTGCGCGAATCCCCACGCTCCTTGGGGGGTTGGACTTGCCCCGGCTCACCCGCTTCATAGCGTTACCTCACTGTTACAAGGTTCACGCTCTTCTGTCAAAAGCTAAGCAGGTGTTCTTCCCTAGGCTCAAGGTACATGCATTATCCCTAAAGTTGGCGCGACAATTGTTTGGGGGGAGGGATTGGGAGGGGGGAATAGGGTTGGGGAGTTAACCAGAAAATGTTCCGGACAATGTGATTACTTCTGCATTTATTGCGGGTGGGATAGGCCAACTGGCCCACACTGTTGTGTATGTTGTCAATAAAAACAAATTTGAAAAAAAAAAGATGGAAAGGAGAGCACACAGTTCTCAGGAATACAATCAAATGTAGTTCAGTTCCCCCCTAGCAAGGTTAGATCACAGGGATGATTTTAAAACACAGGCAAAATACTTTAAATGTGGTTTGCAAAGAAGGGAAAAATATGCTAAAAATGATTTTAATTCCCTATAAGAGATTCAGGGTGGGTGATAGCTACTTTAAATTAGTTCAGGATCACTTTAGCAATGCTCTATGAATGATTGTCAGGTTGCAAACGAATTTCAGCAAAGGAAAGCAAGAAGCTGCTATTTTGACAAGTGAAGAAATTTGAGCCAAATCGCAAATCGCGGCACTTTTTCCAAGTGCGTCGAGCGCGATTACGGAAAAAGTATAATGAATAGAAAGTCGGTGAATAGATACAAACGGTTCAAGAGATACGGACAATTTTATGAAGGTCGTTTTTCAGAAATAATGATTCAAAATGGCAAATGACACTTTTACAGGTTTAAATCGGAGATGGAACACACGATTCCTATGATGCAGTTCTGTACAGGTTCAAATGTTTTGAATCAGATTATTTTAAGCTAAAAGATGGGTCCTGCACAGTTCTAGCTGTGTACTCACACTATAAATTTGAAAGGAATGGCCTCGTCACGGATCTGGTCAACAGGTTTAGCTGCGGTTCTCTCTGCTCGGTAGGTCAATCAGGCACCGGTTCTGTTCACAGCGGTCTGGTCTGGGTCTCTGGTTCTGCTGGTCTGGATCAAGTGGATTCTGGTTACCGCACTGCTTTCTGGGTACTGGTTCTGTTCTGGATACACAGGACTCTTAGCAAGCAGCAAACCGCACAGCCCGGTGGTTGAATAGTTTGCAAAAGATTTTGAGGCCTGCTGAAGAGTTCAGCTCTTTGGAGTTTTTGTTCTGGAGTTAGTCTGGATCTCTTGAGTTCTGGATTCTGGAGTTCTCCGTCAGCGTGCTGCGCAGGAATTCAGTTGAAGGTTGGAAAATGAATGTCCCTGTCCGGCTTCCAGTGGCTCTTTTTATGTCTTTAGAAAATGGGTGTGTGTTGGCATAACTAAGCCTGCCCTTTGCAACTTATCATTGGCCAAGTTTTCCTCTCTCCCTTGATTGGGGCAAGGAAATGGAGTGTCATCGTGATGAGGTAGTTTATGGGTCAGAGGATCCACCCCTGGTCAATTTGCACACAAATCTATTCTTGATCCAAATACATATTTACCTATGTACAATTTTTCTAATATTATATGTCCAGTTAACATATTTTCTGTAGCACCAAACCATCCGATCCCTGTCTTTGAAAGATGTCGTGTCCACTTATGACAGAATTCTGCCCTTTTCATCAAGAACACAACCTCTGAACTTTTCCAGAATTTACACAAACATGCACAAGGAATATGGGCATTAGATGATAAAGTGTCAGATTTTTAACATACAGACATTTGGAGTAATACCTTATTTTCCACTACTACCCCAAGAACATACCACAGATTCCTAACACCTCTTAAAATGTGCACAGAAAAATCACAAGAATAATGATATTAATTAAATAATTTTGTCAAGTCCGTACTAAGAATTATCCATCTTTTTAAAATTATGCTCTGGCCCAGAGGGGTGTGGTTTCCCAAAGCACATGGTGGAATTTCTGGTTTGTCCACTTCCTCCAGCTCAAGTTGCTCACAAAGGTACTGCCCCTCCCAGTTTCTCTCAAGAGGAAGCCATTTACGACCCCCCCCCCTAATTTAACATTTGCCTGAGCCAAGGAAGGCTCATTGTTCAGTTTCTGCTGTCCCCAGCTGCTCCTCCCCTAATCCAATCAGAGAGGTGTCATCTCCCTTTGGTGAGGGCAGGAGAATGCAGGCCAGGCCTGGGAACATTTGTTCAGCAAGTTTCAACTCCCATCAGGGGTAGTTGTCAGGCAGAATTCAATCTCTTTAAGCCAGGCTTCAGCTAAATGTCACTTTTGTTCCCAGTTTTTCTTCATCCAAATCAAACTTACAATTTTTACACATGCAGCTAGAACGCTGATTCTAAGTTCAAAACTATGACCTTCAAACAGTTGCAACCTATGTGAGACTCAAAGTAGGTCACTCATTTATTTTAAACATTTCGATTTTAGTGGCTTTAAGTCCAATTTAACTTAGGCTGCTGACAGCCACAGCTCAGCCAGTTTCATTATGAACATTATTTTAGGTTTTTTCTCTTTCCAGATTTTGTATGCACACAAGAATACAATCTGCCAAATGTCTGCTGGTGTTCAGTGAGATTTTTGAATATCTTGCAATGTTTAAAATAGGCATTTTTAGCTTGCATTTCAGAGAAACAAAGGTGATTTCAAAGCGCTTTCTAAGCTAACAGGCACTGCTGTTTTTCCTTTGGCACCACGTTTCACTCATGTCGCTTCTGGCCCATCACGCTCGCACTGGTGGGTGGCAGGTCAGGCGACCATTTTGGTGTGCGCAAAACTGCGCGGTTTTCCTGGAATGTGGGCTTTTTTGGCCATCTTGGATTTTCTGAGCCCACAGCCCCAAATGTTGCAGCATAATAGTCCAAACGTGGGTCAGGACACCCAACACTACCGTCAAAGTGATTTGGCTTCTATACATCTGAGGGGGTCGATCTTCTTTCGGGAGCCAAAGTGCACCCTCCAGACTTCCGGCTACTACCGCCCTGTCCATAGGTCTCCACGGCTTGTCCCGGTCGTACTTCTGATAATCCCGAAGAACCCTCATCTGGGCCACTAAATAGTAAACTCTAAAATCTGGCACCCCCAGATCCCCCTGACAGACGAGAGCCCTCATAAGAGTCGCCGCCACCCTGGATCTTCTGCAGTTCCAAATAAAGGGGTTAATAAGAGCATGCAGGGTTCTAAAAAAAGGAGTCGGGGACCGCCACCGGGAGAGCTGCAAAGAAAAATTGCAACTGCAGCAGCACCGCCATTTTAAGGACATTAATGCGCCCCAACCATGAGACATACAAAGGGCCCCAGTCAATCAGCTTGGACTTAATTCTCTCTAACAGCGGGAGATAGTTCGCTCTATAGAGCCCATCTAGTGTTTCAGTAAGGTGGATCCCTAGATATCTAAGTCCTCCACTTGCCCACCTGAAGGGCTGGCCGTGCTTGAGACTTTGTTCTGCTGCTGCTGACAGATTCAGACCCAGAACCTCTGACTTATTTGTATTAACTTTCAATCCCGCTACCCGCCCGAAATTATCTACTGTCTCTTGCAGCGCTGCAAGTGAAGGAATAGGGTCAGTCAACGTGAGTAAAATATCATCTGCAAATGCAGCTACCTTATGGGTTTATCCGCCAAATACCATGCCCTTTATCCCCTCGTCCTCCCTTATCGCCTCCAAAAAAGGCTCCAAGTGGAGCGCATAGAGTAACGGGGACAGGGGACAGCCCTGCTTTGTGCCCCTTTCAATTTGCACTGAGGCCGATACCCGTCCATTAATCGTTAACCGAAGGGATGGATTCTGATAGACCGCTTTTACTCGGCCCAAAAATTTAGGCCCAAACCCCATCTTGACCATGGTGGCAAAGAGGAAGCTCCACTCTACACGGTCGAAAGCCTTTTCCGAGTCAACTGCCAAAAGAAGGCCGGGAATCTCTTTAATCTGAGTGAATCACTCTCCGGACATTGTCGCCCATCTGACGCCCTTTTATAAAGCCCGCCTGATCATTATGTATCAGTTTGGGCATGAGGGAACCTAGTCGGGAAGCCAGGATCTTCGTATAGATCTTTGTGTCGACATTTATGAGTGCAATTGGTCGATAGGATCCACAGTTCTCTGGATGTTTGCCCTGCTTATATATAAGCGTCACTCTGGCCTCATCCATAGAGATCGGTAAAACACTGCACCGACCAACATAATTGAAGAGCCTAGTTAGATGTGGGATTAAGATCTCTTTGTGATTCTTAAAGAACTCGACCAGAAAACCGTCGGGCCCCGGGGATTTATTTGGAGCGAGCTCGCGATCACTTTCCTGACCTCATCAGTGGTTATTTCCCCCTCGAGTTGATCGCTCTCATCCCTCGAGAGGAACGGGAGCGCAAACCTATCCAGGTAGGCCTGTTGCAGTGTGGGGTCAGGAGTACTCGATTTATATAAGGCAGAGTAGTATTGACAGAACTCTCCCTCCACCGCTGCAGCGTCTGTAATTCTTTGGCCCCCTCCCCCTTTTTGGCTTGGATCGTCCTACGCTGCTTGTTCTTCTGCAACATACGTGCTAATAGTCTATCGGCCTTGTTAGCTTTCATGTAGTGTAGTTGCCGCAGATGTAGTAAGCTACGCTCGGCCGCTCTAGTTTGGATAAGGTTCAATTGCCCTCTCAATGTACGAACTTCCTTAGCAGTGGACTGCGTATGCTTAACGGCTAACCTTGCCATTGCTTCCTTGAGTCTCTCGCCCACCATCTCCTCTTCCCTCCTCAGCTCCCTCTCCTGGCCCTGATTGCCAAAATCTTCCCCCTTATCGTTGCATTAAGAGCATCCCACCATATCTGAGGAGAAGTATCCCCCCAGACATTTCTTTCCACGTAATCCTCCAATTCTCCATCAATTTCCCTGACCAGTAGCTGATCCTTAAACAGTGCCGATGGATATCGCCATTTCCACAAACCAGGAAGGCTCCGTGGTCTTCGAAGAAGCAGTGTCATAGGGGCGTGGTCTGATAACGCTATGGGGCCGAGGGACAGCTTCGCAACCAGTCCCAGAAGCGAGGCTGAGACCCAGATGTAATCAATACGGGAGTGGGATCTATGAACATAGGAAAAGAACGTGTACCCCCTGTCTTCCCCCTGTGTTTCCCTCCAAGCATCCACTAAGGCTACATCCTGGATTTTCTTTTTAAGGTCCCCCGAGGGCCCGCCCAACGAACCCCATACGTCCCTGCTCCTATCTCTGGACGGATCCCATGCTAAGTTAAAGTTTCCAGTTAAGATTATACGCCCCCTAGCAAAGCCCTTTAACTGGACCAGAGATCTCTGGAGAAATGCATCTTGGCCAGTATTGGGAGCATACAACGTAGCAACGTTGTAGACTTCTCCCCTGCCCTCCAGCAGGAGTGCCAAATACCTGCCCTGAGTGTCACTCTGTATAGACTTGATCGAGAGGTCGAGCCCGTCTTTCAGGGCGAGGATCACCCCACCTTTCTTGCATGACTGTGTGGCCTGGTGGAGCCGTCCATTACCCCAGAGCCTCACCCTCCATTGATCTCGTGTCTGAATGTGAGTTTCTTGCAGAGCCACTATATGTGGGATCTCCCTTCGTATGTAGAGTTCTAACTTTCTCCTTTTGACCGGAGAGTTAAGCCCATTCACATTTAATGAAACTATCTGCAGCTGATCCGTGTTAGATACAGGTGTTGATCAAGAAACAGTCAAGTTCACAGGCACTATGCTTCTTACACTTCGTGGTGCCCGGCTTTTCATACCGGGTCTGCAGGGTAGCCTGCTCGGACTTCCTCCCTGCTCCTGAGAACCCCCCCCCGTCTCCCAACATCTAAACCACCCTCTGGGCGGGCTCAGCTGGCAACATGCCCCCCTCCTCCTCAAGAGACGAGAGCTGAGCCTCAAAAGTAACCCAGTATTCCCCAACGCGGGATATCCCATCCCAAGAGGCATTCCCCCTCCCCGCCTGTTTAAAACCTGTGCAAATGTATTGCTGTGAAATAGCTATATTCAAAAGAATGCTGTAGGTGCCCTCCCCGGACTTCCTTTGCTGGGCCTCTATGAGTTCAAAACCCCAGTCCCACCCTTGGTATCAGCAGAGGGAGACTGAGTATGCGGACGGAGCCCCTCTGGTGAGCCACGATCTACCCTCCGGGTGGAGCGCCTCCTGGACCGCTTCCGCTTGACCGTGGCCCACTCCCAAGGTTTGCCCGGTCTGTCGCGAACAGGAGGGACCCCCTGGTCCGCCAGGGGGCATTCTTCAATACCCAGCAGCTCCATGCCTTGATCAAATGTTGTAATTCTACGTTGCTGACCTTCCCACTCAAAGACCAGCGCGAAGGGGTGGAGCCACCTATATCTGATCTGTTTCTCCCGTAAGAAGTTCAAGACTGGCCGCATCCATCTCCTTTTGTTGGGGGTGATCTGGGAGAGGTCCTGGAATAGAAAAATCTCACTACTGTTGCAGAATATATGCCCAGCTTCCCTCCCTTTCCCAAGAACCTGTTCCTTTGTCGCATAATTGTGGAAGGCCACAAGGACATCCCTCGGCCTAGCCCCCGGCTCCAAGCGAGGAGGGCCCACCCGGTGGATCCTGTCCATCTGAATGTCCGCATCTGCATTCCCTGCGAGGAGATCTCTGAACACCGTCTGAAGAGTTTGCGGCAGCTCCAGATTCTGGACAGATTCTGGTAGTGCCTTGATCCTGATATTGCCCCTCCTGGAGTGATTTTTCAGATCCTCTACTTGAATCTCCAGGTTCTGGGTAGCTTGCGCCAATGTTTCCAGTAGGTTCTCGGCTTTGCGGGTATCCTCTGTTAGCTCTTGAACAGCCCGTTCGTTGGCGTCTACGCGCTCTTCGACCTTACGGACATCCCTCTTTATACCTTTGAGGCCCTCGGCCAGATCCTCTCTCAAAGTATCCATTTGTTGCTGGCTTGCCAACGTAATCTTATCCACCATTTCACCAAGTAACTGCCTAAGAGCCAAATAGGTAACATTCCCTTCTTGCTGATCGGAGGTAGAGCTCTTGCTGTGCCTGTCTTCGCCATCCTCCGCTGAGGGCTCACTCCGCTGATAAGTTCCCTGGTCCTGGCCCTTGGCCCAAAGCTTGGTCAGGGTGGTCTCACGGTTCCTCGCCGTGGTCTTGGAGGTCGAAGGAGGGTAGTGCACCCTATTCCTGGACATGGCGGGCCACCAGCTCAAACCTTCCCCTCGGAGAATATGACAGCCACTCCACCCCACAGAGACTTAAAGGGCAGGGGACTCAGTGGAACGACCTCCCACTGTGCGTAGTCTGTGCCAGATCTCCCGAACGGGTGCAGACACACCCCACACCCGGGTAGCGTCGTGCCTCTTTGCCAGCTCCCCTCTCCAGAACCTTGCCAACATCGATGTACGGTCCTCTAATTGGAGATTGCACAGCCCAGTTCCAACAATCCAGTTAACGACCTCCTGCACCGGTCAAGAAGTCCCCTGGGGCGCCCTTCCCGTTCCTCAACCACCACCGAGTCAGGAAGTGGGGCTAGCCCAGCAAAATTACAGGGGCCTCCCAATCTCAAAACTGGCGCTGGATGCCCCAGGCGGGATCCGCCATCCGCCGTCCGCTGCAATCCAACACCGAAAGGGAGCGGCCAGGGCCAGCGCTGCAGAGCTGATCCGCAGTGAGTCTCACCCCACTTCTCCAGCCGACACTTGAGAGGAGCAAGGCTGCCTCCGTTGCAGCCCCAAGGATATGCAGTGTCCCACTCCGGCTCTCGTCTTCCTCCCCACCGAGTTGAAATGTCCCTCTTGCGCTCCCGGGTTCTGGAGTGGCGCGCACTCTCAGGTAGGGAGTCTCCACCGTGGATAAACCAAGCCCACGCTGGGGGATCAGCCGCCTCCAGAGCGAGCGGGCGGGCCGTCAGCAGCGGCCTCCCTAGCAGGGCCGGCTCCTCCTCCGCCCTCCGCCGCAGAGCACAGGGGGGCAGCCTCACACCGGCTCTCTGACCTCTTCCAAATACACCCTGCCGGTCGGATCCGCACCCTGCGCTCCCCGATCCGCAGGTCGGGCGGACCGCAGCACGGAGATCACTCCAGGCCTCTTCAACACGGGCTGCAGTAGTCGTCCGGGAGCTCCTCCAGCCCCCGGCGGTCGCCACTCCAGCCACGGGGCCAAATCTTTGCCGCTTTTCAGTGGTCCGTCTTGCGGACGTCTACTCCCTCTACCCCGGGTGTGACTCACCACCGATATCGCCGTTATATGAACGCCGGGGAGGGCAGTTTAATCAGAATCAGCCATTTCGGACAGCGCACCGGGCAGGAGCTCCAGGGACGCAGTGTTCAAAGGACGGTGGCCATCTTGGAAAATCAAGAGTTTGCTTTTTGCTTTATGACATAGATGTCAAAGGTGTAGTGGGTGAAGTAGTATCTGGGAACTAGCAATGGAAGATTTGATTAACAATGTCACTTCCTTCTCTCTCAAAGTCGCTTGAAATGGAATGAAAGATTAAACAATGTTTTATTCTAATAGAAAAAATATGAAAACTATAAAGGTTACCTATCCAATATTCTGTGCACAGTGTTCTTGAGAATGTTTACATCAATGCCTGGTCTTGTATGTGCAACCTTGCCACTGGTAACCCCATGCTCCAACCATTAAGCTGTTGTGCCTCCCCCTGGGGTTCACTGCTTTTTGCATTATGACCTCGCTGTCAAAGGTGTGGTGGGTGATGATGCATCTGGGAACTTGCAATGGCGATACTGATTAACAATTGCACTTCTTTTTCTCGCAGAGTCATTTTCAATGGAATTATAGAGAAATAAATATCTTTCTGATAATACAAAATATTACAAGTAAAATATTTACCAGTTTTCTCCAATGCACTGTGCACTTTTGAGCATTTTCAAGCCAATGCCTGGTCTTAGAATTGCAACTCTTCAACCCATGCTCTTAACAGTTAGCTAGTGGGTCCACCTTCACTCTGGACTGCTTTTTCCATAATGATATAGCTGTCAAAGGTGTAGTGAGTGAAGATGCATCCGGGAACCAGCCATTAACAATGGTTTTGATTAACAATGGTGCTTCTTTCTCTCTCAGGGTCATTTGCAATGGAATTAAACAGAAAGCTATTTTTTTATATTAAAAAATATTTAAACAAAAACAATGTATCAATGGTCTCCCAATGTGCTGTACACTGCATTCCTTTGGGTATTTTCATGGCAATGTATTGTCTTGAGTCCACAACCTAACTACCTGTAAACCCATGCTCTGACCGTTCAGCTATTGGGTCTCCTTTCAAAATGCACTGCTTTTTGCATTATGGCATAGCTGTCAAAGGTGTAGTGGTGGAAGATTAATCTGGGAACTAGCAATCGCAGATTAGATAAAAAATGTCACTTCCTTCTCTCTCAGAGACGTTCGCAATGCAATTAAAGATAAAAGAAGGTTTTTCTAATAGAGAACATATGAAAACTAAAATGGTTAACTATTTTCTCCAAATATTCTGTGCAGTGTACTCTTGAGAATGTTCACACCAGTCTGGTTTTGTACATGCAACCTTGCCACCTGTAACCCATGCTCTACCCATTAAGCTACTGGCTCTCCCTTTGGAATCCACTGCTTTTTGATTATGACCTCGCTGTCAGAGGTGTAGTGGGTGATGAGGCATACTAGCAATGGCGGTATTGATTAACAATTGCACTTCTCTCTCTCTCAGAGTCATTTTTAATGGAATTAAAGAAAAATAAATGTTTTTTGTATTAATGCAAAATATTACAACAAAACAATTTACCAATGTTCTCACAATGCACTGTACCCTTTTGGGTATTCCCAAGCCAGTGCCTTGTCTTGGAATTACAACTGTTAACCCAATGCTCTAAACTGTTAGCTAGTGGGTCCACCTTCACACAGGAATGCTTTTTGCATTATGACATAGCTGCCAAAGGTGTAGTGGGCGAAGATGCATCTGGTAACCAGCAATTGTAGTTTGCATTGACAGTGGCGCTTCTTTATCTTTCAGGGTCATTTGCAATGGAATTAAAGATAAAACAATATTTGTTCTAATGTGCTTTGCACTGTACTTCTTTTGGCATTGACATGCCAATGCCTGGTCTTGAAGCTGCAACCTTACTCAGTGTAAACCCATGCTCTGACAATTCAGCAATTGCGTCTCCCTTCAGAGTGTTATGCTTTTTGCATTATGACATAGCTGTCAAGGGTGTAGTGGTTCAAGAAGCAAATGGGAACTAATAATGGTGGTTTTGATTAACAATTGCACTTTTCTCAAAGTGATTTGCAATGGAATTAAAGATACAACTATGTTTTTCTAATAGTAGAAAATATGAAAACTAAAATGTTTCCTCCCGTTATATTGTGCACTTTACTCCTTTGAGTAGTTTGCCACCAAACCTACAAATTTGCCACTGGAAAACTAATGCTTTGCCAATTCAACTATTACATCTCTTCTCAGAATGTACTACTTTTTGCATTATGGCATAGATGTTAAAGGTGTAGTGGGTGAAGATGCATCTGGGCACTAGCAATGGTGGATTCCATTAGCAATGGCACTTTTTCTTTCAGTGTCATTTGCGATGGAATTGAAGATTAAACAATGTTTTTCTGATACTAAAAATTATGAAAACTAAAATTCTTATCTATTTCCTCCCAACGTACTGTGCACTGTACTCTTTTGAGGATGTTCACACCAATGCCTTGTATTGAGCCTGCAACATTGTCACTGGTAAACCCATGTTCTGACCATTCAACATTTGAGTTTCTCTTCAGGCAGCACTGCTTTTTGCATTATGACATAGCCATCAAAGGTGTTGTGAGAGATGATGCATCTGGGAACCTGCAATGGCTGTTTTGATTAAGAATGGCACTTCTTTCTCTAAGAGTCATTTGCAATGGCATTAAAGTGCAATGTTTTTCTAATGTTTAAACAAATGAAAATGAACATTGTTACCTATTTCCTCCCAATGCACTGTGCATTGTATTCCTTGGAGTAATGTTGCACCAATGCCTGCTCTTGAACCTACAATCTCGGCCACTAGAAAACCCATGCTCTGACTTTCAGCTTTTGGGTCTCCCTTCAGAGGGGCCCTGCTTTGAAAGATGTAGTGGGTGAAGTTGCGTTTGGGAATAACAATGGTGGTTTGGATTACCAATGGCACTTTGTTCTCTCTCAGAGTCATTTACAATAGAAATAAAGATAAAACAATGTTTTTCTAATAGGAAAATATATTAAAACTAAAATATGTATCTATTTTCTCGCAATGTACTGCACTCATTTGAGTATTTTCACATCAATGCCTGATCTGGAACTTGCAATCTTGCCACAGGTAGACCATCCTCTGACACTTCAGCTATTGGGAGTCCTTTCTGAATACTCTGCTTTTTGCATTATGACATAGCTGTCAAAGGTGTAGTGGGTGAAGACCATCTGAAACTAGCAATGGCAGTTTCGATTAACAATGGCACTTTCTCTCTCAAAGTCATTCGCAATGGAATTAAAGCTAAAACAATGTTTTCTAATAGTAAAGCATATTAGAACTGAAATGTTTATCGATTTTCTCCCATTGTATACTGTACACCTTTAAGTAAATTCACACCAATGTTTGGTCTAGAACTTGAATTTGCAACCTTGCCAGTGGAGAACCCATGCACCGACCATTCATCTAGTGCATCACCTTTCAGTATACACTGCTTTTTCCATTATGATATATTTGTCAAAGGTGTAGTGAGTGAAGATGCATCTGGGAACTAGCAATGGCAGATTCGATTAACAATGGCACTTTTTCTCTAAGTGAAACAAAAAAAGTGATGGGTGGAAGATTTTGAATTAATCCTAACCACTGGCATTGCTCTGGGCAACCTTCCACACCACCGTTTCTTAGCCCGTCTGCGCCATTGCAAAAGGGGTCCAGCCATATGCAAATCAGTCAGGTACTGCCACCAATGGGAGCAGCCCTTCCCGAACTGCTAGGCCAGGTCCCCTCTGCACAGAAACACTGGAACGCCAGGCATGTTTTGGCCTTGTTGGGCCTCCTAAGTTAGATGCAGCTTAGTTCCCTATGGCGCAGCGAGCAAGCGACCCACGTCTCGGCATACCCTCTCTCACATAGGGAGACAAACTGAAACCAAAAAAGTGATGGGTGGAAGATTTTTAATTAATCTGAACCACTGGCATTACTCTGGACAACCTTCCACACCACCATTTCATAGCCCTTCTGCACCATTGCAAAAGGGGGCTGCACTGCCCATTTTGGGGTGGGGCCAAGCCTGATTTGCATATGGTTTTTCTGCACTGGCTTGGCAAGTGAAGAACGGTGGTCTGGAGGGTTGCCCAGAGAAATGCCAGGGGTTAAGATTCATTCTAAACCTTCCAGTCATCACCTTTTTGTTTTTGCTTTGTCACCCCAAGTGGGACGGGTATGCCCAGATGTGGGTCCTGTGCCTGCTGGGCCTAGAGACCCAAGCTACTCCTCACTGATGAGGCCCAACAAGACCAACACATATTTGGGGATGCTTGTGGTCTCATGCAGAAGGGATGTGGCCTAGCAGTTCGGGCTGGACTGCCCCTTTTGGGGTGGGGACAAGCCTGCTTTGCATATGGTCTTTCCCCTTTTGTAATGGCTTGGCAGGCGAAGAACAATGGTCTGGAGGGTTGCCCAGAGCAATGCCAGTGGTTAAGATTCATTCTAAACCTTCCAGCAGTCACGTCTTTGTTTTTGCTTTGTCACCCCAAGGGTATTCCCAGACGGTACGACGTCCTTTCATCGCCTGCATTTTCATCCCCTGGCATTTTAACGTGCATATTACAACAAATATGCTCATCAAATTTTTTAGGGGGGTGGGAAAGGGCTGATAAGGGTTGGGGTGGGTAGGCAATAGCCAAAAATAAGTGTGAGAGGGGTGCCTGGGGGGGTGAAACCCCCCATAAAAGAAAATGATGAGCATTTTCGTTGGAATGTACACATTAAAATGACGGGGGATGAAATTACAGGCGATTAAATGATATGGAACCGCCTAGACAGTGGTCACGTGACATCTGGGCCTAAAGACCAAAGCTACTCCTCAATGATGAGGCACAAGACCAAAATATGTTTTAGGATGCTTGTGGTCTTGTGCAGAAGGGATGTGGCCTAGCAGTTCGGGCTGAACTGCCCCTGTTGGGGTGGGGCCAAGCTTGATTTGCATTTGGTCTTTCCCCTTTGGTAATGGCTTGGCAGGCAAGGAAGGATGGTCTGGAGGGTTGCCCAGAGCAATGCCAGAGGTTAAGATTCATTGTAAACCTTCCAGCCATTACCTGTTTGTTTTGACTTTTTCTCTCAGTGTCATTTGCGATGGAATTAAAGATCGACCAATACTTTTCTGATACTAACAATTAATAATACTACAATACCAATCTATTTCCTCTCAATGTACAGTGCACTGTACTCTTGGGAGGATTTTAACACCAATGTCTTATCTTGAATCTGCAACCTTGCCACTGTTAAACCCATGCTCTGATCTTTTAGCTATTGCGTTTTTCTTCAAAACACACTGTTTTTTGCATTATGACATAGCCGTCAAAGGTGTAGTGGGTGATGAAGCATGTCGATACTCACAATGGCTATTTTGATTAACAATGGCAATTCTTTCTCTCAGAGTCATTTGCAATGGAATTAAAGCAAAAACTATTTTTTCTAATAGTTAAAAATATTAAAACTAAAGATTTTACCTATTTTCTACCCATGTACTGTACATTGTACTTCCTTGAGTATTTTCATGCCAACTCCTGGCCTTGAACCTGCTAGTTTGTCACTGATAAACGCATGCTCTAACCCTTCAACTATAGGGTCTCTTTTTTAACATGCACACCTTTTTGCATCATGACATAGCTGTCAAAGGTGAAAATGCATCTGTTAACCAACAAAAGTAGTTTTGATTAACAGTGGCCCGCTGAGTCATTTTCAACGGAATTAAAGCTAAACCAATAGTTTCTAATAGTAACAACTATTACAACTAATAAGTTGGCTATTTCCACACAATGTACTGTATTCCTTTGAGTATGTTCATGTTAATGTCTGGTCTTGAACCTGCAATTTAGACACTGGCAAACACATGCTCGGACCATAAAGCTCTGGGTCTCCTTCCGCAATGCTCTGCTTTTTGCATTTTGACATAGCTGCCAATGGTGTTGTTTGGATAAAGGCCTCTCTGTCCCTTCCCTAAAGAAAGTTTCCCTGCCTAGGAAAGAAAAACTAAAGATCAGTCTGCGTCTTGTTTTCAAAATGATATAAACTGTCCTTGTCTTCAAAAACTATCTGACCCTCACACTAAAAATGAACTACTAAGAAGTGTAAGGAAAAAGTGTCTCTGACATATATTTAATCAAAATGTCCAAAGGTGCTCTGGCTTATGTTTAACCAAAATGTTCAAAGATATAAATAAATGCAACTAAAATGGTTTCTCCAAAAGAGAAGTCTTTGGATTCAGAGGGCAGTTCCCTTCCCCTGTTTTATTTCAGGAAGGATGGCGAAAATGTCATAATGTGTCCTTAAGGAGGGCAAGAATGTGTCTTCCAAGTAACAGTTTCTCAAGTCTGGGAAAAGTGTTTCTTTTACACAATTGTTATTTCAAGGATGGTAAAGTGTCTCTTTTATACAACTGCTTCACAGATGGCAAAGTGTCTCTTTTATACAACTGATTCACAGATGGCAAAGTGTCTCTTTTATACAACTGCTTCAAAGATGGCAAAGTGTATCTTTTATACAACTGCTTCAAGGATGGCAAAGTGCCTCTTTTACACAACTGCTTCAAAGCTGACTTCTCGGCATACTCCCTTACCAGGAATTCTTTAGTAGTTTCCTCAGATCCCCTGCTATACTCTCCTGCCAGGTATCTTTGTGCAATGTCTCTTTTTTTCATACACTTTGAGTGGACTCGCTGGTGTAATCTCCTGCCAGGTATCCCCTTATGGGTTCTATAGATCCCCTGTTGTACTCTCCTGTCAGGTAACCTCTGCCCAAATGGCTCACTGCCTGATATATCTCATTTATCAGGCCTTCTTCCAATGTTCACTTTATTTTCTAGTATAGCATAGATGTACTCCTGTACTGTCTATACTTCATTGACTCTGGATTTACCTTGTCCCAAGCTTCCCCATATGGACTTCTCACATATGAAGACGTCTTCAAGTTCTGTTTCTTTACTTCTTCAGCAGTACTTATTTTCTTATGCAATGTTTGCTCCAACTTTCCCCATATGAACTTCTCATATATGAGACTTGTGCAAATTCAGTCTTTATAATTTAATTGGTCGATCTTCAAAATGCACTTTCAATTGTCTGTGTGCTTGCCGGTACGCACCGGGGTTCCCACTATCTCTGGGCCAATTCACTGGTGTCTCATGGTGCTTCCAACCTCCTGCATGTCGCTGCGGCAAAGTCTCAATGTGGGAATGGAACCCCCCCCGCTTGCCAGATCTGCTTTCAGCTCTTCCCACTGTCTAATGTTCACTCGCCGGTAAAGTGGCTGCTTTTCGGTTCAACCGCGTCCTGCACAGCTTCTCCTCTTCTACTGGTCCCCTTGTAGCTTTTCCTTGGAGGCTGCCACGCTTTTCTGGATCACTCCTCACTCTGGTGCGAATTGCTTATAAGCGGCAGCTTGGGAGCACCTACCTGCTTCAATGCTGTTTGCTCCCATGTGTCTGCCTTCAACTGCGTCTCTGCTTCTCGCTCGGCCAAAGCCGCGTCTCCTCTCTTCAGCTTCTGATTGGCAGTGAAAACCATCTTTAAATGTCCCACGCAGCTGATTCACCTTGCAACAACTAGTCCTCACATCTTGCTTAGGGTTTCTTTCAATCCCCATTAACTCTGTCTCCCTCTTCCTCATCTCAGTACTTGAGGCATTATGGGAGTTGGAGTCCATAGGATTAACAGGATTTATAATGAGATTTTGTTTGAAATTGTTACCTAGCACAAAATCATCAGGCATAAGAGATGTGATTTGAATGTTATGTGCATATGAGGTATGAATGGCCATTAGTCCAGAATGGTTGTCAAGAAGGGTTTGAGTTTTGTAACTGGAGGTATTTTTATATTGACAGCATGCCATCAGGGATTTAGGAATGATAAATTCTTCCTCATTTATAAAAGCAGAATACTGTGTTTCCCCTGATGGAGTCATGATCCTCCCCCATAACACCACCCCCAGGGTCAGAATAAGGCAGCGGCTGCCTTCCCCTGACCACATGGAAGGAGATCTTTGGCTGGGGATAAGTGATGGTGGTCGGTCAAAAAACCGAAAAAAAAATATCGAATTGCAAAAATCTCGAAAAAAAAAATCTCAAATTATTTATTTATATGTATTTGTGGGTTCAGTTAAGTATAAAAAAAGGGTAAAATAAAAAAAAATGAAAAAAGGGGGGTTGGGGGAACACCCCCATTTCGAAATAAAAACGTATTAAAAAAAATTCGATATTTTTTTTTTCGAGATTTTCAATTCGATATTTTTTTTTCGAGATTTTTTTATTCGGTTTTTTTACTATAAACCATAAGTGATGGCTCCACACGATTCATCACAGCTCATTCAGATGGCCTTTCCACCCATTTCAGCATTTGCACAAATAAGGCGGCTTTTCTGCACATTGACAAGTACATCTCGAATTCACGAACAGGATGCACTTTTAAATGCACAGAAATAAGGGTCATCCACCTGCACCCATTGGAAGAAAAATCCCAAGAGAAATTGTAAATAATGACAGGTTTAAAACGTGGCTGTCACACTTGCATTTCCATCCCCCAAAAAGCAATTGAAATGCTTTTTCTTGTTCGAGCATTTCACAGAGAGTGCCCTTTAAGGGCCCATCCCTGTCAAATGTGCTGCAAGCAGACACGTGGTTGCTAGAAGCGTGTCATACATTAGTGTCAGGAACAGCTTGCGACACTAATTGATGCAAGCGGGCTAGACAGCGTATCGCAGTATTGTCCTGCCCTTTCTAAAATGCACAGGTCACCTTTCAGAATAAGCTGAACTGCCCATTCCTCAAAGTAGTGCAAATGAAACTAGCGCATTCTCTGTATGTGGGCACCTGACTGGCTACCATTATGTTTATTTTTTTTTGTGCGGTCATTATTGGAATATTTGATTTTTCGTCTATTTAAGGGCTGTCTCCACACCCCTCCATGCAAGGTTTGTCTCCCATCCTGAAATTAACTTTTGGCTTTGAGGGTTTTGCAAGGTCCTCCTGTTGAACTTTTAAATTCCTTTCTAATTAATCTGCTGTCCTACAATACTCTCTTCCTGGTAGTAATTTATTTTCTAAGGAGGTTGGGTGATATTGGGCATTGGTGAGCTGCCCTACTTAATTGTTGGTGAGGCCAGATGCCACCACCTTACAGACTGGTCTCTCTTGCTTGCCTAAGATGTGTTCCTCTTTCCATTTGGCCCAGGAGGTGCTGCTGACATTGTAATGGCCTCAACCCTCTTCTGAGAAAGAGAAGCGATTACATGTGCACGTTACGAGAGAAGAGAGCTCTGTTGTGTCACTTGGCAAGGTTGAATTTAGACAGAAGGTGTGGTCACTTGTTAACGGCGTTCGAGGGCTTGGTGGGTCTGAAACCTTGAATGGCTTTTCTGAATCGGATGGGTAAGAGTGCTGATTAGCAAGGTGTTTATTTTGGGTGGGCATCAGGTCCCCCCTTTGGTGGAGGGGTAGTCAACAAGTTGTCAGGATGCTGGGCAGAGGCTATGGGTGTTTCCTTGAATGACGTTGGTCGGGCCACCATTTGGTGTACCCTGCACACTTTCATTTCACATTATCAGGTGCAAATTGATCTGTCTACTGTCTAAGGGATCTAATGTTGAATTGACTCTGCTTTAGTCAATTCTGGAGCACTGAATTACGCGTTTTTGCTTCCGTTTATTAAATCCTTTTTATATTGATTCTCTATGTTTGTTCTTTGTCACGATGCGGCTCAGGGTATTTGATATTTCCTCATCGGTGAAGAATGTGATGTGGAGAAAGGTCCTGGGGTGCTGCCTAGATTTTCATACAGTAATCCCCATTACACTGGACCTCCTACCTCGTCACCAATAGGATATCATGTCCTACCTATTCTTGGATAAGGCAGGATGTTCCATGGTGTTTTTGCCCCTAATACCTGCAGGTAAAAGGAGCGGAGCGGTGAAGCGTCATCAGTGATGAAAGGAGAAGGTTCATTGTAATGTGGAATACGATACGTGATCTAGGCAAGTGATAGGGTGGCCACATGCCCTTGAGTGATAGGGTGGCCACATGCCCTTGAGTGTTAGGGTGGCCACATGCCCTTGAGTGATAGGGTGGCCACATGCCCTTGAGTAACATGTTTGCCAAATAAAGCTTTCTTCAGTACAGGGGTGTTGCTAGGTCTGGAAAAGACCCGGGGCTATGCTGATGTCTGAACTGGACGGGGGCTAGCTAGCCTTTTGGTTGTAGCTCCCGACATTCCATCCGGGGCTACAACCAAAAGACCCAGGGCTATAGCCCACTTAGCCCCCCTCTAGCAACGCTTCTGCTTCATTAGCAAGTGTATCAAAGAAGGGGAACTTTATTTGTTGTTCTTGGTACAGCAAAGTCAAAATAAAGGCAGGTACAAGGACAAGACACGCGGTGCATCCACACCATAGCAGCTCCAACACTCGAAATACAAATATAGAAGCCTCATGCTCTATACAATTCCACAATCTACATGGCATCACTCATTATTGTCTCACACACACACACATAAATCATCAAGCAGCTCACATCCAACATACATAACAGGGTGCGTACAACACCTTTTCCTTCTTACACACTGAAACAAGAAACCACACCTGGACTGAACAAAGGCAAGCTCATTGTTATTATCAGAACGAGGATTTGCTTGTGGAACATTGCGGAAGGTTGCCACACGCATCCCCTCCTACACACTAAAAACAAAACAAGGTTGCATAAGGAATGCACATAAAAGGAGAAATGCATACAATAAAGTGGGTAATATGCACAGTAAGTCTGAATTAGCCACCAAAACATTTTGGGAGAAGGTGTGTGCAGTACACACCTTTACGGTGAAAAAGTTGAAAAGAAAAAAGGTTTGTCCAAAAGAAGGACCATTCACAGATATCTCGCTGTGCTCGGGGAGGCACGCCGTATGGGGTTGCTGTTGGTACTCTTGTTCAGAAGGGAATTGCCATAGCATTTCGATGCTCGACTGCCCATGTGGGCGGGACAAAGACTGACATGCAAATGGTCATTTCCCATCTTTGAAAGGTACAGTGTGCAAAAGGCAATGGCTGCAAACTCTAAAAGTGTGAAAATAAACACGGAACAGGTGATCATGCCATGTTCTTTCTGGAGAGGGGCGCCTGCTTCCTTTTTTGGACAGATATCTCACAATGTTGACTAAGCACCAGAGGAAAGGTGTGTATTGACCTCTCTAGAGCCAGAAACAACAGAATAGGCAACTACGGCCAGAGTAAAGGTGACAGTGGGTGTCTGGGGCACTACCACGTAACCTGCATAGGTGAATGAGAAGGCATGTAGCAGTTAGCGAGACAAAGTAAAACAGACCTCATCCACCATGAGCTGACAAACAAAAGGAGCTCCATTAGTAAGGAACTTGTGACAGGACACAATTACTTCTGAAACATAGTGCTACAAACCCCATCCTTATCCCAACACTAACTAATATCATTTATATTAAACCTGTAAACTCAGGTGTAAGCGCTGGCTTTCCCACAATATGAATCTTTACTGTTGTTTGCTCCCACCAAAGCTGCCAAGGAGATGTCTTCTGTGTAAGCCTGACCAATTTGCACAAAACCTGCCCATAGGATGCTCTACAATGTGGGAAGAACATAGTCATGTTTTGAGTTTATGAAAGGTTCTCCTTCAATTTCAGCAGCATAGACTTCATCAATGGTAGATTGGGGCCCACCATCATGGGGCAGGTAAGCCCCACCTTCTACAAGTAAAAGTAACCCCCTGGCATGGCGAGGGGTCTCCATACGTACACCAGAAACACCATTGTTTAGCACCACACACCACAATGGTGTGCTAGAGTGTGTCACAGGTAGAAGGGGCTGGTTCCCAACCCCTTATAAGATCCTTTAGTCCAGGCATCTTCCCATAAGCCACAACATTTCATGGCATGCGCAGACAGAAAGAACGAACCACACTACAGTGCTCATTGACATTCCACCATTTCCAGTGAGATTCAAATTGGTTAGCTGGGATAATTTAAGTCAGATCCCAAAGAAAGTACTAACTTTCAGCTGACGTTGGAGGTGAGACGGCGCTAGTTGCATACGTTTTTGCCAGTCGTTACATGCACACTTCCTGACTTTTATTCAAGAACCACCAGCAAGGGCCTATACCATTTGTAGGTAATGGGTACATGAGTAATGATGAAGCCCTTGATGGAAGAGCAACAAATGATATAGCCCCTTTACCTCCCCTCACTGTATGCACAGAGACCCCCCATCTTTGTCAGGGAAAAAGCAATGTAGTATGCCTGGTTAACTTCTCTAAAATATTCACAAATATGGCTATTTCTAAATGTGAGAAAAATGAAATAGGTTGAGTGCCAAATCAGAACGGGCAGAGCAGGCCTGGGTGCCGTCTTGCCGGCCTTAGACTTCTCCTGGGTGCGCTAAGGCTCTCAGTGTGATGTCACTGATTTTTGGAATTCAGAAGGACATATGGATAATCACAGATCTATTAAAGTGGATTCTGATCTCAATCATGACATGAGAGACATAAGGTCCAACCACGGGGGTTGACTGGCTTCTTCTGATTAGGAAGTTCTCAGTGATGCAGCTGTACTAAGGGCTGTGAAAAGATGTTTTTTGGGAGCTGCAGTATCTTTTTTATTCAAAGATATTACATCAGCTGTAAAAACACAGATTTATTATGCAAGGTGAAACTGACCTAGACATACCCCTATAATCACATGATCACCCCTTTAAATGTAACACAAATTGCTACATCTATGAAAGATGCATGTGCAACTCTGAAAGATAAACCAATATTAGATCTTGTTATAGTCTCAAATCCGTCCATAAATACTTAGTACTGTTCAACCATTTACTACGTCAACATGTCAAAAGTGTAACTTATATAGGTTTTTAATAGTCATCAACAACACCAATATTAATGTGGCGAATTTCATATGCTGAATACGCGCCTCTACGGTATACATGAACAGGTCTGTTGTAGCTTCTCAGATGTCTAATACAATCACCACCCTAGACCTAATTATTAGGACTTGATTTCGGCAGGTTGAGTTTCATCCTGCTCCTGGATCACGTGAACCCCACCAGTCCGCCCTATGCGTGGGGCACTTTGGAAGATTTGTGGGGCATCTGGTGCTCTGGGTGGAGATCTGTGGCTCCTGCTGGTTGCTGGTGATCTTTCAGGTGAGCACTGGTGCCTTCCTGCAGATCGAGGGGCGGCTGAGCTGCCTGCTGGGACTGGAGAGTTGGAATAGCTGGGGGTACTGTGCTCTCCTGGGTTTCTAATATCTGTAGGCACGTGATCTTCTGTCTCTGGGGGCTCCTGTAAGGAAAAAGAATGTGTGGTTAATGATCCAAAAGTATATATAGTAATATTGGCAATGTTTAATGGAAAGCACCTCATAGAACAAACATTCATCAAAAAAGTTTGAGTTTTACCACAAATCAAATTTTCTAATTATGAGATGAGCAAATGTACAATGATATTATGCAAGAATATTTGCTGCCAAAGGGGATTAGAGACCTGATGTCTCTTACTAAGTGATTTTTACCAACATTTGTATACATTTTAAATGTCTTACTCTCTAACTTTGAACACACCTACTGTAGGTCCTTCAGCTTATCCCTTGAACTTTGTTCTGCCTAAAATACTGTATTCTGCTAGTCTTCATTCAGCAGCAACCAAAAGGTTCAGGGTGTGCTGCACCGACTAAGAGGCAGCAAAGAAAAGCAAAGATTCTCTTAGAGGTTCAGAGGACTGCTTACTCGTGGGCAGACTGTTGGATAGAGGCTTGCTACAACATAATGGAAGACATTGATGGGAGGAGTTTACAGGGGTTCTCCACTGCATTAAGGTTGCCCAGGGGAGAGAGAAAACAAAGGAAAACCATGCAAGTGGAGAGCCGAGCTTCCCACGACAAGAAAGGAGATTGACTTGCACTTGCAAGAGGAAGTAGCAGGAACACAGAAGGAAGGGGATGCACATGACTATTAATACCACAGAGGAAGTGGAAATGGTAAGATAACATAAAGAAAAGGGCTGTCTGGTGAAACAATCACCAGGCTTAGTGAAACGATCACCAGACCTGGTGATGCCAAAAGGGGGGGTAGAAAATAATACCGTCAGAAATGTATAACATCTCACAATATATGTACATTTAGAATTTGAAACAATGAGATTCTGGAAAACAAATGTTCAAAATAAAACAATCTTTTGCTCTAATAAGAGTACAGAGGCCAAGGTTGCAGATGCATTTCAGACCACTGTCCATCATCAGGGTGATTTCTACAAAATAAATGTAATGCATCTGTTTTACCACATCTAACATATGCTGCTATGTCTGTCAAACTGCAAACCACAAACCGTGTAAGAACCTGTTGACCGATAGAAGATTCTGGGAGTATATACGTTGCTGAACTGCAGTATATGGAGAGCGTGATGTGCAACCTGCAAGGGAGAGATGGCTGTATGAGTGCTATGAGGTCTCCATTGCCGAGTGAGTCCATTTCAAAAAGTATACCAATATACTGGAGGAGCTCCACTGGAGCAGAAGGATAAAGGCGACAGGAGTAAATAAAAGGACAAAATTAAAGCTTACCACGAGGTAAACGTTTTTTGACAACTTTGAGTGGGCATAGGACTACTGGTTCAAGGTGCCACATCAGGCATATTGCTTGCAGGCTCTGAAAAGGTACGTGCGTTTGGCTAAGTATGGAGGTTGCTGTAATAACGAGGCACATGAATGCAAGTGCAACTAAAAAGAACTGCAGCTGTCACCAACACAGCCAGAATGAAAGCTTACCGCGCAATCACAGTGGTGTGCAGGTTATAGGTCATAGGATTGAATCCAAAGGACCGAAATGCAATAGGGTTGAATCAAAAGGACCGAAAACCAAAGGGTCGAATTTTTATTTTTTTGGAGGGGGTCTCCCCCTAAACCCATGTTTTTGGTGTAAAAACCACTTTTTATTTACTACGCGAAAACTAAAAATATATATATATATTTTTAAAAAGAATTCGACCCTTTGGTTTTCGGTCCTATTGCCTCGACCCTATTGCATTCAATCCTTTTAGTGTCGAACCTTTGACCGGACACCTGGTGTGCAGGCTTGGGAAGAGCATACGGTCTGCTCATCCAGATTGCCAGAATGGTCATAATGCTCTTAGGCTCTGAAAACATGCGGGGGTTATATTACAATCAGAGGGTCGCTGGTACATCAAAGCAAATAGATGCTTAAACGTGTTCAAGTGTGCTCAAGCCAGTAAGATAGCTCAGCGGGTTGAGCGCTCACTGCTGCGATCTGAGCAAGATCTGTAGGTAGCAGGTTCGAATCCCAGCAAGGCCAACTCAGCCTTTCCTCCTTCCGAGGTCAATACATGAGTACCATTTCGGTTGGGAGATATTGTATGTAAATATGTGCTCTGTAAAGCGCTTTGGATTACGGCGCTATATAAATAACACATCATTATACAAAAAGACGAGGAAATGAGGCCGCGCCAGATGTACACACTTGAACATACCTTTAAACTGTAACACAAGGCTTATACGATCCTAGTGCTGATGATTAGTATGAATGTCCCATGGGACTGGCTAGATTGTAGTACCGCGCAGTCAGAGTCCGTATATGTTGCATGCAGACTCTGAACTTGGAAGAGGAGCCGGCAGCGCTGCTTTCCGGCTGGTGAACTCAAAATATTGCGGGTCACCACAGGAAACCGCTCACGTCGTGAGAGGGTGTGTGTCCGCATGTGGCACTGCGTTACAGTAAAGGCGCCTATCCTTGATGACATAAAGACGTCTAACAGTGGAGCGTGTAATGCGGCGAATGACTGAAACATGTGAGAAACAGGGTTATTGAACTAAGTAGATGGAGTGACACTGAGATGAAGCAAAAAGAAGGCAAGGAAAACGTGAGTGACGGCGAATACAGAACACCTCGGTTCTAATACAGGGTGCCTGCTGGGGCTACTGGGATCCGGAATAAGTGATTGAAACCGAGCACATACTAACATGTAGGTGATGTTTCACTGTTAACATAGATGGCTCGATGAACATATACAATGTTACCTCAACGCACAGCTGAGCAACTTCAAAGCACATGATAAGCTGATGCACACATTATCAGATTCAGGCAAACCATGAAGTATCAGAGGCTGGGGAACTAACACCATATATTACTCTTATCGAAAAGCATGGTACTAAAGAAATGTTGCAGGTTCTGTATGCATAGTAGGCCCGTCAGGAATGCAATGTCCTGATACCGTATGAAAAGGTTATACACACGATTCTGCTGATAAACAAATTAACATAAAATGACAGAGAAATGCATATACTGTTGCAATAGGCATTCGTGAAACAGGCTATATTGCAAGTGCTGTGATAGGATTGTGACCTAGTTCAAAAAGTGCTGCGGCAGAGATACACAATATATTCTACTAATCATTTCTTGGGATGAGCATGTGCTGATATATAGTAGAAACGTATGCTGTGTTTTACCAAATACATTCCTGAATAACTCACATGTGAGTATAGTCTATAGAGTCCCATGAGATGTCAAACTGGGTAATTACAATGCTATTGTGCCATCAGGAAACGCCAGACTTTGCAAGATTCATAAACTACTGAATGAACCTTATTCCATTGGCTATCAACGTCAGGTCTGCTTGGAGTTAAGTAGAGTAGAGGCTAAAGGTTCAACTATTGTGTAATAAACAATAGTTTATATAATTAATTATAGGAAGCAGTGGAGCTCTATCTCCTCATTTAGACCATGTGGAGAAACCGTGTTGAGCTTATCAATCCAGAACGCTTCCTGCTGTTGCAGTTTCCTAGAGACATCCATGGTACAGTCTTTCATGTTGACAACTTCCAAAATCTGAAACTTAATCTGGGATAACTGGTGTCTTTCTTGTTGGATTTGATGTGCCACCTGGGAAGCACGATTATTGGTTCTAACATTGGATTTTTGCCCATTCCACCTTATCTGGGCCTTTTTACTCGTTTGGCCTATATGTAGCTAACCACAAGGACATTTGATTGTGTAAATGATACATTCAGTGCTGCATGTTGCATAATCATGTAGCTTGAGTTTGACTCCGGTTCTTGGGTGCATGACAGTGTTTCCCTTGATGATATTGTTGCAATTGCTGCATGTCATACATGGGAATGTACCTTTTCTGTTAGTTGATTGGATTCTTCTGTTCTTAGGTTGAGTGTTTTCTAATAGATCCCTAAAGTTATTACTTCTCTGGAACACAAAGATTGTCTTGTCTTTAAATACATTGTGCAGTCTGTCATCACTTTGTGATATAATCTAATGTCTAAGTATGGATTTGTTAACTCTTGGTGTCTGTGTAGTAGTATTTGGTGACAAAACCATCTGTTTGTCCTCCGCCTTGGTTTTGTTTTTAGGAGTGAGTAAAGAAGTGCGCATCTTAGAGGTCATTTTGTCGGATGCCATTAGGAGTTTGTCTTCCGTGTACGCTCTTTCCTTGAATTTCTTTAGCATCCTTTCTTGCTATTGTTGCAAGTCTGTCTCAGAACTAACTATCCGCTTGACACATAGTAGTTGACTGTATGGCAAACTCTTGATTGTAGATGGTGGGTGAAAGCTTAGCCTATGAAGGAGGTTGTTGCAATCAGTAAGTTTGTGATACAGTATAGTAATAAATCTGGGAATCTTGGGTGTAATTTGAACGTCCAAAAAATTAATGCCTGGACTTCATATTTCATGAGTGAGTTGTATCCTTGAGTTGATGACATTTATATATTGCAAAAAAGCTTGTAATATTTCCAAGGAGACGTTCCAGACAAAAAAAAAATGAAGCATGGTGTTTAATTATATGTTCATCCTCAAATTTCAACATGAATGCATTGGCATAGACAGGGGCCATGCTGGCCCCCATGGCTGTATTGCTAGTTTGAAGTTAATAGGTGCCTTTGTATTTTATGGTCTGTAGTTGGGTTCTTCCCAGCGGAGTGCCAGAGTCTCTCTTTTGTGCAGTTGAGACATTCTTCATGCTTTCTTTGTGCCACCTCTTCTTAATACTGCTGATACTTAGAAAATGAGTATTTTGCATCACTCCTTCAACCTTCATCATCCCAGTACTTTTGACATATTGCATACCCTTTATGGCTTTGTAGGCACAATCTGTCAAGGCGACAGAGATAGGTTTTTGCAAGTAATGATTTGAAGCAAAGGTAATGAAAAATACCAGTCTCAACTGGGTGGCGGTTACAAAAAAGCAATTTAAACCACTGCTACAAGTTATAGACTTCAGAAATACCCACATAGAAGACAGCGCCAAATATACTTTAGAACAAGTATTTATTGCATGTAGCCCTTTGGCTACTTTTGACATATGACTCATGATCACCTAGTGTGTTCCTCCTTGTATTGCTATTTTCATGTTTTACATAGGAAAAGAGGGAATATTACAATAAGAGGCAGTAGTCTTCTCAGGTTGGTTCTTCGAAGACCTTGAAGAATGGATGTTCCCAAAGGTAAGGGGGTTAGGGAGTTCCATCACAGAATGGGAATCTTTGTGCCCATGAGGGGAGGTTCTCCCTGTGAGGTCCCACATTCTGCATTCCGCCACCGCTAGGAGGATTGTTGCGTAGTGGGCTCACCTCCCTAGACTTACAGGGAAGAGCTCCCCTCTGAGGAGAAGGGACGAGATCCCATGAATTGTCGCATGAGGTGTTCCTTCGAGAGCAGTGTTGTTAGTTCTGTTTTGGAGTGAAGGATAGGTGGACTCGATCTGATGTTAGCCAGGCCGATTTGTGGGTTCTTTTATTCCTTGAGGATACTGCGAGAAACCCGAGGGTGTCTCACTTACTAACCCCCATCTGTCATCCAGGTGGCCACAACACAGCCATTGCTATTGGATCCAGTTCCTGGTGGTGTACCAGTGAGGGAGGATCACCTTGGGGAGTAGAGGTGGGACATCGATGGGGGAGACATGGTATGCCCCACCCTATAACACATTTTACCCAGCCTACTACATAGGATGCTGAAATATTGTACCTCCCCCCCTTTTCCGACATGAACATTTTTCAACACCGTGAAAGACGACAGACAATCACCACTGCCGTCTACCGGACTTGTCCCAACACAAGGGTCAGGCAGAGTCAGGCAACTGACAAGAATCACAAACACACCTGACAGCCCTTTCCCTTCCCCACAGGGATAAAGGGTGGAGCACGAGATCACAATATGGGCAGGGCAGACCACGCATCGGGAGAGCTAACTCAGAATGGCAGTTCAAGAGGAGGAGAAAGACGGCATGAAATGAGACAGTGGCAACGAGAGAAGCACCTTTGCCCTTTCTGACCAAGGTCCATGAAACCTTTGTGGAAGGAATCGCACAAACAATAGCCAGCGTGTGTTGCAGCAGATGTCAACGGTACACAGGACCCTCCTCCACTGATAACTAAGCCGGGGAGATATGCTTGTCTCCGTGGTACCAACCTTGACTCCAGAGAGAAGAAAGCTAAGCGGTTCATCACAGCCGGTGAATCGAGGGGAGAGTCGATGAGAAACCGAACTATGTTCAACCAAATGTAGCAAATGGCTAATTGAACAGTGAAAAGTTACAAAGAACTGTTGAAATCGAAAAGGGGGAGAAACAGCAACAGAGGAGTCCGGGACCATATGGGTGCTCACTCAGGAAACTCTGGGCGATTACCCGATTGTTGAAACTACCATTACCAGAAGGCTTTGGGAAAAGCGAGAAGGGGTCAAAGTGGTCATACAGGGGTTTGTAAAATCCTCTGTACAGACAAAAGTCTTTGACTGACAGATGATTGAGAAGCTAAAGGAAGTGAATCCTGCATCGTAAGAGCTTAATGAGAAAAGGCACGATTAACAAGATTGGCAAGAGTGAACCCGAAAGAGGGATGCCGATAAAGAGAGGGAGAAGTCAAAAGTCCAGAAATACAGTCTGTTGAGAAGAGTGAACCTGACCGAGGGATGTCCACAGTGAACTGTTTAAAAAGACATTAAGATTCAGGAATGACACACACAAAATTGCATTGAAAGCCATAGTGAAGCCGATCGGGGGAGGCAAACAGCCGAGCAGGATCTGAACCTGGAAGAGGGGGATCTTAGGGTGAGAAGCCAACACCCACCGACCCATGAATGCAACAAAGAAAGGTACAAGAGGGAAACCCTTTCAATGCATGCCATGCCAGAGTGAACCCGACAAAGAGAAGCTGCTATTCGAGAGGGGTTTGCGCTCGGAAGAGGGGCATCCAGGGGTGAAGAGCTATCACCCAAATAAAATCAGAGAAGAAATCTAGAAGTTTTATTGAATCTTTGTTGCGATACTGTGAAACTGTCAGGCCCTCAAAAGCAAGGAAACATAGCTATCAGAGGTCCTGGTATGCCTAAGGAACTTTCTACGGATCTGCACCTAGAAAAGGTGGATCCAAAGGTGAAAGGCATCACCCAATGTGCAAACAAAAAGGACCCTTTGTTTATTATTTTGAACATATCAGGTCCACAGAGGCAAGAGACATTTTTATAGAAAAGAGACTTAACCACCTAAGGCCCTGATATCTGAAAACGGAACTGTTGGCTCGTGCTGGGAAAGCCCAAGGGTGTGCTCTGCTCTGGAAGCCTACTTTGTCCCATGCTCAAAACATGAGGAAGGGAGACCCCGACCACAGCATCCTGACTTATTATTTGTGAACACTTCCTTCTTTCTTATGAACAATATCCCACACTTCTTTTTTATTTAGCGTGAGGATTGGCAATAGGTTTTTCTTAGAATAGGCCCTTTTATTTGACAAGACGCCACAAGGACTGCCTTATTACTGTTGGATGGTTGAAGCTTGCTCCCATCTTAGATTTAGGTTTAGATTAGGCATTTTCCCAACCTAACTTTACAGTTTAATAAACACCCTTGAACTGTGATCACTTGTGTCTGTCTTTACTGTTGCCACCATGAGTTCCTTACAATACTCTCAACACATTCCAAGGCTCTGTAGATGTATCTACTGTTTTTGTAAAAAAGTAGGGATTTTTATGTTTCGGAATATAATAGTTGCACTAAGAGAAGCTCTTTTCCAAATCTCTTATAATTAGGAAAACTGGCTTCCAGCAGGTCTCATGGTATGTAGGAGCCTCTGAATATATGGGGCGCCCAAAAATAATTTAAATGCTATTGATGTAGACAGCAGTATTCAAAACTATTTAACCATTTGAGTGCTGCTCCAATGACAAGACAACCACAGCCACAAAGAAAATGCTTTGGACGTGATCCTTGGGAAGTACACAGATCGACAGATCGAACCCCCAGCACACAATATAGTAGTGTTTTCTTTTTTTAGATGAATAGCAAAAAATTGAAAATAAAGTTCAGTTTCACTTAGGAGATAAACAGCAGGTTTGCGGGACATACCAATCAATCAGCACGCCAGCCAGAGCAAATTGACTTAAACAAACCGAGTGCCCTTATTACGAACTGCATGCTGTTACCAAGCGGTCTGGCCCACCGGCCCTGTGTATATCACTAAGCGCACCACTTCTCAAATATCCAAGCATCTTACGTTCTGATGGCTAGGGGGGGGGGGCACATTTTAGGAAATGGGGGTACTAATCCTAGCAAAATGTGTTTGGTGCACAAATGGTTTGAGAAGAAACCTGGCATTTTTCTAAACAGAGCTCTCCTTCCAATTTCTTTGCAGCCCAGTTGCGCAAAAGATTGAGCAGAAGAGGAGAATAACGCAAAAAGTACTGACTAAAAACAACCATAGTGGATGGGGATTGTAAAGTGAGGATGGGAGCTGCCCAAATGACTGAAAACTCAGGCTTACACCAGCAGATAAAGCTTGAATTCTGAACAATCTGATTGGTTGAAGCAGCCAGCTCGGATGCTAATTTTGGAAGCCCACTGTACAGCTTTATTAAAAAGCAGTTATCGTGAATACCATAGATTGGCCCTCATTAAGAGTCTGGTGGTATCCCGCCAGCAGATCCAGCGGGATTCCACCAAACAAAATTACTGTTCCCGCCACTTGATCTGCCTGTATTACCAGCAGATTACAAGTGGCGGGAATAACATAAAATCTCCATTCCATGGAGTCCTACTGGACTCTCTAGGGGGATTACCAGCTGCTTTTTGCTGGTGGGATCCCTGACTTACCTCCAGCTCTTCGCTGGTGGTAACTCTGGCACCCCGCCGGCAAACTTGTACTCTGCTGGTCTGGAAACGTGCCGGTAAACAGAGGTTACCAGCATGTCAATACTGAACCAGTAGGGTTGCAATGAGGCCCATTAGGTACTGATATGCTGGGCGGTTAACGTTTTGAAACTTTTGGCTAAATGCTAATTTCTTGCCCATGACATATTTGAGGTGAGAGACTGCATATTGCACACTCAACAGCTCTAACAAGGCACTCTGCCTAATGCATATGCATCTGCATTAGGGATTTAATGCTGAGGTGAGCCTGAACGTTACCATATCAACCTAACATACATCTATGCTTCAGCGCAGGTGGATTATGCATGTCACCAAAGTAACATCAGTCTTAGTACAGGAATCAATTAGTCAGTCCAGCATGTAGCATGCACATCCAAAAATGAAGGACCCAAACATAGAGACATACCTTCTCCTTTAAGACGTAGAGAGCAAGAGGGTTCTTGCGATCATGCTCCCCTGTTCGTTGAATAATTTCCACTGCAGGCACACACCAAAGAAACATGTTTAGTAAGAACTTAAGACAGGTTTGCTTTTTTATTCTGGTTATCATGCATTGTATATTTAACTCAAAACACACGGTTTAAAACATTTCTGGTGCCACATGCTTATGCATGAACCACATTTTTTTATTGTTTCATTTAATGGTATATGTAGAAACAATAAACATTATAAATGCTGTATGCTTGGTTGAAAAGTGCTGCACAAATCAAAAAAATATACAAATGCATGCAAGGTGAGAAAATTACACAGATAAAGAAATTGGTACAGTACATTAAACCAACAATTTGTGGAAGTGACTGAAGCAGCTGTCCTGGATACACTAAACAGGATAGAACCTAATAGCTGTAGAGATGACATCTGTCCAGCATCAGTGGTCAAATCATGTGCTACGTATCTCACGTCTCTTATCACAAAGTTTGAAAAACGCTTCTTTCAAAGAAAATTCAGTTCCGATAGCTATCAAACATGCATGGATCACACCTCTTTTGAAAATACCATCGTTGGATACCTGCGTGGCCATTAACTATCGACCCATTACAAGCTCTCCCTTTCTTGTAAAGATTCTGGATACAATTGTGCATAATCAAATCCATGATTTCCTGAGTTGTATAATATTTTGGGCCCCAACAATCTGGTTTCCGTAGTGCACATAGTACAGAATCTACTCTGCTATATTTAAAGACCAATATAATGCAACATATGGACATGGGCAAAGCTTTGTTGTTGATGCTTCTGGATCTCACTGCTGCTTTCGATTTAGTGGAGCATTCCATCCTTGCTAGCAGACTACGAGACTGCGCTTTCTTTACTGAGGAAGGAGCTAGTTGGGTGCTTTCATTCCTGTCGGATAGTACAGGCTACATCGAACTGACCTTGTATCAGAAGCACAAAGATCCGCACACTGGCTAGCAATAGTGAAAAGGGTCATGTGTCGAAATCTTTGTATTGCCCATTTGTGCCTCTTAGGAAAAAGTCCTTCTTACCCTTCGGAGCAGCTGACCTGGCTCCCTGATAGAGGCAGCTTA
Organism: Ambystoma mexicanum; assembly: GCF_040938575.1. Classification (NCBI taxonomy): domain Eukaryota; kingdom Metazoa; phylum Chordata; class Amphibia; order Caudata; family Ambystomatidae; genus Ambystoma; species Ambystoma mexicanum. The sequence goes on along the minus strand of NC_090931.1, from coordinate 254,844,807 downwards.
AAGGGGTAGTGGCATCAAAAGGTTTATTGGCTAAAAAGATGGGCCATCATCAAAAATATATATAAAAAATGTTCATTAAGATAGTTGCTATGTAAACTTTTGAGCAAACGAGGTTCAAAGTCACATAGTTAAATCACTAGGAGGCATCCATTTTGTGAAATGGATGAGCCTCCTGTGCTTGTGTTAATCTCTGCCATTGTGGCACTAATGAAGCAAAAGCCAGCACAGCTGCAATAAACACAAGCTACCAGCAGGTGGCATTTGCTTCATTATTGCCGCAGAGCAGAGATTAACACAACCTGCTGCTGGTAAGTGCTATTTCTTTTTTAAAAGCACTGGAAAATAAATGCTGCGGTTTTCTTTCTAACTTAGAGAGATAATCGCAACATTTATAACTTGTATTTATGTTTGCTGTGGCTTCAGCTTTGAGTCTCCTGGGCTCGCGGGTCGGAGGAGCCCAGGAGACTCAAAGCTGAAGCCACAGCAAACATAAATACAATCTTGTTGTATTTAAATATGCTGCAGTTTTCTCAAAGCGAAAGCTGGCACAGTCAGAAATACAACGTTGCTGTATTTGTAAATGCTACAGCATTTACAAATACAACAATGTTGTATTTCTGACTCTGGCTGCTTTCACTTTGAGTCTCCTGGGTTCCCCCGACCCGGGGGAGCCCAGGAGACTCAAATCGAAAGCCGTTGCAGTCAGAAATACAATGTTGTTGTATTTATAATTGCTGCGCCTTTGCTTTTTGCCTTTCATTTTATGTTTTCTTTGCTTCCCTTGGTTTGGGGAGCACCGAAAACCTAAAATGAAAGTGAAGACATCCTCCTCAGCTCATGCAGATCTGCTCTGGCTGCAGTGAGCAAAAGCTCCCAGTAGAGGGCGTTTGCTGCTTGTTTAGTGCCGCCAGGGCAGAGCTTAACATGAGCTGAGGAGGCTGCCTGAAATGGCAAATAGATGCTCCCATGTAAACACTTTGAGCCTTGTTTGCTCAATAGTTTACATAGGAACTTCCATTAAAATGATGTTTAATGCGTGCTTTGGATTATTGCCCATCTTTTGGGACAATAATATTTTTGAGCACCCTATTCCTTTAACATCTAACAATTCAGGTATTTTACAAATCCCCAAGTCAAGATTAACGATGGTAAAAGACAGATGCTTTATCGTTTTAACACTCAGAATGTGGAATGCCCTACCTCCTGACCTGAGGACGTGTCCCATGCTCTCAACATTTAAACACAAATTGAAAACTGTTCTTTTTGGATAATTTAGAGGGTTACTTTGTTCATTCTGAATCCTGACATTTCTTTCTAATTCCTGTTTTTTGTTGTCTGTCAGTCTCAGCACTCGTATGCCACTGGGCCCCATGTCCCAGCACTTTAGAAATAAATCAAATAAATAAATAAACAGGCATTGGCAAAGCCAACCAATATAGTTTTTTTCAGTAATTGGATAGGCATTCTCCAGACATTTCAATATTGGTGCTAGCTGGCCATAAGGAAAAGGCTAGGAATTGGTATTCGTTCCAAGGCATACTATGGTAGTGCCTGGGAAATGCCAATGTAATGGCCAAAAAAGTTGATTTTGCCAATGCTTATTTTTAAAAGGAATTGAGTGCAAAGAAAGATGTAAAGCATGCTTATAAATAGTGTCTGGAGGTGCACTCTGTGAAACATTTGTACTACATCATGAGCTTCTTTACAGATACAATTAACCCATTACCTTATAAATAACATTGCAATCTCCTGAAAAGCGCAGAGCTAGCTCAATGAGATCCTGGGGGTATGTTTTGGGTCGAGAAGTCACAGATTCAAGTTCTGTTTGCGACCTAAAGGTCACTGATTCAAGATCTGTGTGCAAGGTCAAGGACACAGATTGAAGGTCTGTGGGTACCATAAAAGTCATAGATTCTAGATCTGTGTTTATCTTAATCGTTCACAAATTCAAGATCTGTGTGCAAACTAAAGGTCACTGGTTCATTATATGTGTGCAACCTAAAGGATACAGATTCAAGATTTTGAATGGTGTCCAACAATAAAAAGTCTCAATTTCATCCTATGTCTATATATTGGCTGTCTGGAAGCCAAGTGGACTATGTAAGGGACGCAAAACAATGATTTGTTTTGCAAGGTTTTTTTTCAGACTTTAGACAATGTTAGGCAACTCAGAAACGTGTGAAGATGGTTAGAAGTTGTCTTAAATCAAAAGGGGATTCTGCAAAAGTCAATCTCTCCACTGGTGTCACTCACACTCATTTGTACCGAGATGCTCCATTAAATAATGTCTTTTAAGGTGAGTGGTCCTCTACGTTAGAGGATAGCATCACCAAGATGTCTCAGGGATGCTTGTCGCATCGGCAGGTTCATCAGGAGCAGATTCCACAGCATTGGCCAGAATTGAGGTTGATTCAGAGAGTGTCTAAGTGCCTGATTCGGTTCTTGATCACTTCCCTGCCGTGGGGTCTTGCACCTATGATCTCCCAGCTTGTTTTGCTCCCCTCCACGCCAGAATAATGTTAAGACCTGCCTATGGGCTTGAACTGAGACCTTGGGCCTCATTATGAGTTTGCCGGTCCGGAAACAAGGGTGCCGGTAAGCTCACCGGCACGCTTGTTTCTGGACCGGCAAACTACGTGTCTGCCTGCCATGGCCGCTGTGCCTGACAGGTCTGAACCTGCCGGGCGCAGCGACCATGGTAGGCAGACTCCTCACGGAAGGCTGGCACCGTTAAACAACAGTGCCAGCGCTTCCAAGTCCCCACTCCCATAGTGTCCTTTGGGACTCTATGAGAATGGGAACTTACATTTTACCGGCACCTGACTTCCTGGGCCGCAGGAGATGTAATATTACAGGTCTGGCGGCAACCCGCCGGTAGCATTGGCAGGGTTACCGCCGGACTAGTAATGAGGCCTCTTGTCTCTTTAGTCTTCGAGCCGCCTGACATTAAACCTCCTCAACGTTCTGACCTATGCTCTTTACTCCTCTCTGTGCTCCCTGGCAACGAATGGGTTTGCATTGTCTCACTCTCTGTCTGACACTAACCCTATGCCTCCAAGGGACCACCCACTGTTCGCTTTATTGCATCCTATTTCTTCTCTCCTCCAGCTGCCTTTCCTTTCCCATTCCAACATCTCTGCCTTCCTCTCTACTGTTGGTTTTCTATGTTTCCCTTTCATCACCAGCTCCAACCTCTTCTGTTGAACTGCTGGAGGCAGTTCAAAGGGCTCGTCCTGCCCAACAGTCACTGCCTAGGCTTGTGGATAAAGCAGTTCTTGTAATCCGTGCAGGTAAGCAGCACTAACAGTTATAAAAACAAAGGCCAACCAACCTCTTCTGCTTCCTTCCCATCCCTTGAATCTTTAACTCCTTCACCCTCTCTAATTGTCTCCCATTGTCTTGCACCTCCATCTTCTCCTGCACATCCCCCATCCACTGCTGTTTGCACCAAAATGCCTTAACTCCTCCTTTCACCACTCCATCTCTCCAAATCCCCACGCTACTCTTTCCCTAGTGGTTCCTTCCCTTCCTGTGGGCGTGGCTTGTGGTAAGGTTGTGCAGCTGGGTGTGACAATCTTCCCTATGTTGGAATTGGTTGAACTGCCTGGGATTTTAGGGCTCAATGTGTACGTTATTTGATTTTACCATCTCTCCCCCACCCATGCGGACTAATTTTTCTAAAAAGCTGATCTGTCATCTTGGAACAGGCAGATTCACGCATGTGGGCTAGCGTGCATGCCTCCAGGTCCACGCCCGGATCCAGCACGTCCACTCTGCCATATCGCTGAGCATATCCTCAAGCGATTGCACTTTGGCTATCTTTGGTGTGATATCAACAGGGACCAAACACAGCAGGTCTGGGCCGACAGACCCCCGGATTTCAATACTGTAGTCAGAGTTGTCTTACTTAAAGGGCCAGTATCGGAAGCATAAACCAGAAGCCTGCCCCCTCTTCCATGTCCACAGTGTTCTAGGTGAGACCAGGAAAACATCTCGATTCTGCCCCAAGAACAACATAATGCTGCAGGTGGTGGGGGCTGGCCCCTGAGTCATCCCACACACACACACCTTAAGGGCCAAGCAAGGGACTTTGTTTCAAGCCGAAAAGCGAATTAAAATTACCCTAAAATGCGGCCTTTCGAAGCACAAAGGTGTTACTGCAGGAGCATTCTGTTAAAATGGTCTACTTAACAAACTATGAAGTGAAGGACCTTGGGAGGGCTAGGATGCTGAAAGGTGCTCCCATTAAATGAATCCACAGTGGTACGTCTGGGGGCTGGGTCCACCTTGTGCTATCCAGTTATATAATAAGATCCGCTGATTTAGGTACCATGATCCAATTCAGTCTCGTTCTCCAACGAGGAATCACAAGCTACTGTGAACCAGTCCAATGGGGAAGTATCTGCTCCTGAACCAAATATCCAGAGTGCTTATATTTAGGAATCTGATCTCGCGTAGGAAGGAGGCGGCAACCACTGCCTGGTGAATGTAAGTTTAGAAAGGGGATCAAAGCACACTTGTTTTAATAAATAGTTTTTACCCAATAATTTACTGGAACATTTGACAAACAGTTCTGAAGCTACAAAATGATATGCTAGCCCTATGTTGTACGTAGTATTTTAACAGTCAGCATAGTTCCCTCTAGCTCTTCAGTGTGGTCATTACCTTCATGCTTTAAATGGTCCTCTTTGCGGTCCATGTATTCGATGGACTCATGTTTATCCTTTTTCCGTTTATCCCTGAAAAACAAAAAAAAACAAAAGGTTTACTGGCCAATTTGTTGTAAATCTGTTATTTATTTATGTTTTATTTTCTATGACTTGTAGACTGAGCCAGTCCTAGATAGAGTTGGAGCGCTGTCCAAATCATTGCGACAATGGGGTGCATGTTCCAATTCATGAGAGAGAGAAAAACAATTGCTAAAGTGATGCATTGATGAATAATAGATATTTAGGTGATTGTTGGAGCAGGGTGACCCTGATTCACTGATTGACAATATATAATTAGGCAATTGTTTGAACGGTGTGCCCCCGATACACTGATCAACAATATATAATGAGGCGGTTTTTGAAGGGTGGAGCTCCAATGGACCTTGTTCAGAGTTAAACACTTATATACATCTTTGTGTAGCTTGCCGCAGTACAGTAGGATATTCTCCTTTCAGTTCCTAGAAGAGCTCCCGGGCACAGCAGTTAATCAGATATCATATCTTGAATTTAATAAACCTAATACAACTGTGAGAACGCTCTCTTATCCATTTAAGTTCGGATTGGCTTTCAGACGATCAAAGAGCAGTTCTTGTTGGAGGTTGGTCTACTGAAGGAGGGTTTGTGGGCAACACATTCTGAGACAGTCATAGCCCAAAATACAGAATACTGGTGAAAGTCCCAGTGGATTGGGAAAGGTATGTTCTTATGGATAATGTGGATGTGATGTAGTGTGTGCCCGCATGCACTTCTCCTATGTGGTGGTTTTGCATACAATGTCAGAGATGACCATGAGTGTGCATTAGTGTGCAATCAGCCTCGGATCTACGTGATCCGACTGCGGCTGATTTTGCCACGGCCAGAAAGTTTGCATGAGAAATATACGAACCACAAAAGGTTTGTACATTTCTCATGCGAACGCACCTTCAAAACCCCTACATACCCACCTCCCACCCCCACCCACCACACACATATGACACACCCATCACCCACACGCTCAACACACCCACACCCCCAACATAAACATACCCTACTTACCTTTTCTTCATGCTGTGTCCCTGCGGCACCAGTTCCCTTTCACTTCCGTGATCGGGAACCTGCGCCGCAGGGTCCTTTTTTTCCCGGGAGCTGCACAGGTTTTCCCCGCAACCCTTGCTCAATTTACTCTAAAGTATAGTGAGCAGGGTGTTGCGGGGGACACAAACGCAGCCCCATTTTTTTCTCGGGTGTGTTTCGGGGGATCTCCTGCAACCCCCGCTCACTATACTCTAAAGTATAGTGAACGGGGTGTTGCGGGGGATACCCCCGCAGCTTTTTTTTTATATACTTACCTACAATGCTACCACTAAAGGTTCGAACTTTTGGTGTTTGAACCTTTGGTGGTAGCATTTTTCGGACTTTTTGTACGGTCAGACCTTTTTTTCAGTCCAATCGTACAATTCCTTCAGCCTCAGTGGTGAATTATGTAGGCTGCCGACTAGGTCTACTGTTTTACAAGGAACCTTGGTGAATGCTGATTTAGACATCTGTGTGATCCCTTTCTTTTGAGCTTTGCTAGACACAATGATCTCCTTGACGAGACTGAATCGATTTTGACACAAATAATTTTTAGTTCTGTTCCAGAAGATGATTCCTTTTGAAATGGGCATGGCAAAGCTCAGAAGTACCAAATTGTTTGGATACACAAGATATTGAAGGGAGTTTAGGCGTAGGGTTTTTCAGGTCAAGCCAGAGGTGTAGAATGGACTTGTTTCAATGGAAACAGAGTCAATCAAGATCAGAAGGTGAGTCCTGCAATGTAATGGTGCCAGTATGTGCTTGGGAAGGCATTGGGACACATTACTGTACAGGGCAGAAGCTCAATCTAGAGCACATATCTATGAATGGAAGTCTGTGTCTCTTTTATATAGTATCTGCAGCTGGAATTGTGCTACTTATGTCATGTGCTTTATGTGAAGATCTACTTGCAGTTTACTTTCGATTATGTCTCCTTTTGAAGGCAGCTGTTGGTGCCATTCCTACCGCTTCATGACCTGGCATCTAATTCTGTATTTGTATTGTATCAATTTGCCCTGTTTGCTGTCAGAGTGTGTGCGGGTGCATGACTTTGGGGCCAGATATCAGGCAGATCTTCTGGATCCCTCACAACACCAGGGATCTGGAAGAGAGGATCGCCAAATGAGACCTGCTACCAAGCCCTTTATCACGCTATGTGGAAAGCAGGCGTCACCTCTGCGAGTCCTCTGGCCCTGGGAGAGATGGACTTGGGAAGAGTTGGCCTTTTGCATCCATTTGTATCTGAGGGAGAAATCACTTTGGTGACCAGTGGTTATATGGACCCATAAGAAGGAAAGGCAAGAACTACGAACATGGATATGCAAAGGATTGTTATTATCATGCATACATCAGCCCGCAAACAGGAGCCAGAGTCCATGTCAGCTCTGGATGTGCTTACATGAGTGCTGCCTCCTTATTCTACCTTGATATGCAAGAGTAGAAAATCGAAGATTAGTGACCGGCCTATTACAGGCTTGGCCCACATAATAGAAGACGCATTAAACTCAGAGATTCCCATCTCAGAATCACTTTTGTACCCATGTCAAGGCCATTGAACGTAGGCCGGCACAGGAGTGGGAATGTGGGGGGATTTTATCACGTGGTGGCATTAGGGAGTGTGGGCATTTGGAGCAGCAGAGTGTGCAGGCATGGAGAGACAGCGGGTCAGAAGGCGGTGGAGGTGGAAAGCGAACTCAAGTTGCAGGAGAAGAAGGGCTGATAGTGCAGGATCTGGGGGTGCAGGAGGAGGAGTGGGAGAGAGTGTTGAAGGTGCAGGGGAAAGATAAGGTGGGAGGTGAATTAAATGCACAGGCGGCGGAGGGGGAGTGGAAGCAGAAGATATTAGGAAAAGAGCATCAAGCCAGAGAAGAGAGGCCAGAAATTGGAGCAGAACAACTGGCAGGAGGGAAGAGGTCAGAGGTTGGAGGACACCAGCCAGCAGGAGTGGAGACTACAGTGGCTGGCAGTGAGCAAGCAAGAGTAAAGGAGGAAACAATGGTTGGAGGAGAGTAGGAGTGGTGAGTGTACTTTAGAGCCGATGTGGGAGCTCCTATAGAAGCAGGACAGTGCTGGGGCAGAGAAGTGGTTGAAAGGAGAAGATTAAGAGACTACAGATGGCCTTGAATGTGCTGGGACAGCCAGTGTCGGACAGTGAGGCAACAGGCATCAAACCATTGTCTGGAAAGAGTGCAGGGAGGAACAATCGTGTGGCATAAAAGTGAGGAATTTAACCATTAAATAGCCCATGGATCAGTGGTCAGACCTAGAGACATGTCTCCAGGAATGGGTGAGCACCTGTGTGATGAGGAGGAAGGTCAGCTGTGTCTGGGTGTCAGGATTATCTCCTGAGATAAGAGCAGCACCATTGCATCGACCCAAGAACATAGAGTACCCACGGCATACCCCACCTCTGGGAGATGCCATGGAAGCTATTACAACAGCCCATTATCCTACAGTGAAGAATACATGATGGCACCCTCTGAAACCAATGTTCCTAAGGGATTGTGAGTGATGATGAGAAAACACCAGGAGAGACTATTTGTGGATAAGACATTTTAGTTGTTTGAATACCGTGAGGGTGACACATGGAAATCCTGAACCAGAGACATGACTTGGTTTTTGAGAAGGTGTTTTAATTAAAGGCATCTCTTCTCGGGGGGAGTACAAGGAAGGAACGGACAAGCCTTTAGAGACTTCCATGATCACAAAGCCAGTTCCATCACCTCGGGGGGACAGGGAAGTGGACCTAGGACCCCAGTTTAGAAGGCGAGATTTCCTAAGGGTCCAAGAGAGCCCAGTAAACAAGAGCTTCAAGACGTCTGTTTGCCAGGGAAAGAGAATTGGGGGTGGGGGGCTGGACTCTTAGACTAACTCTAGCTTTGTAACTCCTGGCCCAAGGGGAGTTCACACAAACACTGCCTTCCACTGAGGAAGATGCATGGGGCATTTCCCTTTGTTCATGAGATTGGCATCCATTTTATACCTCTAAACAGCAAAGCCTTGAATAAAGACGAGAGCTATAAAAACCCATTTCTGATTTGTCTGGTTTTGCTTTCCCATTTCTTCATGACTGTATGTGGAAGGGAGGTGAGGGGGGAAGTAGGAATTATTTTATCAGCGGGTAACGTTCAAGAAAATTGTACAACATTGAATTCTGTATTTTTTCCAGGTGGTTGGCAAGGTGTCCAATGTCTTGCTCCACTGTGACATGTTTGGGTGACATCCAAATACTTGTCCATATGTCCAATGAGACTTCCAGGTAGATGTTGAATAATATGCGTGAGAACATGAATCTATGGGGATCCTGAATGTGGTAGTACCTGTGGTGAGTTTGGTAAGCAGTATATCATTGGAGGACTCTGCCGACAGTTGTAATACTCTGTTTCATTGTAGAGTTTTGTGGTTTGCTCTGTTAAAATTGGCCTGAGAGGTAGAAAAGTATGAGGTAAGGTTGCATCTCATCGGCATATAATGCCAATACATCATTTAGTACTAGTTTGGCTAGTGCCACATGACCCGAAGCCTGCCTGATGATCCCATACAATGTTCTTTTCAATCCTTTGGTGGCTGAACCATATATCATCATACATCTCGATTGTTTTTCCTAGAATCGTGAAGATGTAAATTGCAGATCGACATGGTCTCCTTTGCCGAGTTAGTTGATTCTTTGTCTCCCAGGGAACTGGTATGTTTTTATACCTTTATTGGATTGTGGGGGGATTCCACTGACACTGGTTTGATATCATACCAGTTGTTCGTGTTTTACTCTCAGAAACATTTGTAGCATTATAAGAAGCAAAATCTCGTCTTACCTTGCTTATTTTCTTGAGAAGAATTCGTCACACTCCATGCATTGAAACAGGGTGTTTGAAATCACTGTGAGAGGGTGTAGTGTCTACAAAGTATCGCTTTAAAGAGATTAAGAATTTCTTGCGTATGTTTCTATTTATGTGGTTTTGTGTATTGAAGAAGGCAGATTACACGTTTAGGTTATGCTGCTTCCTTACTGCCCGTATTGTTTGGAGGTCTTGGTGGATAAATGGCACTGTTTTCTTTCAGAATCTAACATGGTTTTCTTATCAGCGTTTACTTCCATTGAGAATCAAGTGTATATGTTTTGCTTTATTCATTACTAGAATGAATCCGTGGAATCCGGCCATCCATCATATCAGCCACATTGTTGTGGAATATTGTTGTGATTGTATTGACGCCCATGATCATTTCCATTAGGACTGGTTGTATGGTCGCCTACTTGGTTCCATTGGTGCTCTTTAGATTCCGCCCTCTTTGCTTTTCGTCTTAATGTTGGGTTGGCTCTGGTTTCTGGCTTTATCCGATGTGAGTGTGAAAGGAATATGGCGGTTATCTGAGTTGTTGGGTTGGATCTGGTATTATGTTTCTAGGTTTTCTCTCTTCAGTCAAATATCAGCCCTGTTTCATATCGTGGTTTAGTAAAATGCTGCATTCAATTATTAGCATTTGAGAAGGTTTTTAACATGGAAATTATTGGTCTACATAACAAACATGGATATAGATGACCCAGGAAGATGCTGTCTGAAGGTTCAGTTTGCTGTGTTGTGATGTGGTCAAACTATTGTGCCACAAATATATTCTGCACGCTTTGTGGGTGGTAAAAATAAGATATCCTGGTGGTTTTGATGAAGAAGTTGGTACTTTTTCAACACAGATGTAGGCCTACTCGCCACCTGTTCTGTCTTGGCAGTGCCGCTGGGGAATGGAGTAGTCCTCCCTATGAAGTAAGCACCTGATCATTTGCAATATGAGATTGAACTATGTTTCACTTTAAAGGTCATGTCTAAGTTATGTTTGTGAACGGTGTCTGGCAGTTCACTGTGCTAGACCTTGGTTGCAAAGCAGCTGCGTAGGGAGTAGTGTAAAGTTGTGCTTCTTCATAGTTATGAGGGGTGTTCCAAAGAGTTTTTAATTATTTGCAATTATATTGTTTTGCTGGACCCCCATGCAGTTTTCTCCATACAAAGTTGGGTGTCTATATTAATGGCAGAGGTAGATTGGTTTTAGAGCATAATTAGAGTCATAGTTCATATTCCTGGCTTCTTGGTGGAGATGGCTCCCTTCTTCTGTGGGCTTTATTAGTGGATCATGGATTACTCAAGTTTTCTGGTTTTGTTGTGCAGGTTGTTGATCCGCCTTCAAGGTATGGCGAGTATACTTTCTGCTTCCGTGGGTTGCACTTACGGGAGAAGGGAGCAGACATCTTCTGTTCTTGTTTGGTGATGCAGTAGTCTTTGAACAGTCCTGCCTTGAATTGTGTGTCTGTATAATGCTTTGTGCGTGACGTTCTTAAGTGCTTTGTGCTAATGGTGAGAAGAGTGTCTTTAAGAGCAAGCTCTGTGTGGGCCTTGATGAGGTCTCTTTTTGGTGCAGATGAGTTATTGATTGCAAGTTGTCAAGGCTTCCCTTGTGAAGTTGAAATATTGTCGCATGTTCAGAAGACTAAGGGTAAGGTTTGTGAGTCATGCTTCAGATTGGTCCAAATGTGCAGTGAAGTGTTTCATGATTTCATTCTATGTGTGTCTTAGTCTTGCTGTGTCTTCTTTTGCAAAGATTAAAACTTTCAGGCAGGTTAAGGCCTGGTGTGGGTCTTCATCACTCAGGGCACAGGACGACAGTCTAACTATTTACATTTAGGCTGATTTAACGATGACACTTTATTTCTCGTGAGCTGCACGGCTCTCGTGGAGCAAATGTGTTTTGGCATGATGGTGGCTGGAGTATTTGGGAGGTATTCATTGTCATAAGTAGGGAGATTTTTTTGAGGCAGACTGATATTTTTCTAGTTGAGTACTGGTGCAATGAGACACGTGAGTAATCAGCCTTTTTGTTTTTTTATGTTTATAGGGATACATGGCTTTTGTTGTGAGCATGGGCTAGGAATGAGGTGTGATTAGCCGGATGGAATACTAATTCTATCTCTTCCTGACCTTTGCATGACTTAAGACAAAGTTGGTTCTTGCTCTTGTGATATGTGATTTGTGTTTGAATATACTGCTGTTTTTTTTGTTATTTGGTTTTCTCTCTATAGTCTGATGGTCTGTTGGTGGTGACAGTGGCTGTTCTGTAGTTGAGCTTAGTTTAGGGGATAGAATGGCACTGTTAACCTTTATGGGCATGGTTTCAATGCATATTTAATTAGATGAGTTAATCTGTTCCACTGTTTTTCGTTTGGTCTGTCATCTCGTGAAGTTTGGTTCCTGTTTTTTCTGCTTTGTCTTGCTGTTTTGGACTGTGTGTTTTGGGGAGTTTATTGCAATATACACCCACGGGACCTTTCACTTTGAAGGCTAGGATTTAGGCATTTATGGTGGAGGCAATTTTGAAGTGGGTGGGTTCAGGTGTTTTCTTTCAGGTGTTAGAGGCCTGACTGTTCTTGAGTTTCAGGTGGCTGGATGGATGGCCCAGTGAGTAAAGGAATTACTAATGACACCTGCAGGTGACATGCAGCTCATAAATTGGAATCCGGACAGCGCACATCCTCCTACCAAGGTCAATAAATTGAATTCCATCAATTCGGATCATTTGGATTATAGCAACATCTGTTAACATGTGTGATTTACAGCCAAACGGAATGGCAAAAAAGGAGCAGGAAGAACTATATCTAAGCAATCAGTTATTCAGGTCTCGTTACTTTGTTTTGATTAGTGGTGTGCCGTGTGGGCCTTGCCATCAACCTATTGAAAATACAATCTATTTACTTGCCTTTGTGACTAGAGGAAGGTTATCTGCGTTGTGGTTCAGCGGAGTATACCAGTGATCATTTTGAATGATGTACTATGAACCTATTCCAATACACAAAGGAGATTTTTGCACTATGCATTGAAACTTAAATCTGTACAATTGCTTTATTATTGCTATGCACCTTTACAATCTGATGTTTTTTTTTTTTGAGAGGCACATATCTGGCATGGATTTCATGAAAGTACCGCTGTTTGTTGCTCAGAGAGAATGAACGATTTTGGTCTAATTCACTTCCTTTTGATCACCAATGCATTCCATTCCTAGTTTCTCAAATGAGATGACCGAGCCAAGCTGGCAAACATACTATTTGTACAACCAAGTAGTAAGTCCGACTAGCAGCCAGTCACTGTCCACTGTGCATGGTTACAAGCTTATACCGGAAATGCCCCAGGGTCATATAAAACAGATTTTGCTGAGTTGGCATGCAGACTGATCTGCAACACAACTCATAGAATGAGTATCCGCCGGCCATATGATGCTAATACCTGACAGTACCTGGACAACCGATTGCAATGTCTTGAGATACTGACGGGCTCCTCAATGCCTGTTCTGCAGTACTGTGCTCCTAGCAAAGGAGAGTAGGTCATTACATGGTACCCACACCTCGCTCATGATAGCTGCTATCTCACACATACAGCAAGTGCTAGTGGACAAGGACGACAAACCCCCTCTAAAATGCATTGACTGACGTCTGCTTCATTTAGGTGACTAAACATGAAAATGATAATATATCTAAGGAAATCTTTGTACCCGTTTACTTTATTTAATACGTTATATCTATACAGGAAGTTTCAATTTATAGGGACTATATCAATATGAATTGACTCAAGGGTTTTAGATTTTTTATGATACATTATGCATTTTATATATAATAGTGTAGGTGAGTTTGTTTGTCAATTGGTTTAACTCATTCTAATATTTATTTTAGTATGGCTAATTTTGTAAATGTTTGAAATAAATCATAAACAAATAAAAAGAAGAAATACATAAACTAATCACACCCATGCACTCCACCCACGTGCATGCTGTGAGCCAAAGAATAGCCAATTTAGAGAGTGCATGCCCAACACTGAGGTGTTGCTGGGTCAATATGCACATTTTGACATAAGGCATCTCTGTGAAGGACATCATTTGCATTTCACAGAAATTAGATTATTTGTGAATCAGGACCTTTGCTAGAACAAAGTGAGTCATTCCCCACTCAGGGTCATATTCCAACAACACAGGAACTCAGTCCAGGTCCCTTCAGTCCCTTAGTCCTAGCAGTGAAGAAATTAGCACACAGCTGACTTTTACAGTTCAATTAGCTCCTGATGTAACCCTGCTTCACCAGGCTATATTAATGCTCTCCTAGTCCAGGGTATTTCTTCTTCAAATTGGTTCATGGTTACGTGCCTTGAACCCTGCATTATACATTGGTTTTATTGGTCAATCTTGAGAGGGTGGCAGCTCCGTGTCCTATCTGGGTCCACCACACCCATGGTACCGTCTTCCCATCAACATCTGAAATCTTAACAACATCTTCCAAAAGGTGATACAAATGTGGCTGTGTCCGGGGTTATTGCCAACCCCACAGCAACCTCTTTAATAGCTGATGTCTCTGCTAAGGTCTTTTCAACACCAAGATGCCTCCTTGCAAGTCATAGCTGTGCTTTATAAATCATACATCTAATACAATATAATATTTTGATTGTTTTTACACCCTGCCCACCTCCGTAATGTCTCCAGTACAATTATGAGTTTGAAGGTAACTGAAAAAACTGACGGTAAAAGAGTTACCTCCAGTTTTTAGAGTCCTCCTACTTATGAGTTGCAAACCAAACAGGAGGATATTTTTACAGCATACACATGGAGGATATTTCCAAAAGAATAGAGGAATTACCTTCTGTGGCATTATCTTCAAGGAAATTCCTCCATTTCCAAATTAAGTCCTTTGGGAATTAAGAATGGGCACTCACCACAAGTCATGTTCAGGTGGAAATCCCTTGGAACTGTAATTTTGTTTGGAGACATTTGCCTTATTAACACCTGCCACAGTGTAGTGATGGACGATGTATTTATTTGTTGTTACAAAATGTTATAGGAAATTACGGATGGTAAAGCGGGCTGCATGTTACCGTCGTGTTACTAGATTTCACTATTGTATCTGTGTATGCTCCTAGTAGGTGTAAATATGTATGGGCAGGGGGGGGGGTTGTTTGTGCATTATGATGGTCAAATGTTATTTTGCTGATATGGCGCATGTGCAAGGGGTTCTTCCTTTGTAGTTAAGGTCTTGTCGTAGACGTGCCGAGTGGATCTTTTCATCAGGGTGCTTCTTTGCCCGTATCTGATTGTGTGGGCATTGATCATATATGCCTGGATGTGTATTTGACAGCGATAGTTTCTCTTTGAATCACTGTTCCTGCTTGGCTAATGTCTTTCTTTGTTGTGATATGCTGTGAGTATTGTCATGAATTGTTATTTTTCTTTTTTCTCAGTGATTTTCATTTTCTGTATCATTTGTAAACAACAACCAGATTGTCATCCCTTGTGTGACTGAGCCCTGCCTGCATGCACATAGGTTTCTCAGTTGCACAGGCCCTGCGAAGACATCAACACACACAAGGCTGACACGGGAGAGGGTCTGTGAAAAAGAAGAGCCCTCCTATGTGGCTTTCCCTGATTGTACAATTTAAATGGAAGTGTTTAGAAACAAACACTTAACATTTAACTGATATTTATTTTAAACAAATGCATACTTCTTGGAGGGTTTCCAACAGGCACAAACGGTCACCAAAGTAACCAGAAGAAAAATCCCTCCGGTCGACAGAATGATGTAGAGGGAGCTCCTTCCTAGAGAGAGAGAAAGAGAGAGAAAGAGGACTGTATTGAAACTGAAGGGAACACATTTGCCAAAATCAATACACAAACAATACACATATTGATAGAAACGTATTGAACAAAAAAATCCTAATTATTGATAACACGCAGTAGAAAGAGCTTTCTAAGGAGCACTTCTTTCTGTCAAGTAAAATTAGATCTTCGTGCCAGTCCCAAGTCTCTGCATTTTGTCACCTGTCAGCCACTGTAGATGGTAATGGAAATGCAAAGTAAGATCAGCACATACTTTATACGAAAAGGATGAGCATGACCAATGAATTTTCAAATGACTTAGGATTTTTCCTTACAATGAATCATTCACTTGTAATGTAAATACATATGCCTGATTTGACCTTATCAAACTCATGGCATCTTCAAACAGAACGTTTCTTTTAACTTGATGTACTGTAACAAAGGCTATCTTGAAGTATACATGATTCAAATAGTTTACACTTTTCTTTAACACTAAAGAATTCAAGTTGGCACTGGTTTTATGTGCTTTCGTCTTCACAAATGATAAAGTGTGTTATTTGATCGTTGCACTTTCATTTTTGCTTTAAAGCCATTAATTAATGAAGAACAAACGTTTAAAATATCTTGGCAACCATTGTAGGTTTATAGTGAGATCCAAACTTAACTGCCAATCGGAAACCTAAATGTACGGTTAGAAAAGATAAAAACAATCATTTGCTTCCTCGTGTTCTGTATCCAATCGTGATCTGTCTTAGGACTGACAGTGCCTACCCAGTGGAAGTTATCCCAAAACATTCCTCTGAACACAAAGGGCCTCATTCCGAGTATGGCGGTACGGGATACCGGTCACCGTTAACGAGACCGGTGCCGGTAATCCCTTACCGCCACATTCCGAGTTCCCTTTGCGCCCTCGTCCTTAACGCCTGCTTTTAGCAGGCGTTAGGAACGAGGGCGCAAAGGGGCTTTTAAGCCAATAACGGTGACCGTAAAGTACGGTCACCGTTATTTGCAATTTCCCCATTCCCATTGAGCCCTATGGGGGCTCATTTGGGAATGGGGAAGAGCCCTGGGGAATGGGAAATTACCACCCTGGTCAACTCGGAATAGGGAAGTAATTTCCCATTCCACCAGGGCGGTGCCGGTACGGGTCCGGCGCCGACCAAGGCGCTAATAGCGCCATTGGTTAGCGCCAGACTCGGAATGAGGCCCAAAGAGATTGTGAGGGATCTACCAACCCTGACCTCTTTTTTAACCTTCTATCAGGCAGACATCTTACATCAGTCGATATTGGATAGCACTCTCAGCAAGCCGTCATCACCTGGGGGCATAGCTTAACGGCAACTTGCGCGCCTTGGAAGCAAGACGACACGAAGCAACACAGGTTTGACCCTCCGGTCCACGCTTAGAAACCTGTGGGTGTTTAAGCGCATTATAAATATGCAACTAAGACAAAAAAAAAACAATTATGCAACTGAAAAAACAAACAATTCCTGTAACTGTGCCTCGATGCCCGCTGGCTGTGTGAGGCTTTAAAAATGCAAAACAAAATAAATCACCTTCCAGAAATTATTCTGCTCCATTTACAGTTGTAAATCAAAGGCCAGGCCATAACAGACAGCTTCCCTACTGCACACCTAATATCTGTGCTTTTTCGTGAGGCCAGTTCAGCTACCTTATAGTCTCACTGGTAAAAAGGAACGCCCCTGTTGCCAGAAACCTTCAGTAGACAAAGAGAGATGAACCAGAACGGGTGACCCAGCCCTTTAAGACGAGGTAGCAATACTTTGGCCCTCATTACAAGCTGGGCGCAAAGGGATACCGGGTGCCGGTAATCCCTTTGCGCCCTATTCCAAGGTCCCTTTGTGAGTCCTTCCTCACTGCCTGGTTTTAGCAGGCATTAAGGACGGGACCCGCAAAGGGATACCGCTGTCAATAACGGTACCGTAATTTACGGTACCATTATTGCCACCTTCCCCCTTCCCATTGAGCCCTATGGGGGCTTGAATGGGAATGGGGAATGACTTTTCAAATGGGGACTTACAGTTCCTGCAATGGTCGGAATAGACCGGTAAGTCCCCATACCGCCAAGTCGGTGGTGGTACCGGTATTGGTGCTAGTCATGGCGCCATGACTAGCACCAGCCACAGAATGAGGCCCTTTAAGATGGGCCTCTAATACGGCCCAATCTTTTAATATCAATTATCTAATACGGGAGTACAACGGACATCAATGGACGTCTCATAGCATGGTCTCTCAATGCATTTCATAAAAAACATTCTTTATTTAGCAAAAACTCGTCATTGATAATGCTAACCTATGTATTTGCTGACATCATCCTATGTGGTAAACTACAACAACCTAGTGACAAATGTGATAGGTTTAAAGGGAACATCTAAGTATACGTTCCATACCAGTCTAAAAGGTGATAGGTTCTTCAACATCAGGTGGGACTACTAAGCCCATCCGTCAAACAAATCACTACAATTGGTTGGCACTCTTACATCCGTCAGTACTTTTCCACCCATGATAGCAGCACACAGGCTGGACTTTCAGGTGCTGGTGAGCTGGTCATAACCATAGCTTCCCACCAATTAGCATATCATCTATCATCACCTCAGTGGTCTGCACGTCAATTAAGGCTTTCAACTTTGCCTGCGAAATGTTTCTTGCTCTGCAGAATTCAGGGGGGTAGAGGCACACTCTGCGTAGGTGTGGTTCGTCATGTTTATTCAGTTCCATCCATCCACATGATTGTAGACCACAAATTTGGTGCATTTCAAATACTATTTTTCAATAAACCTCTGACGTCTTCCTTGTTTCCGTCCATGCCTTCTGAACAAGAGTTTCATTCTTCCACACGATTGTAACTAATGTCTGCTCATTCCAGTCTGATAAGACCTTGGCTTCTTGGGGCTGATCCAGCCTCGCCTTTCTGAGATTAATTTCTGTATTTCCATTGTTTTTTCCACTGCGACACATTGGAAAAGTCCTTCCTTCTCTGGTCCAGCTCTGCTATAACACATTGTGGAAACATCCATTCTTCACTTACTCCTATATATGTATATGTTGGCGCTTGCCGCAATCTATTCACTACATAGCTAGCCTCAATAATTCTTTGTCTGCTTGCATTTCCTTGCATCTGTACACTTGTAAAATAATTTGATATCTTCATCGTCTCTGTAGCATACGTTTGCTTCATCTCGAGCCCGAGATGTCACTTATCTTTGATACTTTCTTGATGCCTTATAGAATGTCTACATTCTCTTGTCTCTGCATCTCTTCTAGGTGCGTCATATTACTTTGTGTGATGTCACCAATCTGCTATTTTGCTCTCTTTTAATGCTTCTTCTGGTATTTCATTCAAATGGCCATCATACTGTCTTGTATGCAGATATGGTTTTCTCAATGGGAACCTTGCTTCCATGATTCTTCTTGGTATCGGTATGTTCACTGGTACTGCACGTGTTTCACACTCTGGTTCCCAACATATAGGCAATATGGGCAAAATGCTTGAGGTGGGGGTACTTGGCTCCTTCTCTACACTCCCCCATCTGGGCGATTCATCAGCCACTCTCTCATCATCCTTTACATCTAGACATCCTTTTCTGAAGAAATGTGTCTTTGGAACCCATATCTTTACGATTCCTTTCAGGCATCCAGCTGATTTCACATGCTCATTTTTGTTCCACGTCATGAGCATGCACTGGCCACTTGGACTGCAATAGATCCATCTTCCCACATACTTCTTGTGGTTCTTTAGATACAGGAATTTCGTTCCCTTAGGTGCAAAGATACTGGCATTCACAAAATGCCTGATTTCTTCATCTGTCAACTCTTCAGTGTCCCATCCTGACTCAACATCAATCATGATCTTCATCCCTATGGCTTTCTTTACAGTCTTCTTGCATTGTGAGATTACGATCCTAATCACACAGAATCCAAGCAATACCATTACTATCAGGGCTCCAAGGAATTTGAACATGTCTGTCATCCATTGTGGAAGGCAGGAAAAGAGGGATCCAAACCAGCTATCATCAGCAACATCTTCCACTTCGTCCACCATTTGGACGTGCAGCTTCGTCAGCATCTCTATGGCCTCTGTCAAGGTGCTAGTCTCATCATCATGAGAAGGTATAAATATACAAAATGATTCTCCAATGTTTGCACAAACACCTCCATCCATAGCTGTGATCATGTCTGGGACGTATCTCGATCAGAACCATATTTATGCATGGTTCAGAAAAAATGAGACAAATGCACACCAGCCCAAACATTTTTTGGTAAATAATTATTAATATATGCACAGTGAGAAAAAAAATGTTGTATACACAAGTAAAAGTTATAATGTGCCAAAACTGAAATGTAAAAACAATGGAGGTAATACAGAACCTTGTACAGTCTCATCATTTGAGAACAAAAGTAATGAAAAGAAAGAGCAAATCTTAGAAAAGATAGTAGTGCCAGTATATAGAAACCCAGTGCTGGAGGGAGAAAGAATTAGAAGCCAAAGAGTTACAAAAGACAAGTGTCCCTGGATTAAATCAGAAAGGAGAAGCTGAAAACAAAAATATATTTCACTTCTTTTGTCAAGAACTTGTCTTTTGAGGAAGCTTGGTTTCAAAATCGAGTCTAGGCCAAGTTTCCTTACAGAAAAGGGTTATATACTCTGGGTATTGGAATCATACACCAGAACTCTCTTTGTGTGTACTCTGAATCAGATATGTATACACATAGCCCCTGTGTTTCAAAATTCAGGTTTGCTCAATTTTTACACATATAAATGCTAAATACTGGGCATGAATATTATCGTGAATATCTATGAAGTCTGGCTGAACAGTCTGTGTTCATATGGAATGGAATCAAAGGCTTCTATTGACTTGGCTGAGAAATCATTTTCTCTCTTCATTCTGCTTATCAGCTCCACAGATCTATTCTTCCTCAGGTGAGCATCTGCTTTAGGAAAGCTTCCAATGTTCCAATGTTCAAGTCACCTTTAGGAATCACCAACGCTGGAACATTAACATTTACTATAGAACATTGTCCTCCCCAGTGCTTCGGCAGCTTCACATAAGTTCTGGATGCAGACACCCAGCAGTGATCCGTGATCACTGCTTTTCCAATGCTCATTCCTGGTACATCAAAGATTCGACCACAGTTCTGGTTTTCTCCGACACTTCTTGTGCCATTGCTTCTAAAGCACAGATTTGCACTTTCCAAAGGCACTATATGAACAGAGACTGTTCAGCCAGACTTCATCGATATTCACGATAATATTCATGCCAAGAATCCAGACTGCAGCGAATTGCAAGGGCTATTGTGTTATCTAGGTTGGACTATGGCAATGACTTGCTTATTGGCGCATCTGCAAAGGATCTAGCCAGATCTCAAGTCATAGAAAATAACGCAGTGAGGATAGTGAAGAAGCTAAGGAGAGGGGAGCATATTACCTCAGCCAGAAGATTGTTACATGGCTCAGGGTTGAAGAGAGGATTAAGTTCAAAGCTATGACACTTGTTCACAAGTGCCTCTTTGGGAAAGCTCCCTGTTATCTCAAAATAGTCTGGTAATGTATACTCCTCAGAGACAATTACGTTCTGAAGGTAAGAGTCTACTCATAGTACCTAAACACAAGCTCAAGACAGGTATGGGCAGATGGTTTGTAGTATTAGCAGCACAGCAGTGGAATAGACTTCCGCTGGAACTCAGATCGGAAGAAAATCATCTAAATTTTAGAAAACTTTTGAAGACCCACCTGTTCAGGGGCCTCCGGTTCCTCTCTCAGTGACTTTTTGAGTTATAAACTTAGATACATGTGGTATTATAGTTTGTTGTTGTCTGTAAAAGTGCCCTGCTGCCTGTGGGCTGCTGGCGCTATATAATCTGACATACATACATACATACTATCTGCAAAGGTCCTCCTTTATCTTTGACCCATGTTAGCAGTTTAGCAAGCCTCAGCCATAGAGGCTTGCATGCATTATGCACTATGTCAAAGGTTGTCTGATAGAACCCAATGACTACCCAGGCTCTGCATGTGACCACTCCTTCTTCCCACCCATCTGGTCAAAGCAGCGATCCCCAAATCTGCATCTGTCCTCTGTTTTTCCATCTACGAGGCTGTTCGGGCCAAGAACTGACCTCTTATATGGCAGAGTGCTATGTGTGATACACAATGTGCTGTATGGATGTCTATTTCAATAGCTATGAAGATCTTAGACTTTCACATGCTATAAGGCAGGAGTGCAAATACAAAGCATTCCTCCTTTGAGGTCCTCCTTCCCACTTCTTTTATATGCTGATACCATATGTTATTCCCCAAATGTGCTGTACTATCCAGGTAATCATTCAACTCACGATCATCCTCCCTAGCACTTCTCTTAGGTCTCTTTCTGTTCTTATGAGCTTCTATAATCATCTCATGAAGTATGTCAGCATAATTCCTTCTTACTGGACCAATTATAGAAACATTTGTCAGTAAACATGGTGTTTTTACATGTACTGCCTATGTAGGAGAAAGTTCCAGAAGCCTCATCCTATTAACATAATATGGAGGCAAAAAAGAGTCCTGTATAATCTCCATACGTGACCTTCCCCCAAAAGGAAGCCTAGATTTATCTATCATAGGACTGGGTGCCTTTGATTGTACCTCTAAAGTAGGGACAATTACATAAGGTCTCGGTTGTCTGGTAGTTGCCACATCTGTACCCTCCTCTGCATAGGAAGATACACAGGCATCCTTGCTTTATTCGGATCCAAATATTAAGCAGTACATACTGTGAGTGAAGTAAGGATCACAATAAACAAGATACATGTATAAATAACATACAGATAGGCCCACTTCATACAGCAGTAGCTTCTTGCTCGCCATGGTGGCCTTTCAATTTAGCAGCATTGTTGTTGCTGTCGATATTCCCCATTCTTTTTTAAGGAGGAAAAATTCAAAATCTATTTGGGTAATATCATGCAATACTCAATATCTTGATCTTTTCAATGAGCTCTTCAAACAGCTGGCTGATTGCAGGATGACGTCCTTTCGCCAAACAAAATGTGGATGCGTTTCCAGCAGGAAGTAGAAGACTACAGCTAGTAGGCTCTGGATCTCTTCCTTCAAAAGTCTCATTCAGGACGTTTTTATGTTCTCTCAGAATATAGATTAACCTGTTTGATTATATCACATAGAAATTTGTTAAGTGCCACTGTATTCCACAGATCTCTCAAGAAAGTGTGAACATCAGTTTGCCTTCCAACAAGATGTGGGCATTCCTCAATCAAATAGTGAAAAACCAACCCTACTAGTCTATGAGCATTCTCCTCAGATAGGGGCATTTGTTTTTTCTCAACTGTACTCAGGATGCAGGAGAATCTTCTCTATTATAGCTGCAAGCAATCTCCTCACGATTGGGCCATTCTTAGGATCTTGCAGGAACAGATGAATGTTAGTAGTTCTACCCACAAGCGCAGGATATGCACGAAGAATTAACAAAAACACTGTAAGAACTATCCTGTGAATGTGGCCATCAGGCACTACCATGGGTGCCTCCAAAAAGAAACTCAGTGAGAAAGGAATCGGGGAACTGTCCCCTTTTCCAGTCGTCAAAAAGGAACTCCAAATCTGGCACCTTTTCTTCTCAATCAAGACTTAAATGTGCCTCAGTCCAATGTTTAGCAGGCTTCTGTTTCTAAAGTACAAATAGCCTTCTTTTACTCCTTTTTGCAGCTAAAAGAGTGTCCTGAAAGAAGCCACAGTCCAAAATATTCAGTTTCTGTTTATTTGTCAGTCTCTGCGTCCTTCTTCCTCGTCATGGATCTCGTCTGAATTGGCTGAGGTTCTTCCCCGATGCTTGCTTCCGATTGGGGTGGGGGTGACGGGGGTTCTCCAGCGTAGATCTTCACGTCTCGAGAAATATCCACGCACGTCTGCCTAGTACTTTCACTGCTGACGGTGTTAAATCCTCCACGACAAATGGGCCATTAAAGCGTGTTTCGTGCCATTTACGCGTGAAGTTTCTGATCAGGATCTGATTGCCGGGGAAAAGTTTGATAAGATGTCATTTTTCAAATCTGTCTGTTGCATGGTCTCCATCTGTGTTCTGAGCCCCACAACCCTTCCGTTTGAGCTGATCTGAAATGACAGAGATACTTGTACTCATTCATGTTAAGTAAGCACGTAAATTCTTTCCAAACAATTCTACTGCTGTCTGGGCATCACTTCTAATTCGAGATGGAGGTCTGAGGGGTGTCCTCATCAGTCTCCCTGTCACTATTTCATGGGGTGTAAGATGGTGGTCGGAACCTGGCTGATTTCTGAACGCATATAATGCCAGTGGTAGGCAATGCAACCATCCTTTCTTCAGAGTAAGCTTCAATTTGGCTATTCTTTCTTTAAGCAGGCCATTGAGTCTCTCGCAGATTCCGTTCACTTGCGGGTGTTAAGCCGATGAAAACGTGTGCTTTATACTAAGCAACAAGCTTATCTGTTCAAAGACATCATTAACAAAATGAGGGCCATTATCTGGTCCTTAAACTTCATGGCCATGGCATGTACATCTTCTCTGCCGTGCCCTTAACCCATTCCGCACTATAGTGTTTAATCTTGGGTGTGTGTTTTGGCAACTGCTTACATAGATGTATAAACAGAGTAATATCCTGCATTTTGACTCTTCACACTTGGCTGCCAATACTCACCTTTACACTTTGCACTTTTTCAAAAATACATTTCAGAAAAATAATATAATATGAGTGTGCACCAATCGACGAAGCTCCGAAACCTTTTTAACAGGTTTTTACTTCCATCTATTTGTTCACTAAACACCATCAATTCAACTAAACAAATAAATAATTAAGTCTCGAGTCTCGTGTTTTTCCGTTTCATGTTTCTTAATTTGTCTATTACCACATATATATTTATACAACACATAAGACAGACGGACAAACTGACATACTCGACCGGCTACATATATTTCAGCCTACGATCCTCGAGACTATATCTTCATCATGATCTTCGTGACATCCCTAAAAAACACTCCTACAGAGATCATCTCATCATCATTCTCTTCAGACAGTCTTTAAACATGTCTGTTGCCTACATTATCCGCTAATGGGACTCCTTCTGTTACGTGCTATGATGCAGGACACTGTGTTTACTCTACTGTGATGTTCTTCTTCTCACAGTTTCTCAATTGCTTGGCTCCTCTCCTCAAGTCAATCACTTAATAACTTGACACTCACCGTCTCGTGTTTGTTTATCCCCAACCTCCCTCCATTATTCATTTCCCCTTATCACTTTTTCCACTCCCTGCCCATTCACAATTTTACCACCCCACTCAGTTTTACTCACCATTCGCTTTTTCAACTTCTGACTCTCTGGATCTATGCCTCTTCAACCAGCCTTTTCAACCTTCCATCCGCTCAGCTTCCTGTAGAAATCGGGAGGGGGATTTTGCCTGAAAACAAGGGACCCGTCTCACCTACGCTTGCAAGACTTATTTGAAACTAGTATCCGCTATCTACAGGGAGCTTCACGTCCTTTCAGCCGAATGGCAGAGGACATCGGATATTGCCGGGACCCCAAAGCTTACTAGGTTGATCATTCTTTAACCATCTTCTGCTACCACATGAACTGGGACAGCCGGCGAGCCCTTTAAGATGAAGTAGCAATACTTTGAGATGAATGGGGATGCTGAAGATACTCAAACATCAATAATCAAAACGACTCAGGAAGTTGGCAAACCTGACTGTTTTAATATCAATTATCTAAAACAGGGAGTACAACAGACATCAACAGACGTCTCATCGCATGGTCTGTCAATGCATTTCCTAAAAAAACTCATAATTGATGACGTTAACCTACATATTTGCTGACCTCACCCTACGAGGCAAACTACAAAAACCTAGTGGCAAATGTGGTAGGTTTAAGGGGAACATCTAAGTATACGTTCCATACTATTCTAAAAGTTGATAGGTTCTTCAACATCAGGTGGGACTACTAAGCCCATCCTTCAAACAAGTCACTATGAACAAAACTAAATACACAACATCTCATTGGTTAGACAAACTATAGGGCTCTTAATTACGCGGCCCCTACAATTGGTTGTCACTCTTACATCCATCAGTACTTTTCCACCCACGTTAGCAGCACACAGGCTGGACTTCCAGGTGCTGGTGAGATGGTCATAACTATACCTTCCCACCAATTATCATATCATCTATCATCACCTCAGTGGTCTGCATGTCAATTAAGGCTTTGAACTTGGCCTTGGAAATATTCATTGCTCTGGAGAATTCAGGGGAGTAGAGGCACACTCTGCCTCTCTGCATAGGTGTGGTTCATCATGTTTTTCCAGTTCCATTTATCCACCTGACTGAAGACCACAAATTTGAACTCTGGTGCATTTAAAATACTATTTTTCAATAAACCTCTGACGTCTTCCTTGTTTTCGTCCATGCCTTCTGAACAAGAGTTTCATTCTTTCACACGATTGTAACTAATGTCCGCTCATACCAGTCTGATAAGACCTTGGCTTCTGCGGGCAGATCCAGCTTCGCCTTTCTGAGATTCATTTCTGTAATTCAATTGTTTTTCCAAATGTGTCACACTGGAAAAGGCCTTCCTTCTCTGGTCCAGCTCTGCTATAACACGTCATGGAAACACCCATACTTTACTTACTCCTGTATATGTATACGTTGGCGCTTGCCGCAATCTATTCACTACATAGCTAGCCTCAAGAATACTTTGTTTGCGTTTCTTTGCATCTGTACACATGTAAAATAACTTGATATCTTCATCGCTTCTGTAGCATAAGTTTCTTCATCTCGAGCCTGAAATGTCACTTATCTTTGATACTTTTCTCGATGCCTTATAGAATGTCTACATACCCTTGTCTCTGCATCTCTTCTAGGTGCATCAGTATCACTTCTTGTGATGTCACCAATATGCTCCTTTGCTCTCTTTTCATGCTTCTTCTGGGATTTCATTCAAATGGCCATCATACTGTCATGTATGCAGGTATGGTTTTCTCAATGGGAACCTTGTTTCCCTGATTCTTCTTGGTATTGGTATTTTCACTGGTGCTGCAAGTGTTTCACACTCTGGTTCCCAACATATAGGCAATATGGGTGAAATGCTTGAAGTGGGGGTACTTAGCTCCTTCTCTACAGAGACATGGCTGACCCAATTTCATGATCAGCTTCTTCAACAGTGGTGCAGTAGTGATCCAAACAAAGGAACTCTTAAAAGAGTTTTTTTGCAACTTACAACTATTACTATTTTCAAGTAGGAAGGGCTTTCTATCACTTTCACTCTGGTGCTCTCATTACTGGAAAATACATACAAGGACCTTAGCATGTATACTGACCAAATCACAGAGGAATATGCATACTCCAGATACTTAAGACCTACTTATTCTACTGACTCCCTATCTCTTCTTCTTCACCCTGCGATCTAGACAGCTTCCATTCTTTAAACAAATCTCGTACGTATATGCATTATTCCCACTGCATCCTCTGCAGCCCAAAATGTGAATAAAGTCAATAAACTATTAATCAGGGTCTGATTATAAGTTTGCATTTAGTGATAAAACATCAAGTATTTTTGAATACTTGATGTTTTATCACTCTGCCAAACAACAGGTTTCAGCCGGAAACTCATTTTAGCATTTGTTTTAGTGTGGAGGTTATTATCGCCACGCAAAAGTATTACCACCTACCGTAATAACCAAACCACAAAGAGACCTATGCAAGCCAAAAATGCTTACCTATAGAACAGTTGCCCTCTCAAAAGCAAATGAGGACCTGATTGCATCACAAAATGATGTGAAGATCCTTGTGCATCTAGGAAACTCATACAAATAACCTAGCAATTAGTCTGATCTCCTCCCTCCACCATCCACTCAGAATCTATTCTTCCCCAACTATTGGATTTGTCAGTCACCACAAATGACCATATGGACCAGAATGAACCAAAAGAAGTTATCACAAGTCCTGGTGCTTAGCAACATGCACATGTATGATGCCATACTTCAAGAGAATCAAACACCTCAAAAGTGATTATAATATGGACTGCAAAGCCTTAGCCAATTTTGCCTGGCCTCGTACATCGCTGTAATGTTGGCAAAAGTCTTTATCCACTGGACAGTCTGATACCATCCAACTGTGTGACCTCCAGCATTTAAAATAACAGGCCCGCCTATAAGGAACCATTTATAGCATCTGCCCAACCAACCAATTTCTTATGTAACACAAAAATAGCTGTGTCCACACTTTTCACTAACACTGCATCCTCATCCTTCTGCTGGCTCCCAAACAACTGCAGGGGGGGGGCACATGCTCAGCTTGATTAGTTTGCTCGTTAATACTTTATTTCAACAAATCATGCCATGCAGGCAAACATAAACAGTACTCAGACAAACACAGTGAAAACTGTAAAAATTAAATAAAAAAATATATAAAATACTCTCCATAAGAACCCTCTTACATTTGCCAATAAAAACATTAAATCCAATACGCAGCCATCTGAAATAAATCCTCTAAAAAATCCCACACACAAATGGTACACAAATTCCAATCATTACAGGGAAGGATCACACTTGGTTAAAATTGTATGTTTTTGGGCATGCTTTAATCTTCTTCTTCACGCTCTAAATAAATAGTTGTCAATCGCATAAGTTTCAAGGATGTCCTTGGCAGCCAAGCATAATATCATAGCCTCAGCACCAGATCCTATACCTCGAGTTTTAAAAAAGGGGGTTAAGAATACTTTTCCTCAAATCTCCACAATTACCAATAACTTATACATTCCAAAGGAGGGTGGAAGCCCCTCTACTGAGGACGAACATGGGTGAAATACCCTGTTGTATGGTATGTCTTCCACTCAGGAGGGTCTATAACCACGTTTTAGCTCACTGCACCAATCATAAAGGAGAAATAGCCATATGCATATCAGTCTGGTCCAACCCAGAAGCGCAGTCCAGCACCGAAAGGCTAGCCAATTCTCCTCTGAACCAGAGTCCCATCAGCAACCCCAGACACGTGTTTCGGCCTCGTTGGGTCTCCTCAGTGAGGTGAAGCTGACCCTCTCTAAGGCACAGTGAGGAAGCTGTCCACATCTGCATTACCCTGGGTTATTTAGGGTGAAATCCCAAGTTTTACAAAATTACAAAGGAGTGTGGGAGACTCTCTACTGAGAAGGTACATGGGTCAAATACCATGTTCTATGGAATTTCTGCCACTCAGGAGGGTCCTTTGCTCGCTGTGCCTTAGAGAGGCTCAGCTTCACCTTACTGTCCTCAACACGGCCGAAACACATGTCTGGGGTTGCTGATGGTACTCTTGTTCAGTGGAGAATTGCCTAGTATTTCGGTGCTTGACTGCCTTTGTAGGTGGTGCCAAATTGATATGCAAATGAATATGTTTCCTTTTCGAAGGGTCCAGTGAACTAAAACATGGTTGTAGACCCTCCTCAGTGGAAGAATTTCCATAGAACAGGGTATTTGACCAATGTTCAATCTCACTTGAGGGCCTACTACACTCCTTTGTAACTTAACAATTGGTTAGTTTGAGTAAACCTTAAGCAAATGTCATCCTCCTTTGCAGCATTTAGGGCATTATTAATGAGGGTTTTGTAACACCTACAAATTGTGTCTGGATTAGACCCGAAATCCATAAGCCCCAAGGCCTGAAATTACTTTCTCAAATGCTAGACCCATCGCAAATACATTGCTCCCACTGGGGATAACACGTCCATTACAGCCTGTCTGTATTTAATTAAATTCTTGTTTGTCCACAATCTTGCCCAATAAAAAATTGGCTTGGCCTTACAGGTCTCAGCAATGGGCTGCACATTTTCTTCAAAACAGACTGATAAGTTAGAAGCACAAGCAGGCAATCCCAAAAGATTCTTTGAAATTGTTTTATCCACTACTGCTAGGTCAGAGCTCTTAAACCATCCCCAAAGCTCAGTCCCAAAAAGTGCAGCCTGTTTCGCATGAGGTTTATATACTTCAAGGGTGACCCCCACAGTGTCGCCCCCATGTTCTTGAGTGAACTTGGTTAGGAGACCACTAAGCCTAGCCAAGATGATCTTGACTTTATCTAGATGATCTTACACTGTACAATCCTCCTTTACCCTGATCCCCAAGTAGTCATGTGTGGAGACTTGCTCTATTGGGGCATCCCCTTAACTTAATCTTATTCTAGAAGATGTTTTAGCCCTAATCCCCCTAAGACCATAGCCTGAGTCTTTTGGAAATAAATAGACATGCCATTCGTCTGGCAGACGTTTGTAAATATTTCCACCTGACACTAAAGTTCCACTGGAGTAAGAGAAAGAAGGATTGAGTTGTCCGCAAACATTAAAATTGGGATCCTATCACTTGCCAAGGTCGGTACATCTGTTTGGGCCTCCAATAGTTTATCAATTATCCCATTGATGATACACAAAGAAGAGAGGGGGCCAGCACAAATCCTTGCCATACCCACTTCTATTCTCAAGGTTTCCGATATGGCACTATCAATCCCATAACGGATCACAGCACTGTTACCTGCATACAGGGATTTTATAGCATTGAATAACTCTAGAGGAATGGCTAACTCTTTTAGAGTACCCCATAGCCTTGCTCGTGGCACTGTGCCGAATACTGTCCTTAGATCAATTAAGACGGCATCAATGGGCATTTTCCTTACCACAATGTAATTATCCCTGAGCAAGCACAATATCAAGCAATGGTCCACTGTACTAATTCCCCTTTGGAAGATAGCCTGGAGGTGGCTCAAAACTGCCCATCCCTGTACATTGCCTCAAGGGGCTTAAAAATTGCTTTATCAAAACAAGGAGAGAAATCGGCCTATAATTGGCCAGATCATCCCTATCTCCCTTCTTGAAGTAATAGAGCAATAGAGCATTGTAGCTACTAGCAATAAACGCCCAAACCATTAAAAGTAATGAATGGCAATAATCTTTGGAATGAGAGTGAGGTGGTAGACTACCTATTCTCATATTTAAAAGTACTAAAATTATTGAAACTAACCAACTCATATTGGTAAATAGCTCATTAGTGAGGGGGCAAATGACTCAAATACCACCATTCGAATGGGCCTCATTATGGGTTGGCCGGTGCGGTAAAAATAGAGCGGTAATAGTGTTGCCGCTGCATTACCGCACCGCCCAATTACGGGTTTGACAGAAAGTTGGAGGATTCACCTCCACCTCTGAACTGGAGGTAAATCCGTCGACTTTCTGCCCATTTTCTGTGCAATTACTGCAGCGCAATTACCGCCGCAGTAATGCACCACAAATGCCCCATTGAGTCGTATGGACTCCAAAAAATGGCAACTTACACTGTGAGAAATCTGAAGGTGTCTCTCTAGCTAGTCCCCAGGGATCTGTCATCCAGGTGGCCAGGACATGGCCATCGCTAATGGATCCAGATCCTGGGGTTGGACCAGTGAGGGAGGATCACCTGGGTGGGGGGTCCTTGGGGAGTGGGAGTGGGACACCGACAGGTGAAACGCGGTATTCCTCTTCCCTATCTGCCCCCTCACCTCTCCTTTTTCAACACAAACACTTTTGCATAACATAAAGGACAACAGACTAACACCAGAGTCGTTTGCCTGACATGTCCCAATAAAAGGGTCAGGCAGAGTCAGGCAATTGATCATCAGAATCACACACATCTGACGGCCCTTTCCCTTCCCCACAGGGATGAAAGGTGGAGCCACAGAGCACAGGATGAGCAAGGTGAGCATGGCAGATAGCATGAGGAGATGGCTAACCATGCACAGCAGTTCAAGTGAAGGAGAAAGGCACAATAGCACAAGTGTCTTGCAGCAGATGTCAATGGTACACAAGGCAAGCCTATGCCGATAAACAGGAGCAAGGGAAGCACCCGCACCATTGGTACCGGCCTTGACTCCAGAAAAGCCAAAAGCCAAGCGGTTCATCACAGCCGGTGAGAGGAGTGGAGAATCGATAAGAACCGGACTGTGTTGAATGAGAAGCGCAGATTGGCAAGTCTGAACCAATTTTAATGAACTGTGTAAAGAACTGTAAAAAGTGTTAAGGGGAGACCAGCTGGAGATGGAACACCGGCACCATGTGGGTGCTAATTCAAGAGACTCTGGCCGATCCCCATCTGAGCAAAACTAAGGGTACCAGAAGGCCATAGGAGAGTCGCCGAAAGACGTCAAAGTGGTCATACAGGCAGTCTAGTAAAATCCCGGTACAATCGAAATACTTTGATCTGCACCAGTAAAAGTAAGGGAAATGAATCCCGCCATATGAGACAGCAAGGGAAGCGAATCCCGAAAATGCAAGCAAATGTGAAGTTGACAAGAGTGAACCCAGTGGAGGGATGCTGATGAGAAGGGGGAAAGTCTAAAGTCCGCAGAAACAGTGTGTTGACAAGAGTGAATCCGGCAGAGGGATGTCCATTGGAACTGTTTAAAAAGACATTAAGATTTGTGAAAGAGGCATCATCTCCCGCAAGAGGGGATCCAGGTGTGAAACAATCACCCAAGTACTGACAGTCAAGGTTGGTCTGAGCCCGACCGAGGGAGATCTTGGGGTGAGCTATCACCCAAAAGTTCATTGAGGAAGGAGCTGTCATATAATTTGGGAAATGAGATATGTAAGAAGGGTCAGCGCCCAGAAGAAGGGGACCCAGGGATGAACCCATCACCCAGTGAACATTGGAAACAAACTTTCATTTCTTAAAGGAAATTTATCCGTGGTCTTGATATCATTAAAGAACTTTCTAGGGATGTGCGCCCAGAAGAGGGGAATCCCGGGGTGAAAGTCACCACCCAAAGCCCATGAAAAAGAGACTGTGTATTTGTTTTGTTAGTTGAACACGTCAGGTCCTCGAAGACAAGAGACTTTCAAGAAAACAAGACTTATCCATCGACGCTCCTGAGAGATGCCATTAGAACCGTTGTCTCATGCTGGAGAAGCCTGAGGCTGTACTGTCCAAACGTGGGGAAGGGAGACCTAGGCTACCACATCCTGACATACTATTTGAGAACGCTTCTTTCTTTGCTAGGGAATTATCCCACACCCTTTTTGCATTAATTGTAAGGTTTGGCAATAGGTTCCTTAGTATAGGCCTTTTAATTTGACACAACGCCACTAGGACTGCCTTATTTTCATTTGATGGTTGACGCTTGTTCCATCCTCGATTTAGGTTTAGATTAGGTGTTTTTCCAATCTGCACAGAGCATACATTGTTCAATAAACACCCTTGAACTGTGACCACTTGTGTCTGTCTTACTTGTTGCCACCATGAGTACCTTACAACCTCCACCATCACTTGTAATCCGGTGGTAATACTGCCATATCAAGTGATGGTAATGGTAATTGCGTTGTGTGGTATTTCAGCGGATCTACTGCCGGGATACCACCCAACTCGTGATGAAGCCCTAAGTGCCTACAGCCTGCGGCTCCCCAGATGTTTTGGACTACAAATCCCATGATCCCTTATCCTTGTCTATGCTGGCTGACGCTGATGGAAGTTACAGCCAAAAACATCTGGAGGACCAAATGTTGCAGGCCCCTACACTGTACCACTGGAACTCTGGGACCAGGACAGAAACAAGATGCAACAAAGATGTTCAAGAAGTGCATGCTTAGACTTGTCCTTTTTCTTGCCAAAATGTCTTTAGCCTTGCTTACCTCCACAAAGAAAACATTTTCCCTTTGTATGCCACTGTACATTTGCAGATTGCTACAGAGTGGACTAGGACCAGACTATATAAAATGTGCTCCAGTGCTGAAAATTGAGCAAATGCTTAGATATTAAGGAATAGAGAATAAGGTTTCATTATCCAAAAACCTTTGTGCTAGGGCCCAAAATGAATCAGGCTGTTTTGTGTACTATGTGTGCTGCACAACTTGCCCCCCTGCATTGGAACTCCCTTCCTTTCCCTATCCGCTCCATGTACACCTATTCCTCCTTCCGTTGCTCCTTAAAATCACTCCTTCTTCAGCCCCCTCCCTGACTTCCCTCCCCTTCCTCCTCTTCTTTCTCCTGCGCACTCCATATTCCTGTTCCTTATCTCTCCATGTCTCCCCAATGATCTCCACCCTCCCTTGTACTCTCTCTACTCCCTTTCACTTTCCCTTTTTTCCTTCCCATACATCTCCTCTTCCTTCCCAAATGCAAATTGTTCCACATGCTGTTTTTCTGGTTTTATTCATGTATATTTTATTGCTTCTATGTTCCGTGTTTGATGTTTTCTGGTTGTTATGCTGTAAAGCGCTTTGGAGTAAAGCGCTATATAAACAATAAAATACAAATACAAAATACTACTTAAAAAGAAATGTGTTCACTACATTTCTTTTCATGGTATAGTGCAAACACAGCAAATAAAACACCCTGCTTATTTTTTACCTCAGTGGAATCTTTTTTAGATAATACATATTCAGGCTGAACCTGATTTCTCCATTCCCAATTTTTTTAAGCAGCACACTTAGTTTCAAATTCATTTGCTCTTTTTCTCACAAAGTTTCACTTTCATACCCTGGTGAGGGCGCTCACTCAATCAAGTGGCTGGAAACGTGGTGGACAATTCCAGTGTTCCTCCGCCTTCTCACAGCCACCCCCGCCTCTTCCCAGGGTCCTGCATTTTTATTTTACCTCCCCCCTGGCTGTTGGGGGTCGGTCGGGGCCCCCATGCGGTCCTGTTAGCCCCCACACTGCACAGACACTCACACACGTCTTGCCAGTTCGGGCTTCCCGGTCACTCTGTCGCGGCCGGGAACGCCCCGTTTATTTATGCAGCACGCGGCGGCGTGCAACGTCACACTGCCGCGTGCGAGTTACATCACGGGGCAGCGCCACACTCCTCCTTTTACTGGGAGAACACAAACATACTTTGAACAAACATTGCAAGCCACACAAACACAAACTGTTTCACTTAATAACACAACTTGCCCAAACCCCTTTATTGTCAACCACCCGGATCCCCTTACTCAGGCTGGTTAACCAACAGTCCCAAAATATAATCGCTGAGGTAAGCAGGTTTCCCTCGCCCAGCCCTCTGGGGGTACCTCCCGCTCACCTCCGGCATGTGGAGTCTTCCAGCAGGCGTCTCCCGGGCAGGGGACACAGGGGTGCTGGAGGGACCTCCTCCATCCTCCGGTATCTCCCTCACATCCGGTTCCAGCGGCGGTTCAGTGCGTGAGTCACCCAGTTTCTTGAAGAAGCTTACATGCCGGGTGACAGCGGACCTTCCGTCGGATGCCGTTACCATGGATCCCTTTAAGGCCACCACATTCAACGGCTCCGGCTCGTAGGGGAGAGACAGCTTTCCGTGGGGGTGTCGATTACGGATGAGGACTTCGTCCCCCGGTTCCAGCTGCTGGGGGCGGAGCCCTCTTCGCAGGTTTTCCTGCTCAGTCCTCACCCGCCGGTCTGCCTCGACCTGTTGACTGTGAATCACCCCGGGTTCCTTCTCTCCGACCTCGGGTAGTAGTCCCCGGGGGCATTGCTTGAACAGGGCCTCTGCCGGAGCGACCCCCGTGGATGCATGAGGGGTGTTGCGGTACACCCTAAGAAACTGATACAGGGCTCGCTGTAGTGACTGTTCTTGTCCCTGGGCAATCCTGAAAGTCTTGTTGAGCATCCGCATCAGTCTCTCAGCATCTCCGTTTGCCCTGGGGCACAATGGGGATACCTTTCGGTGCTGGACCCCGCAGCTCTCCATGAGTTCCGCAAAACGCTTACTTTGGAACGGCGATCCGTTGTCGGAGCACAAGGTGTGGGGAAACCCATGAGCTGCGAACATCTTCTCCACAGCCACGACCACATGCTCGAAGGCCACCGATTCGACAAACTCCACCTCCGGATATCGTGAATATTCGTCCACGATTGCCAGAAAGTGGGTGCCCACAGAGGTCGACCCAAAGTCCGCTTGGACGACCTCCCACGGCCGCGTGCCCCGGGGAATCACTTCAATTGCGGGCTCTCACTGTAAGGGAGACGCCACCTGGCACCATATGCAGGCCGCCACAAAGTCGTTGACCTTCCGCTCCAGTTCAGGAAACCAAACCTTCAGACGCAGCCTGGCCTTAGTCTTGGCGGCGCCCTGGTGCCCATGGTGAGCCAGAGCGATCATGTCTTGTACCTTGGACTGGGGGACCACGATCCGGACACCTCGCAGCAGCAGGCCAGACGCTGAGAATGAGAGTTCTTCCTTAACCTTTCACAGCTGCTCAAGTGCTGTCTTTGCCTCCTGGGTCCGCCCCGCCAGGGATTCTAGGACAGACTTCCAGGAGCCGTGTTGCATGGAGTGCTGGAGGATCTTGAAGCACTCGTCCTCGGCAGCTGCCACTTCCAGCTCTGAGAGAGGCATGGCGTTCGGTGTGGCCGCCTCCACCACCATCCGGACGTGATTGTCGGCTTCCTCCTCGCAGGTGTCGTACTCCTCTCCCCCACGCGCTCCTGGATGTCGTGAGAGATAGTCTGCTGCATTGTTGGCCCCTGGCCGGTACACCAGTGTCACTCTGTATTCGAGAAGGGCGAGCATCATCCTCTGGCCGGTGGCTTGGAGGATGACCCTGCCAGAATGGGCAATAGGGGCTTGTGGTCCATCACCACCGTCACTGGACGCCCCAAGATGTAGAGCCGAAAGTGTCTGCAGCCCCAGAGGACCGCCAGGGCCTCACGCTCAATCTGCGAGTATCTTTGTTCAGTTTCCGAGAGCGCTTTGCTGGCATAGGCCACTGGCCGGATGCTCCCGTCCCGGTCCACCTGAGTTAAGACGGCCCCTAGACCAAATGGACTGGCGTCCACAACGATCTCCAATGTTAGCGCCGGATCGAAAAACGCCATGGTGTCCTCCGCTGCTAGGGCGCTTTTGATGTCTTCAAAGGCTGCCTGCTCAAGCGGGCCCCAGTGCCAGGCTGACTGCTTTTTCGTCAGAGCCCTGAGCAGTTCTGACCTTGAGGCAAGGTTCTGGATGAACCGTCCACAATACGTCACCATGCCAAGGAAACTCCTAATATCGGACGCCGACTCTGGAGGCTGCGCCTTCTTAATGTCCTGGACTTTCCTCGGGTCTGGTGACACACCCCCTTCTTTAAAAACAAATCCAAAGAATTCGATGGAAGGGCGCAGGAACTCACACTTGTCCCTGTGAAGGGTGAGACCTAGTGATTGCAGTCTCTCAAAGGTCTTCCCCAGCTTTCTCAGATGGTCCACCTCGGTTTTTGCGAACACCAGAATATCATCGCTGATGTTTAAGACACCCTCTAGATCTGCGAGGGCACCTCGAATAATGTTCTGGAAAACCTCTGCAGCCGATGACACTCCGAAGCTGAGTCTCTTGTATCGGTAGAGCCCCCGGTGAGTAGTGAAGGTGGTGATATACCAAGACTCCGGATGGAGAACAACCTGGTGATATCCCGCTCGGAGATCTAATTTGGAGAAGAACCAAGCCCCTTGCACTTCCGCAATAATGTCATCGATGGTGGGGGTGAGATGCTGCTCCCTCTTAATGGCCTTGTTGGGGAGCCTCATATCTACACAGATGCGGAGAGAGTGAGGTTGGTTGGGCTTCCTAGCCACCACAATCGGGGATACCCAAGGAGTGGGGCCCTCCACCTTTTCAATAATGTCCAAATTCACCAGCTCCTTATCTACCTGCTCCCTGAGATGGAACGGTACCCTCCGGTGTTTCAGGGCAACGGGCTGTACAGACTCGTCGATGTGTAACCGAACCGGGTCACCAGTCATCCTTCCAATGCCCTTGAATAGGGCGGCATATTTGTCGAGCAAGTCATTGATGTCTTCGAGATACACCGAGTACGTGAAGCTGACAATTCCAAGGGCCTCTGCAGCCGCACAGCTTAGCAGAGTGTTGGTGCTCACGGGCGTCACGTAGAACCGGGCTTTGATCTGCGAGCCCTCATGCTCCACCTTCGCTATGAAGGCACCGTCCAGTGGTATCGGTTCCAGTCCTCCAAACGCAAATATGCGGGCCCTTGGTGTCAGCAGCTTCGAGGGGGACTCCAGGGTATCGTAGTGCCCCCTGGCCATCACATTGACCAAGGCTCCCGTGTCCACCAGCACCGGCACCGGCGAATGATTGATCTCAACCACACACCTCGGCTGCCTTCTGTTCTTTCCTTTTAGGACCTCCGCACCGGAGACAAAGAAAATGTTCTCTTCATCCTCCTCTGCCTCCTCCTCCTGGGCATCCTCCCCGCCCTGGTCCACCTAGGCCACATTCGGTGAGCGGTTCTGGCCCGGGACCCAAACTCGAGCCTGTCCTCTCGGTAGCAACATGGGCAGGGCAGCCCTGCATACTCTCGAAAAGTGATCAGGTAGGCCACACCTACCACATGTCTTTCCAGCTGCCGGACACTCTGTCGGGTGAGGGAGGTCGTATCCGCACTTCTGGCATGATTCCCCCGCTTTCCCTGCTCTGTCCCGGGGCACCACCCCAGGTCTTCTCACTCCTCTACCACCACGCCACATAGCACACACCTCCTCAGACTTTACTGAGCGGGATCCTGCCTCTATCTTAGTTGCTCGAGCTTCTGCCACCTCATGGCAGCAGCCCAGTTCCAGGATGCAGGGCAGAGTGATACCCGGCTCTCTCAGGACCTGTCTCCTGAGTTTGCCTGAGGAGCACGCCTGAATTAGCATTGTGCGAATCATGTCCTCCGCGTCTCCCCACGCACAGCCCTGGGAGAGGCGACGCAGGCGTCCATAAAAAGTGTCCAATGTTTCATCGTCCTTTTGCTTGGCCGACAGCATCACAAACCTCTCATAGTCCACGATGGCAGTGTGCCAGGAGTGCCGCCTTGGCTGCGTCATAGTTGCCATCCCCCGCCAGAAGTGACTCAAAAATTTCCTGGACCGACAGCCCAGCGAGGTACATCATCTTGGCCACCCTGCTGTCGTCATCCATCACTTGGGCGGCTCAGAAGTACATGTCGAGACGACCGACCCACCTCTTACACCTAGGCCCCATGCTGGACGGCGGGCCCGATGCATCAAATTGTGGGATGGGCTGCAGGGCTGCATGGGCTCGCGCTTGGGCCATGATAGGAGGTCCTGGCTGGGCAACTGGCTGCACGACCGGTGGCCCCTGAGGTGCAGGAGCTTGACCGCCTACTTGGGGCTGAGGGGGTAGCTGTGGAGCGGCCAATGGCTGTAGAGCTGGAATCATTGGAGCCTGAGGAGCCTGTTGTTGACCTCCCGCTTGGCCACCGTCTTGGGGAAGTGGTGCGGCTGCAAGGTGCCCACCGTCTTGCCCACCAGCGCCACTCATGGGCCTGAGCGCACAGGCAACCCCACACTAGGACCTGGGGACCGCAACTCAGTCATCCACCACCACCACACACCTGGATACCCCTTCCACAGGCACAGCGACAGTCCAACCTGGGGAGGGTATGGTGGAATCTTGCCTTCGGCTTTGATGAATCAGAGAAAGATGACTGCCCACTTGAGGGTCCGCCACTGCAGTACTCTGCCCTGATGATGAAGAGGACGAAGAAGAGGCCACAGCAGCCTGATGATGAAGAAGCACAGTGCCCCTCCAATGCAGCAACACCAGTGGTGTAAATGTTCCAAAAATTGGCTGAAGAACAGAAGAAGAAAAAGAAAACTGGGCTAGACAGGCCCTGCCATTTTAGCCCTTCTCCTTGCTCTCATTCGACGTAGGAGGCCCAAATGTTAAGTAAAAATCAGAAATTGGGCATGTATGTGCAGGTTAGACTGCCTGCAAGCAGTTTGTCCAGAAATTAGACCTGGATCATCTTCCCCATCCAAACCGGAGATTGGAGAAGTTCCACGATCGTGTTGACAAAATGGCCGCCAGCCGCGTGTGCGATCCGCAGCCACGGCGTGAA